>NW_006494612.1:17909065-17918455 GCF_000325575.1 Pteropus alecto | reverse complement strand
GTAATTTTTCCTAATTTAGGAAAAAAAGAATTCCATTGGCTATTTTTAGGCATAACTGACTCGAACTCATGAAACAAAGGAAAATTCATTGCTGAGCTTGGAATGTGTATTGGCCTGCATTCCCCAACCTTCACTTCAATTTGTGTGGCAGAGACGGGTATGGCTGTTTAATCAGCTGCCTATGAAGTTTGGAATGTCGCCTTTGAACCTCAGCCTTAATTTCAACTATTCATGCAGCGTTTGTAGCTACATCCTTGTAGAACTACAGCCGCTTTCATCAGATGCCTAATTGAATGTAAAGATTGAAAAGAAAGTGGTAGAGGATAATATTAGAAAGTGAGAAAAGTTGACTGTTTATTAAACAACTGGGATTTGGTACAGTTCAGAAACAGTATTTGTGAAGATAGTAATGCTTAAATCTAGTTACAAACCAGTTAAGTCTAGTGAAAGATAGTTTTGATTTTATGTTTGTAATTTTGGTTTCGCTTTTGAGAGAGGAGGTGATCGTGTATACATTTTGATGTAACTAACATTTCCTGAGTAGGTCCTGGTATTATCAACAGCCTATCTGTAGAATTTCAGAGGGAAACTCAGAGAGTTACAAAGCTTTATTGCCTGGATATGGCAAGAAAATCTTCATAGAGACTGTAACAAATGTGCTTCACTTGTCTAAGTTTGAGTAGACCTTATGCTTCTAAACAGTGCTTTTGTGTGGATCATTTGGGAGAGGGGGCCATGGTGGTAGCTGTTTAAATGTTGCCCATTCATAGAATCTCTAAAGGTCCTTTCCATGTACCTTAATAAATATACACTTTCTCTGCTAAAAGACCCAGTCACTCTAAAGTACTCAGTAACAGTTTTAAAATAATTCTGTGGCTGTCCTGGTGAAGTTGTCAGTAATTTTTAAAACACTTCCAGGAACAACTTTCAAATAGAGTACTGTTAGAACCACACTTGCTCAGAGACTATGAGCAGCAAGTGTAACACTTATTTCTTAAAAATAAGGAGAAACTTCAGAAATGTCCACTTTTCACTGTCTACTGTTAAGTCAGGCTGTGTTACCCTAAAGAGCCTCATCTTATATCTCAGATGTTTATGTTTAATAAGCTCAAAGGTATTGACATTTTCTGAATTTTCAATTTCATTGTTACAATTATAAAAGATTTTTTAGTTCATAGTTGTATGAGTTTTCCTATAACCATTTTTCCAAATAGGGTACCATCAAAACCTACATCTAAACATAAAATTGCATGAATTTATAAATTCATAAAATTGACTATGACATGAGAATATATAATCAGTGGTTTTTAGTAATTATTTAGCCTTTTCAAAAATATTCATGTAACTTTATTGACTGGTGTATTAGAATGTTTCTTTGAATGTTGTCTAAACCAGACAACATTCAAACTCAGTTTAGGTAGTTCAAACCTAGTTCATATTACTTTGCTTTTGTTTTGATGATTTTTGCTTTAAATTGTCAGTTTGTATTTAGATATCTTAAATAATTAAAAGTTTTTTATCTTGTACCAAAATAAATATTAAATAGACAGTGAATTAGAGGACTCTGCACACACACACACACAAAACATAGAATCTTTCATAAAAATTTAGAACACTGACCTATTTTACAAAATGAGAAAATGACTTTGAAGTATTCAGGAATGGTACAACTATTTCAGGAGCTTCAATATTCTGCACACTCCAGAGATGGAGCTCTGGAGGTTATCGATTGAATAAGTGTGCTTTATATGTTTATTTTCTGTAGTCATTTCTAAATGTTTTGAGTTGAGCTGCTTATTAATCTATGTTAACAAATAAAATGCAGAAGTGATTCTCAAAGGCTGGCAAACAACATTTGTACCTTTCTAAGGTTGTCCAACATAATGTACATTTAAAGTCAACAAGTCAGCTCTTTAAATTCATCTCAAAAGTACCTGCATTAACCTAGGCATATGAAAATTAAGAGGATGTGCGGGGCAGAGAGAAGCTCATCAGTTTTCCCACTTGCCTCAAATTCTTTAGTAGGGGAGGGGATTTAAGAGCATTAAAAAAAAAAAATAGAGTCTTTTCTTAAAGTCAGAAAACTCAGTTTAGTGTCTAGTTTATAATTCTCTTCCTTTTCATGAAAATGTGCAATATTTGCACAATCCATATCTCTGTATCAATACCTCTTGAACAGATAAAATAGAGTTAGCTTTTTAAATAGAGCATCCAATGTGTCAGCTCAGATCAGTTATTTAGAACTTTAGAGGAGGAGTTTAACATGACAAATCAGCCAAATTAATTTATTCTGGGCTTTAGATGACTCTTAGGAATCTGAGCTCCTTTGTCTGAAAGGAAATGTGAATCTGCTGAGATCCAGGACCACTGCATGGAGAGTCTTAGCGTTACTCTAACTGCTTAGGTTCCATGTATGGAAAAAGCCACATCAAGCAGCCAAAGGAGATAATTGAAAGAAAAATGAGGATCCCGAGCATTGGATCTCACAAATCTTGAGGTGAGAAGGCCTCTAGGAGGAGAAACTTGTGTCTCTGGCCACACTCCTCACTTTAGAAGGAATGTAATTTATTCATATCTGAAGCACTGATATTTGTAGGAAGCAGCTGGATTCAAAATAACAGGGTGGATTCAAAATAACAAGGTGGATTCAAAATTGATAAGAACAGATGAAGTTATAGGAACCTTACTGTTCAAAATATTTCAATGCTAACAGCAACAATAACAAAAGACCATAGTTTAAGGGCCAAGCACAGCATCAAGGTATTGTGTTTGTAGTCTCATAGGGACTTAGTGAGAGCCCTTGGTGTGCAGAATGGGTCTGGCTGGCTTTGCAGAAGTCCTCTGATCAGAGTGTGACTTGGAGCCCCGCTTCTGTGCCCTCTCCAGATCTTTTATCTCAGCCTTCTCACATCATGATGCCACATTTCTTTTAAACCCTCAAATCTAGCACCGACTCATATGGTTCCTCATTCTGATCTTCCCTCCATCTCCCCACTCCATGATCCATGAATAAAACAAATTCTTTTCCTGAGCTCCAAAGCTTACCTTTATTGACTTGTCTTTTCCAGTCTTTTCTGCATGCTAGCTGTTCTTTTCTGTTTCAAGGTATAACTAGCTTCCTCTGCCAATGCCATTTTATTAGACAATTACTGAATATATAATGCTGTCACTTAATGGTGATAAATCTAACATGTCTGGTAGAAGATATTGGTGAGCTAGCAACTCTCTGGGGGCAGGAGGTGAGAGAGAGCGGTATTAATTCCTATGTCCTTCAGTTTATACTCACTAAATAGCCTTTCTTTTAGCTGTGCTTTATTGCTAGAACTTCCTGACAGAGAGAAGTGACTCAGGGTGGCCCTCTCGTGGTAGACAAGCATTCCCAAGGCCCCTTTCTGGAATAAGAGGCAGCCATAGAATGATTCCTTTATTTACATTTTGTCGTCAGCATTATCAACATCTCCAAAGTCAAGAATCTGGAAATAATATGATGAGATGTTCAACACAAATTTGAAATCCATTAAGATCTGTCTCTAGTTTTAAATAGCCCACATTTGAGATTTTGTTTTTTCAGAATACAGACCAGTTCTTAAAAAGAACAGATAGTTTTGAAACTTTTTTTTTTTTAATTTTTAAAAAATATTTCTGTCATCTGGAAATGCCTGTACATAAAACCCATGACAGAGCTGCTTGGCTAAAAAACATGTTGACATGTTACCAGCCCGCAGAATAGAAGAGAGAGCCAGCATCCCATGATTCCAGGGGGAAAATGTCCAGCACTGGGAAAACAGCACATTAGCTAAAAAAACAACATTCTAAATATGTAACGTCCATGGATAATAAATGCTCTGTGTGTGACTCTCATAATTTTATAACCCAAACCAGATTTTTATAAGTATCAAAATTATACTACTTTTACTAACACAGAATCCAACCTCTGTCATTCTAGAACTCTAAAAACACAGGACCAAATTTGACAGAACCAGCCATGGCTCTTTATAAAAAATAAGAAACCTGGGCCTCACCACTGGATGGTCTCATTCAAAAAGTCTGAGGGAAGTTTCCAGCTTTAGTAATTTTTAAAATAATTCTCTGAGCAATTGCGGTGTGTGGCAAAGGCGGAGGGTCACACTAAACTGTGGTCCCATGGGTGGAATGCTGTGGTGCTGTAGAAACGAGGAGAGGCTCTCCACGTTTATTATAGATTTATCCCAACATAATGGGCTATTCAGAATGTGGGCGGGCATGCTGCAAGTTACATTTCAGGGATCTTCAGAGTTGACCAAGCTTGTTGAGGACAAGGACTGGTCTTATTCTTCTTCCGGTCCTCAGGATCTAACAATACACCTGACACAGAGTTTGTGCTTATAGACCCTTGTTAAATGGAATATTAATTGGAGTGCCCAAGACCTCTTTCTAGGAATGGAAGATAATTTAAGATTCAAGAGAGGTCTACTAAACAACTGAAATCATGTATCCTAAAGCAGGGTTCCCCAACCCCTAGGCCGTGGACTAGTACCGATCCGTGCCGTGTTAGGAACTGGGCTGTACAGCAGGAGGTGAGCAACGGGTGAACAAGCAAAGCTTCATCTGTATTACAGCCACTCCCCAGCGCTAGCATCACCACCTCAGCTCTATTTCAGATCATCAGGCATTAGATTCTCCATGGAGCACCGGTCCCTGGTGCCAAAAAGGTTGAAGACCACGGTCCTAAAATACTTTGAAAATTGCAAAGGGCTGACATTGTTCTAGAAGGAAGGATTATTTTAAATATGTCACCGATAATAGCCTCTAAATTTTAATATGTGTAAAAATGAGTCCAGTTTTTCAAGGTCTTTTCTAATTTTTACCATTTCGTTTTCAGTGAAAATAAAAATACTGCTAAATATGTTTAAAGAATAAAGGAAGAAGGGACTGAAAAACTATACAAGCAAGAAGTCAGAACCCACTCAGTCTCATACACAACCAGAGTTGTCATAGCATAAAGAGATTCAACAAATAAATGTTTTGTGATGTTTCATAATCATTCTTCAGACAACAACCTGTAAATTGTGTACCGCCATGCTACAGGAAAAATTGTGTGTTTATCCCCAGATTTTTTCCAATCACTAAGTTAAAATCCTTTTGTCTTTGTATTGTGACTTAAGATTTATATTATTTAAGGACACAAGCCTCTTTAGATAAATAGTCATAAATTCTCTGCTATACGACTCCTGTGTTATACTTGGAAGATGGAGTATCATCTTCCTCATTTGGACTTAGAAGAAAGCTGAATTTAAAATTTGAGAAAGCCAGAAATCAACTTCTCATGCCCAAAACTCTTATCCCTGACTTCTAACCCCTTCCCTTGAATGCCATGGAATATTAAACTTCAAGGCACCAGGAATGAGAAGACCTGAATTCTATTCCTGGCATTGCTAGTAAGTGGTTTTGTGACCTTGAGCAAATGACATTAGGGCCTCTTTCTTCAACTGTAAATTGAGAAGATTGGCTAGATGATTTCAGAAGTTCTCTCTAGCTCTAAAATTCTGTAAGTCTGGAAACACCTGCTAGTGACATTTATATATTCAGTATTCTTCTTTTACCCTTTTCAAAATATTTTATTTTGTGGCTTAGTATCATTATTCATACAGACCTTTTCAAATCTTTTCCAGGATTTTTTGTTTGTTTCCTGACAGCAGCTGGTGTTTCTACATTTACTTTAAGTATTACATACGCTTCTTCATATATTTGTAATACATTGAAATAGGATTAGTATGTCATCAGATATCAGTGATTTTTCCAAACTCTCTGCAATACTCAGAGCAATAATTTGAATTAATTTCATATTTTAAGGTTTAAATATTTAAATGGCTTAAAAGTAAACTGAATTATTCAACAAATGTTGTTTTCCCCAAAAGATTTTCAGCCATTCTAACACCTGCTTAAAACTGTCAGGCACTTCAGAGTGTCTGAATATCACTATAGAGCTAAATACACTAGCATCAGCCTTTTAAAACCATTCAACTTATATACATAACAGTAGGCACTTTCCTTAAAACAAAATCTTCTTACAACAAAGTTTTTAGTGGAAAGGTTCAAAACACCTGTGCTGAATATGTATTGCCTTTGTATGCTATTATCTCATTGTATTACTTAGCATAGAGCCTTGCAGAGAGCTGTCTCTCCATGAGTAATCACTGTTATTACAGTAATTATTATTGTTATTGCTTTTAAGATTATGGTAGCAGGCTTTCAAAACATACATGATTTCATACAGTTGTCCTACATATACTAAAGCCCTACTATAAGCAGGTTACTATTATTAAACTTTTTAGTTTTCCATGAGATATTTATCTGGAAGCAGGCAAAAATAATGCGAAAGTATTTATGTAATGCTTTAACAACCATACATAGGAAGTTCTTCAGATTTGAGAATAAGACCTTATTCTTTAAACTTTTATCTAGCTTTTTTGCTGAATTAGACACAAAATTGTTTTAGACACTTTCTTTAAGTCAATTAAACCAAATGTGAGCAAGTTCTCACAGAAGCTGGAAATATTGCTGAGGAGGCAAGGTTGCCCAGCATTTCCAGGCTAGATCCATCTGGTCACGGTTTGGGGAGCCATATACTTAGGCTGCAGCACACCACAATCGAAAACAAGCACATGGGTACCTCACTGGCTTTTTCCTCTCGTATTAAGTATCATCCTTTCCCACGGGCTCTGATTTCCTCTGATTTCTTTCCCATGGACACCACTATCACTGTAGATACAGGCAGCAAGTTGTCATAGAATCACAAGGAGCTATCAAGTTGGTCTTTATATGTGCCCCATTTCTACTTTATTTAAAGATAGAAGTTTGCTATGTTTTCACAAATCTTTTGAGATTGTGCATGTGTGTGTGTGCGTGTGTGTGTGTGCGTGTGTGTGTGTGTGTGCGTGTGCGTGCGTGCAATTGTTGTTACACATGTTGTTCTGCCACATCCAGGCACCAGGCTTTAAAGGCACTGAAAAGTGCATTCTGATGCTAGCTGGAAAGCGGAAAGTGAAAGGCGTGCAAAGAGATCATCCTTGCCTATAAAAAAGAAGTTGGCTTTTCTAGATAAAAGAAACCTAAAATTGGCCCTTGCCATCGTGTGATATTACCATCATCTCTTTTGGCAAGTTTGAAAATCCTGAGTTCCATTATAAAAGCTAAAAATGTCCTGGACCTGGAGTTGTTTACCCAGAGAAGGAGCTGCTCTAGAGTTACAAAGCTCTGGTTGGAAGAGGTGGCTTGAAGGCCGCCTCCAAGCAACTGACGTCACAGTAGTCTCAGCTGCTGCTGTGACACTGAGCTGAGCAGCTTTTTGATTTGTGAAAGTGGTGAAGGTTTCAAAGGGACTTGTCAGTACCGCTCTGTTGAATGGTTGGACTTATTTTGCATTTCCATTTCTTGCAAAGAAGCAAGATTCATCAAACTGAGACTTCTCTCTTTAAATCAGCTAGCTATCCTTCCATTGCTAGATTGAGCAGTGGTGGAACATCCATAGGATTTCTCCCCAGAGCAGAAAGGTAAGTTTCTTTCTGAAAGTTTCAAAGCAAGTGACTAATTCTGGCAGAATATAGAGGGCTTGCTGCTGATATGCTTTAAACTTTGGATACTGTTTAAGTGGAGGGTGATTTCAACATCTGCCTCTTTTAGTGTCTGTGTCTGGGCTTAAAAACAGTGGGGCGGGGTTAGTAACGGATCTTAATGACTCGTAGGGAAAAGAAGGTTCAGCTGCTGTAAGTGGATTTCCCAACTCTGAACTGACAGTGCTATCTGTTTTCTGAGCCTGATTTTCAAATGCTGACTCTCAGTACTTCAAACAGCACTTTGCCTACCATGAGATTTCACTAAATTTATTTATTAGAATATTATTTTTATTAGGATGAAGACTTTAACATTTATAAAGTAAAGCTCACAAGCTTTGAGATTGCTGGTATTTGAAAATTGCAACTAAAAATAAATTAATGTAGTTTCATCGAAGATGATGGTTTGCTCATCACATGTTTCAGTAATTTCAGTTGAAGTGTGTGCCATTTGTAATGGGTTAATTTTCAGTTAAGAGGTAAGGTTACCACTAAATCTTCTGTGTAAGCTGGTTAATTATAGGTATTCATATACCCAAGCCAAAAGTTTCTTTCAACACTTCATTTTATAAGTTAAGAGATGTAAAATCAGTTCATCTATATCTTAGATGTTTTCTAGTTTGAGTATATAACTGAAGAGAAAACAGAGAAGGAGAAGATAACAAAATGAGAAGGCAAAATTGATCTCTTCGGAATTGCATGTGGTCGTATCTCTTTGATCCTATTGGAACATAAGGAAAATGCTGAAATAGCAAGAAATAGCAAGAAGTAGCAATAAAAATTATTCCCTTTTGCTCTGTATTAAAATCATACCATGGCTGTCTTTGGAAAGATGCATTTGCCAGGGAACAATAGAGGTCTGTTAATTAGTTAAAGTGATGTATAAATAACCCGGAGAAAGAGCTAGAGAATCTTGGAGGCAAATGGTGTATTCATCTGTTGTGTTTTGACATGAGAATTCCTAATTCCTCAAAGTTGAAAGGAAGCAAAGCATCTCCAGGGCAAATGATTCTTCTAGGAATTGTGAGATTGACAGTACCTACTGTGTGTGGCATGCCTACATTGAAATATACAACCTCCTACAAAGGAAAAATCTTCAATTACATGAAAAATAATACGTTTAAAAAGAGGAAATAGGAGAGCAAGAAACAAATACTCTGAACAAAAATCTCAAAAGAGAGAATTAGCAATAGAGTCAACTCCTTAACACTTTTTCATTTGTTTGGCTAAAGTCCAGTTTTCATTGGGAGAGATGGAGATTGAAATGGTAATGACCAAGTAGGATTAAGAGCAATGCACTTTTCAGACAAAGAAGTGTTACCAATTGAGGCTAATATGGGAAATGAAAATGATTTATTATGAGACTCCTATGTTACTCTTAAATTTTGCTTACTAGTAGGGCTGGAAAGTTAGCAGAACTATTTTCCTCCCATCACCATGCTTATGCAACCCACTCACAACTCTACGATTCTGGTTTCCGGCCTTGGAGAGGAGGGAGTAGCTTAAATGGATTATGTAATGCTAGCTTAAAGTTGTTGGGGGAAGAACGTGCGCATGACTAAGTAACACAGCTCTATCCTTTCACATTTGCTCTAATAAATTTTTATTCTGAATGAAATTCTAGAAGGAACGAAATGAGATGGGGAGTCAAAGAGACATGGGGAGGGTAACAGATAGCGGAAATCTTTTCTTGTCTCCCACATAGATTCCAATATCTGGGGGCGAAAAAGAATGACAACTAGGAACAAAGAGAACTTTTATATTTGTCTCAGTAAAGAGCACAGAGTTTTTGAATCTG
>NW_006494612.1:17893320-17908981 GCF_000325575.1 Pteropus alecto | reverse complement strand
ATATATTCAAGGAAATTAAAACAAAATCAATTTTATATAAGATTTGTCTATTCAAATTTTTACCAACAAAAATTTTCCTAAATATTTAATTTACCACATATCCTTAAAATACTTGAAAATACTGAGGACAGAGGAAAATCATTGAAAATTTAAGAGTTTACACATTAGACTTGCTTCTGTCAATTTTCTAATTAAATAGTGATCAAAATCATCAATTTCATTTTAAGGGAAAAATAACGAAGGGAAAAAAAGAGGGTGAGATGAAAGACGAGAAAAAAAGATAAAAGGAGAAAGGAACAAAAGGAAGAGACCAAGAATTAGGCATTTATCAAACACCTGCTATGATCCAAACAGTTTTAGGCACTTTTATTAAGCATTCTCTTGCTCACTTAATTCTCACAACAACTCTATGGCACCCACTTTATTTTTAGAGAAGAAAGCAATATATTCAGCCAATTTCATCTGACATTTATGACAAGACAGAGATGGTAAGAGAGTGAAATAAATACTCCCACAAAAATTGGCACAGATATTGTTCTATAGGAATTTCTCTCAAAGGCTTGTTTTTTATTCATAACCATTACAATTCTTGTCACTAGAATTGCTCTGGCCCTGGAAGGGGAAGCTCTGTAGATCAGCCCTTCTCTATATTGTGATGGATTTGGCCTTTCGCAATTAAGTGCAGGATTCTATCTGCTTTGGGAACATTACCTGGGTTTATGTACAGTGCAGTTACTACGAACAAGTCTGATTTAGAGTTTTTCTGGATGATCATCTTCAGGTAAATGAAAAAGAGAAGGGTCTGGCACCTTTTAATCTTGTTCTGGAAGTGGTTCAAGAGGAATAGAAATAAAAAATGGAGCCATTTGCTACACAATTAGAGGAGAAACTTTAGGATGATTTCTGAATATTCCCAGTGTTTTAAAGACCGTTAAGATAAAATATAGAGTATCATAGGACCTCTTTTCCAGGTAACTTGATATCAGTCTACTGCCTTTATATAACTTCTTTGGTTAAATCTGCAACTATCTCTCGATGTCTTAAACCACTCCACTCTTCCTAAGACGTTCCAGTGTTAAATACCTGCTAATAAGCAAGATAGTTTCCGCTCACAGTTAATTACATACAGTTTTAAAGTAGTCTGCCAGTCTCTGAAAATAATCACTGTCTGCATATCCTGTGAATGGTTATTAAATGAGTCTAAAAGATTACTAGGTAATCATGATCACCGACAGATTCACCGAAATAAAAAGCAATATTCTGTATGTTCTTTACTGTCTTCATTTTATTAGGTCTTTGTGATGTGTTTATTTTGAGGCAACTTTCATTTGATATGGCAGGCACTTGTGGTCACTTGCTCATAATTTGGAGGGTAGAAAGAAAAAGAAAGGATGACAGTATAGAAAATGAGATTATAGAAAAGCATGACTAAGTGGATAAAATGAGACATGCTAGCATCTTTAATGGCTAAATCTGAAATTTCTTCTTCATCTTGACTGAATTAGCCACAGTATTATGAGTGCCAAAAAAATAGATAAAAATGATCAAAGTATCTGTAGCAAATTGTTTGAGAGAAGAGTAACATTATAAACCCCAATATTATTAGGATGTTTTTAAAGGTGGAACCCTATATATAGCACCAACATTTTTATACTTATCAGTCTGTTATAATTCATTGATAGATTGCAGCTCAGAAAATATATGTTTGGAATAGTTCACTACACAGATATGCATATTCAGAACAGTCTGACAAAGAATTAAATTAGTCTTCAATGTTTATCTTATTTTTGGGATGTGAAATATGCAGGCATCTTCTGTGTCTACGAAATGGGGCATTGGCTTCATTACACAATTCCAGTACCCAGGCAGCTATTGACTTTTAAGAACTTTGCTCATAATTAGCATAAGCTACCACCTGCTAAGTTAAGGCATTTTGGCTATGGCCTACAAAACTGAAGAATTTGACTTCTTATAGGCATTGATTATCTCAGATGGAGATTCAGACATGTTAGATATGTTTTGCTACCCATTAAAAAAAGCATATGACTTTATTAATAAAAATTACAGTGGAAGTCAGAGCAAGATTTTTTAAGCAAAAAGATAGGGAAATTGTTTAAATTTCTCAAACTACTTTGCATTCTGTAAGTCATGTAATCTTTAGAACCCCATGATTAGCCTCATTTTAATGTAAACAAACTAAACCTCAGAGATTTTAGATGATTTATAACAGTTACTAATCTGGTATTTTAAATTGAATCTTCAAACTCTGAATGCGCATACCCTCAATGCTAGGAATCTAAATATTTTAGTCACTTCTTAATGTATTTGAAGATTTCCCTTCAAACTGAGCAAAATATTTTCTTCAATTATCTGTATTCAGCTATCTTAAATAGGTTATGGTATATAATCTTTTAGAAGGAGAAGTGAGCATGGATAAATTTTAGCATCTCGCTCCCAGGATAGTTTTGTTGCTTCTGCATTTTACTTCATAAAGTAAAATAATGAAAATTTTTTTTATGATTTAGTTTGGTTTCTCGCTAATACCCCAGTTCCATATTGACAACCAACTTCAGGATCTTAATTCAGTAATCGCATTTGGCATGGGCTTGAACTCTAATGTAAAATTGATACTCTAGTCCAGTACTGTCTCAGGACTAAGTCATAAAAATATATAATCTAGTTGCATCTGAGCAGGAGTAATTCTGTTGCAGCAGAATCTACCACCGTTACGTAGATGTGACCATACAATTGAATTTCAGACTTCTACTCTTAGATATTCATGAAAAATTCTATGTTTACATTAGGTGGTTAAAGGAATACTTATATCTCACATCTACATTTAACCATGTTGTCCACTATAATTTTGCTGTCTGGTCTCATAACAGTGAAAAGAAACTTTGGACAATAATTTTTTGACTGCTTTATTTTCTTCTTAAGTAGATCTCTTCTTTTATGTCTAATTTTCCTATAGTTTATGTCAATGGTTCTTGATAAAATGATAAAATATTCCCAGAAAGCACATGAATTTGGAACTCTCTCGTTATGTTTATGTTAGGCTTTATTTTAAAGGCAAGTGAGACTGCTTCAAGTAGAACAACTTCAAGCTTCCAAGAAACAGTTAAGAGAAGGCAGAGACGAGCAGAAATACCACTTCACTAACACACGGTTGCCATGGATCTGCATAAGCAATGGGAGAACACAGAGACTGACTGGCACAAGGAAAAGATGGAGTTACTGGACCAGTTTGACAATGAACGGAAGGAATGGGAAAGCCAATGGAAGATAATGCAGAAAAAGATAGAAGAGGTACAAGTTGATTTGTTTCAAATACATTGGAAACTTACAGATCAGAATGAAAGTTCTTTTGAAGTTCATTTTGTCTTGTAAAGTGTTTTTGTTTATTCCACTTAAGAGATGCATATCTCAGTGATATTTACTAGATATTTGCATAGGGACTAGGCTTATTTTGTAGCCCTGTATGAAAGTTAAGAACTTTAAATGTCACTCTAAAATGTATCAATTTATTATTTTCTGACTAGAGGGCCTTGGTATCAAAAGTGAGGTATGTATTTTGCATGAGTTTTCAAATACTGTGTCCAGGAGGAAAACATAAAGATATGATTGGTGAAACATATATTAGTAAAATTATAATTGGGCATTAAAATGTAGATTTTTTTCTGAGATGATTTATGAATAATATTTACTAAAGGTAATCACATACTAGATAATTCGATATAATCAAAAGGAGTGTCATATCTCAAACAGAAAATGGCAGTGGACATGATTTTTATTCTGGTAGGGTGTGCCACATTTATTAGGAAAAGAGTAATGAAAAATGACAGATCTCTGATACAAATAGTTATTTTATCTCCAATAACCATTTCTCAGCTCGTTGGGCCTAGAATATTTTCTTTAAATGTTTACATTGATGCATATTCAAGCTCGTTCCAACTGAAAAGTATTTATACTTATCTTGCTTTCTTCTGGTAACATCCGTGGTATTGACTTACATGATTTTGTGCAAATTGCCAAAATAATTATTTTAAGATTCCTTGGCCTTATTCAGAGGCAATCAAAACTAGTGCTTTATGTGTTTATACTGCAAATATTTTTTTCTTATTAACAGCCATATAATTAGTTGTGAATAAAATACAAATTGGCATGCTACACGAAAGAAGTCAAAAAAGAGTAGCTATTTAACTATTCCTCCAAAATAGAGCTGAAAAGGCAGGCATGTAGTATATGATTAGAAATTGAAAGGAGAATCCATTGCTTGTCCCTCTACAGTTTGGAAAATGTGTTTCTCAGTCTCTTAATTCTTCCACTCAGAGATCAGGTTGAATCAACAAGGAGATACCTAAGTCAAATAAGAATCCACAACTTCAATTAGAAACCTGAAGTCTTGGGTCATTGGCTCCTAAAGGTTTGTAAGGTCTAGTTAGTAACAGCTTCAGGTAATTCTAACATCCAAGCAAAACGATTAAGGGAGTCAAGATTAGTCTAGCCAATTGTTGAAGCTATGTATCAAAAACAGTCCGCTGTCTGGTTTAATCTATCCCTGTAAAGTAATTATTCTGACAGCTCTGTAGATTCCCTCTGTGGTAAACATTCGCCTTATTAATTAGCAGGCGTTAAACACACTTTATACTTAGGATGATAGTCCCTAGAAATACTGTTCCTTTCTGTATCTAGGAGACAAGGGCTGTAATGCTTTTTCTTCACCTGGAAACAGTGGCTGTAGAGCTATTTATGTCTTGCTGCTTGCAGTATACAGCTCTATAACTGGGGAATATGTTTAGATAATGTGCTTACCCAGAATACCCATAGATGATGTTCTTTAATGCCTAAATACTAGCATTGTGCTCTCCTTATCATACTAACATAGATTTTTTTTGTCTGCTCCCAGCTTTGTAGACTTTAAGAAGATACATGCTTCTTATAGACTACAGTGCTGGGAGTAGAAAAGATTGAAGAAAAGAGAAGGAAAATATCCTCACGTGTCGCAGAGAATCAGGACAATTTGTTTGAAACTAAAATTTAAAATGAACACTTGGAAAAATTATAACATACCATTGTATTTGTTCAACATTTATTACTGAGTTCTGTGTATTAAATCAGATGCAAATTATTCTACCATGTATTAGAGAATGTAGATTTCTGGGAGTACACATGTCCCTCTGGTGATCCTGAGTAATACTCATCTAGTGAGAGTTTCCAGCATTAGGTGTTAGTATGCTAATGGTTCTCTGTTCAGCCACTATCCATAGTCACTGTATTCGCTATTGCAAAATTAATATGTACATACTTGGATCATTTGAAATCTGGAATAATTTAGATAGAAACCCTGCACAGAGTTCATAGATGCCTGGGAATTTATTTTTTTAATCACATTGCAATCTTTCCTGCTTATCATCTTTGTTGAAATGGTTAGAATACCCTTGACAACGGCTGAGTACCAGATAATACAGATTCTCTTACGCAAAGTAAATTGTTTTCTATCTATAACATTATGTTATTTGTTTAGTCATACCTCATTTTAGTTTCCAAGAGTATTTACGATGGTATATAAAATTCTGCATAAGGTACAGTATGCTAAAGCAAAAAGAGAAAGAAGAGATAAAGACAAAAGGAAGGATCATATGTAAAATGGGTGCAGCAAATCTACCTTTCTAGTAACTAACACAAAAATTTTCAGATGTATATTTCTCTATATTCAGAAAACAAAGCAAACTTATTTCCCAGGAATAGCACGTCTGTCCTTGATTTCGAAATGAAAGCAATTTTGTTTTCACCCTTGACTCTTCAAAAAAAGGATGTCACCAATAGCATTCTTAGATTTAACATGGTACTTTTGAAAGTTGTTGCTTAAAATATCCTCAAGGTCAGCCAAAATCATAATTCACATAACAGTTCAATATAAGTAATTTTACAGGGGCCAAAGCAATTGATTCGTGACTGCAATTTGATGCTATCCTGACTTCATTCAAAGATAGATTTATAAGTATCTAGAGAAATAAATGTACTATATGTTCTTCAGCCATCAACTATGTATAGAGCTTCTCTCATCTGAGATTTAGGTAAATATTGAGAAGCAATAAATCTGTTATTCCTTAAATAATAAGTGTAGCTCAGATATAGATTGTGACTGTAAAATGTAGAGTCATTTGCTTTAATAGTTATTTGATAGTCTCCTTTGAAATGTGACAAGATCTCCCAGAATTCAAGCCAGAAGAGAAAGTCACTAATTTCCTCAGTTCAGGGATGAGCTGAATTAGTGCCTACAGGTTAAACTAAGTTCTCATCAAGAAATAATTTGGAATCTACTTTCACATAGAGAAATAGATGATCAAAGCCTTAGAGTTCTTTTAATTCACATGGGATAAGGTCACATTTGTTTTAATCAGGATGAGAAACTTTTTGAATATGTATAGCTTTGGCATTTGGTATTGCCTATCCCTTACCAACGTAACTCCCAAAGGAAACATCCTTTGATTGCAAATGTCTACTTAGAGAGCAGAATGAACTGACTATATGAGATCGTCAATTATTTAGATAGTTAAATGTTGACATGCAGGTGGGATCATATGTTTAAAAACACGACTTTAGTGTTCAAGTCTTGTTTCTCACTGAAAGCAATTAGCATGGTCAGTAGTGGATTTGAGTCATTCCAATTCTGTAACAGTGCTTCTATATCTCACTGACACCTATATATACAAGTTTATTGTACATTTGAATGAGTTGATTTCTACTCAGAAAGACAGAAATTACTATCCATGCTTGACCTACTGAAAATAGTCTTAATGGTTTATCGAAGTTGCTCTGGCTAATCTCGATTTTAGAAGCACTATTCAGAGGTATAAGCATTAACACTCCAAGGTAGTATATAGTCATATGGCAAAGAGGACTCAAAACAGTGAGCTTAGTGTCAAAAAAATTGGCAAAGTGAATTAGGGGAGAAAAAAGTTTTATCTTTGTTTTCCTTACAGCTTTGCCATGAAGTAAAGCTTCGGAGGAAAATCAACATGAAGGAACGTGCTAAGGTCATTAATTTTGATCGTGAGAAGGCCATTCAAGATAAAGAGGTGGAATCTTCTCCAAATTATCTCAATTCAGGGCAGTGTGAATTTACAGGGATGAATCACAGGAATGATCTGGAAAAAGAAAATAAAACAGAGCAGAGCTTACTCAGTGAAGGAAATCAAATATGTAAGGAACAAAAAGCAACAAAAAAATCAAAAGTAGGGTTTATGGATCTTTTGGCCACAGACAATCAAAAGGACTGTGAGATCTGGCCTGACCTGAGGACTTCTGAGGAAGCAAGCAAGGGCTGTTCTGTTGCCCTCAACACAGTAAGTAAGATGTGACTGACCTAGAACTGTTTCTAAAGAAATATTTACATTTCCAACATTTCAATGTGCTAACACGCTATTGCTTATATATATAAAGGCTCTTGAAGAACTTGCCAAAGTTAGTGAAGAATTATGCAGCTTTCAAGAGGAAATTCGAAAGAGGTCCAACCACAGAAGGTAGGCTGGTACATCTCTGATTATTTTATGTTGGAAAATCAAGAAAAATACTGTTTTCAGTTAATCAGTTTAAGGTGCCACCTCCTTACACTTTGTTAATGAGAATTAACAATGAGTTATTAAAGTTTGTTATCTTAGGAGATAAAATCTTTAATTGTATATTTCTGTTTTCTAATTCTTAAAGCAAACCTTCTAATTCTCTTTGTCATTTGATTATTAGGAATACATTTTTAGTATTTAGTTAAATAGCCTCCATAATAAATTAATATATACTTTCTAATACAGTTCTTTTCTTTTTGAATATTTGGCCAAGGAAAAGTATAAACTGGACTAATCCACTTAAATACATCATTAGACGATGTCAGATTTACAGATGTGGTATTTTAATACATAATGATGTTCTATTGAAATATTTTATACCTAAGGGTCATTTATTTTTTTTGTATTTTTATGTATATAATGGAAACACATAATTTTCAGAACAATATATTGTAAATATGTACACACATATATACGATGCTATAAAAATGCTGTTTCAGTTCAGAAACACCCTTATACTTATAAAAGTAAGTTTTAGCTAAATTAAAAAATAAATTGGAATTTTCTACAAGTAAAGACGAATTGTTCTAAGGTAAACATTTATCTCCTAGCGAGTCAGTATGCTTCTATTAGAAAGCTGTAGCAATGTGTACCCTTATTTTTATTTAGCTGTTAGGAAGCTCAGAGAGAATTTTTGTACTGATTTACAATAGATTTTCTAATCATATTTCATACATAATTTTGGCCTCTACTTGCCCATTTAGCTTTTGCCTACTATTCTCTGTTCAGTATTTATCTGTACTTTATTGTAAGCTAACTCATAATATTTTATCAGTTGAAGACATATAAATATGATTGATATTTATCAATATGATTAATTAACTTTAATTTGTGAATCCCTACTGTTAATATATTTAGGTTTTTATTTTGATTGAACTCAGAAAAGACTTACTTGCCGGTTTTGTTTTACAAATCATATCAAATATAAAGTTTTCCTTGTTACTTCATGGCCTTTAGGGAAAAGTTCAAAATCCTTAATATGTTCAAAATCCTTAATAAATCCTCAGAGACATTACAATTTAACCTCATGTTTCTCTCTCATTTTCCATTGCCTTCCTCACTCTGCTTTATAACTCATCCATGCCAAAGTACTCACTGTTCCTCGAATACCATAATGGATTTGTTGCAGCTCACTTTGCCTATCTGCTGTTTACTCATCAAAAAAATTCTTAACTTTTCTTTCAAGCCCAAATGACACCTTCCATTTAAAATTACTCTGTCTCATTGCACTTCTATTCATATTTCTGTCATACTACTTAGAATGTTATTTCAAATTCAAGGGGGAGGAACTTGAGCTTACATGACATAATAAATAGGAATTCAGTAGGCAGAGCAGAGGTAAGGAAATGACTAGAGAAAACCGATAGAAATGGAAATGCCAGTAGCACTCACCCAAGAGATTACAAGATCTAGGCTGGGTATAAGTGAAGTTTCGAATAATAAAAAAAAAAAAAAAAATGAAGGACAAGATTGGAAAGAGTTTGTATGAGAGTTTGTAAATCCTTGAATGCAACAGTGAGAGATGGGCTTTATCCTACAGTAAAAAAGACTTGGAGGTTTTGACTAGGGGATTTATATAAAAATGACATTTCAAGAAATTGTGACTAATTTTCCTGTAGCAGACATTTATTGCTTAAGCCATGGGTTCTTTTAAGAGCTTATTCTAAATAAAGTTATCACTAATATACCATGTTTTATAATTGTTTAGGATGAAGTCAGATTCTATTCTCCAAGAAATGCCAAATGTAATTAATCTGCCTCATGGAGACCACATGATCAACAATGGCCAGTACATTCTTCCAATCAATTCAGAAGATGAAAAGCAGAAAAATAGAAAGAATCTGAGCTGTACTGATATGCTGCAAAGCAATTTTATGAAAAAATGTGGAACTGATACAGTTGATCTACAAAGAAATGAAACTCCACCTGTTCCTCCACCAAGAAGCACATCTCGAAATTTTCCCAGCTCATATTCTGAACAAGCACATGAAAGTCTGAAGGAAAGTTTAGACCACAACAACTGGGTGGCCCATGAGGGTCAAGGTGAAAGGAACTGCAGTCCTCATTTCCTTTTGAGGAATGATGGAATGTCTACACTGTGTTTAAATGAAGGGAAGACTATGAAAGATGGTATTATGTTTTCTTCTTTGGCACCAGAAGACAAAATAGATAACAAGCCTCCATGTAATGAAAATGTTGGATGGGGCATATGGTCATGCGACACGGTGATAGGTGCAAAAAACAGCCCCTCTACCTTGTGGTTTCAGAAAACCTGCTCTACTCCCAATAAGTCAAAATATGAAAAGATGATACTAGATCACCCTGCTAAATCTCATCCTGACCTTTATCTAAGCAATGACTATAGCTCCTTGGTGACACAGAGCAGTGGCCCACTTAGAAGTTTCAGTTGTGGCTTTGATAGGACTACTAGGAATGAAAAGCTGGCAGCAAAGACTGATGAATTTAATAGAACCGTATTTAGAACAGATAGAAACTGTCATGCAATACAGCAAAATCAAAGCAATTCAGAATCATCTCAAGATCTTAAGCCCTGTGATACCTTAATTACAGGTAACATATCAGAAAATGACAATGTGTCTGACATCCTGAAAACCAGTGCCCACATGACTGTACCTAGTGAAAATGTGCCTGATAATCCCACCAAAAAATCCACAACAGGCCTAGTCAGACAAATGCAGGAACACATAAATCCTAGCAATTACAGGAATATGCTCCACGAGCATGACTGGAAACCAAGTAATTTATCTGGCCGACCAAGATCAGCTGATTCTAGGTCAAATTATGGTGTTGTGGAAAAGCTGCTGAAAACCTATGAGATGTCAACAGAATCTGCATTGCAAAATTCTAAATGCTTTCAAGATAATTGGACCAGATGTAATTCTGATGTTAGTGGTGAGGCCACGTTGAGTCACCATTTAGAAATGCTCCAAATAGAACAAGAGCTTCAGCAAAAGACATCTATGTGTGGGGTACAGCAAGTGAAGCAAGGAATAGATTGGAAAAAGATAACAGAGGTGAGAAAGCAATTAATACATTTTGGTAGAACTGCATTCATATTTAATCATGGATCAGAGTTCAATCAATTGCTCGTTCATCTAAATAGAATGTAAGCACATGTTTTGGCATCTTCTCAACTTCTTGACCCTTAATTTGTGAGTAAATATAAACCTTAGGATTGTAACTCAATGTGAACTTGTTATAGTTTTTAAGACTAGGAGTAACGCATTATAACTTAAAATTCTGAAATAGGATAACATAGATATAATAAATGGGCTTAAGAATCTCAAGAAGATCAAATGTTTGTTGTAAGTTACTTGAAAAAATATTCTGAGTATATGTGTTTTGATTTATAGAATTTTATTCTTTTAAAGTGTTTATGTTTTTAAAAGTATATGGAAAACATATTTGTAAAATAATTTGCACTTTCAGTTATTAGCTATGATTTGTTCCGTCATTTTCAGCATTTGATTCATGTTTTCTCTCATGAGATTAGTCACATGAATGAGAATATGGGTAAAACACATCATTTAAAATAGTACATTATAAAGTTCCCTTATTTGTAGAGCTAACAGGCAGTACATGGAAATAAAAAATTATAGCTTAGATTTTTTAAGGTCATTTCTATTTGTATAAATTTTTAGCATTGAATTTGCCAAAAAAAAAAAAAATGGTATTTGAATAAAGTTATCCTTTTTTTTTATTCCAGTCTACTTTCAAGAGTATAATCCTTAGAAGTAGTTCTTCTTCCCCTGATCCTCTAGAAAAATAAAATTCCAAAGAAAGAAAAAGAAAATGCAGGCTATTGTCATAGAAATTAAGGCCATCCTCATTGCCTGTCTCAGATGAAAGAGCAAAGGCTTTGTTAAAAAGGTCGAAAGAACCAAAGGTATCAAATGTGTCATGGAAGTTTTAACATTTTTTTTTTAATTGCAAGGGTCTAAGATTGCTTTTCTTCTGTTAAAATAAAAAGAAAAGAAGAAAGCAATGAAACAAAGAGAAGGGAAAGAAAAGATTTTCAGTCATCACATGATGCCTAGTATCGATAGTAACTCTTCATTAGCAATTACAAATTTTTCGAGAGCCAATAACCATGGTTCTTGATGGGAAAAAAAAGACAGCTAAGATAAATCATTTGTTTTGTGTGTATTTCACTAATGACCTCTAAAGGTATTAATAACTTGACAAAAATAAACAAGATTTCTTCTATAAATTATCTTTTTGTTTTTAAATAACACTGAAACATAATATTCCACTAAGAAATGTCTGTAGTTCCATCATATCAAAGTTATCTAATATGAATTTCTGAATACTGAAATTATAGTTCTAAAAAGTGATCCATTGTATTAAAATTTGTCAGTGTGAAGATATCTGCAAGATTATTAAATGCCACATTCCATATTAGAAATGAATTGCTCTGATTAAAACATTGATGACCACCAATATTAGACAAATATCTTTTTTAGTTTTTGATGCTTTTTCTTGCTGTAAATATACTAATATATTAATCCCATTGCTGGGATCCGTAAAAAATTAAGCCCATTTTTGGTGCTGGTAGAGTGAGGTGAATGTCTTTTTTTGTGTCTTAGGAATCCATGGCCGTGAAATCCTCACAGGGAAAAGGTTTTTCCCGACCTGCTAGACCAGCAAATCGCCGTCTCCCATCCAGATGGGCATCCAGATCTCCATCGGCACCCCCTGCCCTGCGAAGAACTGCCCACAACTATACTTTTTCTCTGAGATCTGAAGCATCGATGGTCTGAGTCTCTGGCCTGGATTGTTAGATTACAAAAGTCCCATTTGCCAAACAGAGCATTCTGAGTGTTTGCAGCCAATCGTGTCTCTTATGTATCTTTTGACATTACTGGGACAAACGATTTAAATCTTAACTTTCCATCAGTCTTCAGTGTTTTTAATCTATGGAATAATTATCTTCCTGTATGTTGATTTCTTAGATCAGAATTTTTTAATGCCATCCTCATTAATTTGCCAATATGATTTAAGTAGAAACAATGTACTATATTGTATATTCTAACTTTCTTGCAAGCTGCAGAAAGCAAGGTTATGTGCATGGCCATGTGTTTGTAGGTGCATGTGTTGAAATAGGAAGTACCTTAGTATCTATTTAGATAAGAAAATTTATGTGCTAGTGTTGACTTTGAAATTATAACATGTATACATACCTATATATTCTTTGTGTTTATTTAAAATTTTTGAAAATATACGGTACTATTTATATTTTGTATACCTTTTCATAGGTATCCACTTAAGGCATTTGAGGTATGTATATTCATTAACCACTTCCTTGGGCCCAGCTACATTGAAAAATAAGAATTATACACATATCTAACATTGGTAGATTTCTATATACAACTCATAGTTTCTTAACACATATAAGGATAATACCATCAATCTCCTGTTTTACTCTTTTAAATAAAAAAAAAAAAGTCAGTTTTAACAGATCAGTCTTCTAAAGCAAACAAAATGTTCACAAAAGCTTTTCTACATGATTTGGTAGTCTATCGTGGCTTTCACTGTATATTTGAGCCTCAGAGCCAGTTATCATGAGTCTCCCTTATAAACAACATAACTTAAAAAATGAATTTATTTTGTCAAATTCAGTAACAAGCATTCTTTATATGGAATATAAAAAGAAATTCAATTATGTTGATTTCTACCTTTTTTGTTAAAATTGTAGTAAGCTTTAGTTCCGCTATTTTATTTGGAGTCATACATATTTAGAGGTAAGTCATTTACTTTTCCATTTTTCTAACCTTTTTTTCTAAAATTAGCAGAAAAAAAGACTAATTTACATTTTTATGAACAAGTAAGATCAGGAATGATATTTCATTGAAAGCTGAATTATAATATATTTCTTACAACGTGCTACATAAAAAAGCCTTAAACTAAACTTTGGCACCCATGATTAGCATAAGGGACAGAAATATGTATTTTGGCACAATTTCCATTCAGTGAACACATCAAATCTAAACTGAGAATGACAGAAATATGAATGTTGAGGGGACTGGGATTCTGCATGGAAGATCTTAAAAGTAACTTTGTTCTCCATTGTCTCTCTGTAAAGCCAACTATGTTATTAGATTGTAAGTCTGTTTAAGCTTTACTTTTATTACCAAAAAGGTTAAGAAATTCTTAAGACAAAAGTATTCAAAGAAGCTTCTCCTTATGATATATTTTAACAATTTAGAGAAAGTCACTTCATAATACACCATGACTTGAGGTAGTAAGTCATTTCCAAATCCCAGACTGTCCTATAAAGCTCCAGGCTGTTGCATGGTGATAGACAGATTCATACTTTCCAATAAGGACAGTTTCCAAGAGTTAAGCTGAATTAAACTTCTAGAATGTGAGGTTGGAACAGATGGTAAGTAAGGGCTATAGATCTACTCTTTTAATTCTTGTTTCTTTCCAGAATATCTCTTTCCATAGGAAGCCTACCAGAGAAAGTAACCTAGATACCAAGTGATGTTACTCACATAATATGATTTCAACCAGAAGGGAGAAAACACTGGAGAGGTGGTAGCCTGCGGTATAAAATGATGGACTTGTTAGGAAGATGTTGCTGTGTAACACTGGAGAACCTGCCCAAGAACTGTGAGGCATACCTGTCCCTCTTCATCACTGTATTCCAGGGAATCTGTAATGGATCTGTGGTTTTGACCTTTAACTACAATTTTGAATATTGAGGATCTCTTTCTCAAAATTAGATTACTGACCTCACCCCATAATTACTAAGGCAGAATTTCCAGGGGTGAGGAGTAGGAATCTGGAGTCTTTAATAAGACAAAACAAAACAAAACAAAACAAACAATAAAAGCAAAGTATTTGATGATTCGGGAGAGGTGGAAGCAGTGACACTGATACCCAGATGGGCGGGCGGGTAGGCGTGTTACTTTCCTGGGACTTATCTTTGTTATCTGTACATTAAAAGGGTTAAATGTCAACCTTCACAATTTTTAGCTGCATTTTCTATTACCAGTTGATTTAAACATTGGGACACATTTTAACATCTTCTTATGTTCACTAAAATCATAGAATATTAAAGCTGAAAAAAACTTAGCATCTAGTCCAACTCCTTGATTGTGAAGATGAAAAATCTAAATCAAAGATTATTTGAATGTTCTGTTTTCTCTTTTAGAGTATTTTATAAATTTTTATGGAAAAACCTATTAGGTAAATGGAAATTAGCCTTGAAAAATATTTTTTAATGTGTTGTGAGTTTTATTCAATAGTTTTCTACTTCAGATGGGCATTTTCTTTCCAATACCATACCCTCCATAATGCTGTCATTGCTGAATTTAAAGGATTTGTAAATATTTCATTAGAAACACTTGTATCAATTGAAATTTTCCATAGCAGACTTTTTTGGGGGGTGGGGAGTCTTATATTATTTCAATTGAGGATTACTGATATTATAGGTTATTCAGAAAGGAAGAAGACTGAGGCAGAGAAAAATGCTTGAGTTTCTGTGTTCGTGTGTGTGTGTGTGTGTGTGTGTGTATGCACGTGTGTGCTCACGCAACTTTTGCATGAGTCCTCTATATTGCCTTATGTCAAATCCAAATATAAAAATATAAATGATGTTTGCATAATTTACTTTATCAAAAATTATAACTTTCATTTGTTTTTACATAGACAATGAAGATGACCAGATATTATCATGCACAAAACATGAATTACTTCTTCATAGAGGAATTAGCTAGACTCTGTGTCATCCTGAGAAAACATCTGGACCTAAAAAAGACAACTTGCTTCCCTACTAAGATTTGAAAAATTATTTTAGGCACATTTGCTGACAAAAACCACCCCTTGATACTGAAATCTTCAATAATTGGAAACTGTCGAATAAAATAGGAGTGGAAACGCCCACTATGGCATCTGTATACATGGAGAAAGTTTTGATTTTCCTTCTCTACAGCGATCACCAGTAAAGCTGAGAGTTTTACAAAGTCTAAACCCAAATATGTACACAGTTCAACTTAGCTTTTTCATATATA
>NW_006494612.1:17868248-17893277 GCF_000325575.1 Pteropus alecto | reverse complement strand
ATATTTCAATCTTTGCAAGAATTTTTGTGTTACAATGAACTCAGTACAGGATTCTCTGAGTTAATGATATCTGGAATGAAATAGTTAATTTTCAATGAAAGCCAGAGGACCATTTTCAATATTTTTAAAAGAAAGTTATATGTAGGAGTAAAAAGGGCTAATAATTTTTTTTAAGGTGGTTAAAATTCAGAAGGCAAATCGCTGGAAATAAAGATTCTTCCTAGGAAATCTCAGACAAAGAGAGAGAAGCTGAGACCAAGCATGTCACCTCGTTAAAAAGGAAGCTGGTGGTGGATTAGCTAAGGGAGCCAAAGCTAAATGAATTCATGACATTTCCAATGAAGCTGAGACCAAGCACGTCACCTTGTTAAAAAGGAAGTTGGTGGTGGATAAGCTAAGGGAGCCAAAGCTAAATGAATTCATGACATTTCCAACTCAGCAAAAACAAACACTAGGCTTTCCCAGGCAAATAGAGGGACTTGGAAAAGCACAATATCCCAGACTCCAGGGTGGGCTATGCTCAGGAGTAAGGCAGGTGGTTATCATCCTCAAAGAGAGTTTTCATAAAGCAGCTGAAACCAGACACTGGGGTCAGGACCGGAGTAGGAAGCCTTCAGGGAAGGAAACTGGCAAAAGCAAGATACTAGATCTCGAAGCCCTATCCTGAGAACCAGCATGTAGGAAAGTTAAGAGATACAGATAGCGTCAGGGAGGGAAATTTCCTTTGGATATAGGAATGCAAGGTCTTCCCCAGCATACCAGATCTTTATTGAAGTTGGGAGCCAACAAGACTTGGATGGCAAGTGAAGGACCCGTTGGTAGTCAACTAGGAGTATAATCGTCAGAAAGCTGAAATAAGCAGAGGGTCGGTGTAGCTTGAACTCTCATCTGGGATATTTTTAGGAAACAGAATTGATAGGAGGTCATCAGAGGACCTCACTTGGAAGATTTAAAAGGACAAAGATGATGAGCTGCAGATTGATGCTCACTCTTAAATGTCTGTTTGTTGTCATTTTCTTACGACTATTATCAGGATCTAAAATTTTATGTAATCAGATAAAATAAACCATCTATATCTTCATATAATAGACCATAAGAGCAAAATGAGATACCTCAGAAATGGAAAGTAATGTTTTTCTTCAATAAAAGTAAATAATAGGCGCATAACCAAATAGACCATTTTTAGGAGAACCTAGAAAATCAGACAAAATTGTATATATGAAATGGGTGAGCATAAAGGGTGAGCAAACTGCATGTGAGAATGGAATATAGTGTCAAAGAAGAAGAAATGTAATGTGATTATAACAAAAAAAGGTGAAACATAATCAACTTCTGAACTCTGTCTGAATGAAAAGGAAATGGGCTACATGGTGCAGAGGAAAAGGTATCCTAACAGCAAAATTACCCAGTTTTGATCCACTGCTGTCCAATGGAAAAGACCAGGTCTGAGAACATGAAATTTCTGGCCACAGGACTATTCCATTCTGGCAAGGGAGCATGAGATTCCCCAGACTGATCTGTGTCACACAGGTATCCCTCCAGCTTGCCAATTCCATCAGCTCACTTTTTCCACACTCACTCAAGGAGCCTTCTGATTCTCAAAGTAACTACCTAGGTATTTAGAGAAGTAAGAAAACATCTAGACCACTGTTTCTTGAATCTTTCCAGGAAGTTCTCTAATAGAGAAAAAGAATAGCTACCTAAAGGTCTCTGATGGCATCTAAAATTCTTCAAATTTGGGGGGTTTTAACTTAAAATTTTTATATTCCTTAAATAGGGATTTTCATCTTTTTTGTTCATTGATTATGCTAAGCAGATGATAAGCTAAATAATTATTTGTTGAATAAATTAACAAAACTTTAAAATATTTTAATCACATGCTATCAGAAAAACCAAAACAAGCTTTCCTATCTATGTCTTTCCTAGCTGTGTCTTTCCTAGCAGCTAATCACAGCTGAACTGAATTTTATTTCATAAAATTTAGCCAACCTGAATTTACGTTGTATAGTAATTTCTTTTCAGTGTCACTGTATTTTGAGAATGTAAATCCACTTTAAAATGTGCATGCAAATTGAAATAGTTTTGTTTTGGGGTTTTTTTTTTTTTACTGTTTTGCAAACTTTATAAGCGTAATCCATAAGGCAAGATGACTAGAACACTACCAAAGAGATAGTACATGGAACGTTTGAGACAACTACTGAAAGAATTTTTGTTAAGTATCTTTTAGTTGAAAAATCGAATGACTCATGTCATATGAAATATTGTAAGGCTGCATCTTTTATTAAGGGAAAAGTAGTCGAAGGGTCTTTTTGAAGGGGAAAAAATGTGGGCTTTTATTACATGTGCTTGAATATAAGTTTTTAAAATTTTATTGTCAATAAAGTAAACTCTTCACAATTCTCACACTTTAATTCTGCTGCAATTTTATCATACTCAGTGAAAGCTTTCACAATTTCACTTTCATAAAGCATTCACTCTTAAAATGTTTTTGCTGATAAGCCAACTTTGCGAACTACTGTTTATCATTAGGCAAAGTGATGATTGATCATTTAAGCCCATGTTTTAGCCATTGTTATACGTTTTTAATTCTCCATTTAAAAAAGTAATTTCACTAAATTAAAAATCTGTTCTTCATTTTTCTCTGCCTAAGCCAGCACATACATAGGTCAAGAAGCAAGTTTTCAAACTCATGGTTTTGATTTGCATGTCCCTGATGATTAGTGATGTTGGACATCTTTTCATTGCTGTTGAGTTGTACAAGTTCTTCATATACATTGTAAGTTAACCCCTAATCAGATACATGATTTGCAAATATTTTCTCCCATTCAGTTGCCTTTTTTTTATGGTTTTCTATGTGATGCAGAAGCTTTTAGTTTGATGTAGTCCTGCTTATTTAATTTTGCTTTTGTTGCTTTTTTTGGTGTCAAATCCAAAAAATCATTGTCAAGACCAATGTCAAGAACACAGTTCATTTTTAATGTTATCCACAAGAACAATGATGGTTTATACAATTATTCTTAGGCTTTTATCCATTGAAATATATAAAGAATTAGACCACTGGCAGTTCTACAAAATTTTAGCTCATATTTAAAATATGCCTCTAAGTACATCTTATGATTTTTAGATGGAAGCTAAAATGATGAGTAGTAAAAAGATTGGTCTATGATCTTTTTCACCATCAATTTCAGTGGTAAAACTTTCTCAGACAACTGATTTATGAATGTACTAAAAATTTTAAATCATCGTTCTATTTTCTTTAATATCTAGCTTATGATCCCAACTCCCTGTATTAAATCAAAAAATGTGTTTCCTATTGGAAATATAATTCTTTAAATTGTTACACTTTACACTATAAATTTAAAAAATGGTAACATCACACTCACAATACAGATCGTTTGATACTTATTTTCTATTGACTGAAAGTAGAACTAAAAGGAAACCAGCACTTGTAAACAAAATACATAATAGGAGTATTTAGAAATTCTTAAACGCCATTGTAAAACCAATGACCTTTGGTTAAGTATAATCTAAAGTTTAAAAACAAAGCACTGATTTCTGCTGTAACAAAATAATTTCTTTAGAGACTGGATGTGTGGATTTCTCAAGACATGAAGAAATCACACTTTTCAACTTTTCTCTACCAGCCTGTGCCATGAGCAATCTTAGAACATTCTGTTCTTTTCCTAGTAGTATGTCCAAGTCAATTTATTGGAATTGCAATAATAACACTACTTTACTCTCCAAGCACAGAAATACTAAATTTTTCTATTAGCAATTGAACATAAAATGTAATTCTTTTGGGGCTCACATAAAAGCAACAAAATATTCAGCAACGAAGAAAATTAGATTATTCTTATTTTCATTCAGTTGGCATATACTAAACGTATTTCTTTACACTTTTTATTTGAAATAATAGTAGACTCATGGGAAGTTGGAAAATAGAACAGAATCCCATACACCTTTTACCTAGCCTCTTCTGATAATGACATCTTAAATAGCTACAAGTGCTAAATCAATACCAATAAATTGATGGTACATCAGTGTTTTAAAACCTGCATTCATTTGTGTATGTGTGTGTGTGTGTGTGTGTGTGTGTGTGTGTGTGTGGTTCTGTGTACTTTTCCTCACTTGTAAATTTGTATAACCACCACCACAATCAAAATACAGACTTGTTCTCACAAGATATGATGTGTATTGGTGAAAGTTCCATGGGCACTTGAAAAGAACGTATATTCTGCTTTAGTTGTATGGACTGTTCTTTAAATTTCTATTAGATCCAATTGATTGTGTGGTTCAGTTCTTCTATATTCTTGCTGTTTTTCTGTCTAGTAATTCTTTCAGTTGCTGAGAGAGCGGTGTTAAAATCCTCAACTATAACTTTGAAATTCTGTTTCTCGTTTTAGTTTAATCAGCTTTTGCTTCATGTATTCTGAAGCTCAGTCATTTGGCTCATATACTTCAGCATTCGATGTCTCCCTGGTGGATTGACTCTTTTGGTGATCTCCTTTTTTACCTGGTAATTTTATTTTCTCTGATTTCTACTTCAAATGTTATTAATATAATCATTTCTGCTTTTTTAAAATTAATGTTTGCATATCTTTTTTCATTTGTTTACTTTCAACCTACCTATACGGTTGTATTTGAAGTGAGGTTTTTGTTGACAACATATAGTTGGGTTATTTATTGTCTTTCTAAATACAATCAAGTGAAATTTACATTAAAAAACTGTGTTGGGTTATAATATGGCGCACCATTGCATTTTCATTTCAGAAGTATGAATGTGCTTCCTCATTCTTTTGTGAAACCATATACCTTCCAAAAAGCATAATTTTTGAGGTGTCTATTATGGTATCAAACACAGATATTCTGTTTGTAGTGAAGGATTTCTAGTGGCCTCTGATCAGTACTTTATCAGTTCGGGTCCAGTAAGGAAAATAGAAATGATAGAAGGAATTTAAATACATAAGAGGAAATTGATAACAAAGGTACTGGAATATCTGGAAGAACAAAATGGTAATGGGGGCTGGAGGAGCAAGAAGGAAGAAGAGGTAACACCTAGGGATTAGGCATTGCTGATATTCCTGGCTGGGGAGCACACACTTCATGCTATGCTGTTGGAAGCTCTCTCAAGGCTGATTCTGGAATGCTAAGTAAAGACCGTTCCATTCAGAAAAATGCTGCTTCCATTTGCACTGCAGAGCCCCAAATCAACTTACCTCACTACCACTGCAACAACTATAAGTAATTGTCACTGAGTAGGTATTAGATGACAGAAGATTCTCTCTTCCTTTATAATGCTGATCTTCTGCCATTATCAAAGGATCCTAGGAAGTGTAATCTGTGGTCTCCTAACCCTAGCCACAAACAGTACAGGGTATAAAGGCAAGTGGGAAAATATAAAATGCTTTTGTAGAAGATAGTTCTGATGGGCAATTTGCAGTTTATTGAAATATTTCAGAGCAAAATAAAATTATCTCCCAATCCGTAATATAAGATTATTTACTTATAGCTCTCAGTAAAATGAACAAAAAAAATTTACAAGCTTAACTTGGCAGAAATTTCAAACTGCTAGAGCAGCGAATAAACAGATTTGGTTGTCCCCCACTCCACCACCAAATTAAACTCAGATTATTAACATGTTCATGTGACAGAAAAAAGCAAGGAATAAGTCACCACAAACGTATTCAATCTACACCCCCCCCAGCACAAAAAAGAGAATACAAGATTAATAAACCATTGCAGAAAATAGATTTATTTACCTAATATTTCTTCTCTAACTGTAATTAACACTCTAAAATGTCCATGGCTTGTTGAACAAAACTTCTATAATTATTTAAATCTCAAGCCCATTTCGAGATACATATTAGGGGCAGAATCTAATTGAAATCTTGACTTTAAAGTATTTCTTTTTCTTAACAGTTCTACTTTCTGAAATTTTATAAAAAGCAAAGGGAAAGAAAGGTGGCTTTCAGGAGGCTGAAATGAAGTGATCTTCTGACTTCAGACTGAAACTAGGATCAGAGCCTTGTAGGTCTCATAAAATATAATGAAAAGGCACATCTGGCTCTAAATCACACCACTGATACTGTCTTCAAATTCAGACAGTACATGTCACGCTATGGGAGTACGCACACACAATATTAGCAACAAGAGGCATAAAATAAAGTGGGTGTCCTGGGGAAATATAGAGGCAGGGAAAACAGCAAGGTGCACACCATTTCACTAGCCTGCATATCTCAGAGACATGTTGGGTGGGGATAGCAGGACGTGTCATGGAACATGCTCTAGAATGAGAACCTCACTAGATACTATTATTTTGCATATTGATAGACAAAGAGGGGTAGAAAATGGCTACTTGATTTTGAAAGTGTGACAAGCAGAGTTTCTTTTAACAATGTCATGAAACATTAAAAACATAGCCTTATTGGAAAGGGGAGTCTCAGATCTCAGGCGCTGCCATCAGCTTGTTGGTTTTTGTTGTTGTTTGTTGTTGTTGTTTTTAATCAAGCTGACTTAAGACTTGTGTCTAGCTGGCTACCAAAAGGAGGAGGAAATGAACTGCCAACACTAGTCATCTCAAATTGTCCCTCCTCATTATATTTGTGTACAACAAGCCAGGGGAAGAAGAATTCATAGAAGTTTAGAGGATTTAGTAGCTATAGGCACTCTTTTGACTGTAGGAAAAAAAATGTGACCATATTTTATAATGGCAAAAATAATACGATCACTTATGTCATAGAAACAGATATGTAAAAAGAAAACCAAAAGCCTTTCAAATGTTTATTTTTCAGTGTCTTAATAGAAAAATAAGTTAATTTTTTCTAAAGAATAAGAAAATATATTTTTATCTTATAAATAATTATCTTTCTATTCATTTAAATTTTATAAGCATTATTAGTTCCATTGTATTTAATCTATTAACTTATTTAAATAATATGTTATAAAATATTGAATTACTCCCCCTGACCCGGATTGCTATCCTTGAGGAAAACAGTTTCAATAAGCATAATTATGATAACCATACCTATGGGGTTATTATTCTTAATAATTAAAAACACAAAATGTCAGTTAAATTCAAACTTTAGATAAAAAACAATCAGTTCGTAACCATCTTATTGATTTATTCCACTCTGAACAAATTGTTAACAACACAAAGATAATAGAGAGAGAAAGAGATACATACATACATACATACATACATACATACATACATACATACATGATAGATAAATGCAGTATTTGGGACAAAATTATACTAAAATATTTTTGTTGTTTGATGCTCCTCAAAGGAGCATCAGAGGATAGAAGAAAGAAAGAAAAAATAAACATTTTGAAACCAGAAAACAGAGACCAAAGGAAAAGCTAACTAGAACTAATGATACATTGGTTACTTTGAAAAGCAGAGTTTTTAAGTTGATCTCCATGAGATGCTGGTGAAGTTCCTAGTTGCAGCAAGATGATACTAACATGTATTTTCCAGGCTTAAAACCCTAGGACATGCAGCTTAGAAGAAAATAGAACAGTCAAAAGAATTCTTGTTGCTTTTTCAAGTCAAAAGAATGTGGAGCAGAGAGAAGTTTATAGCATAAAGATAAACTAATAAAGTAGTTATAAACTGATTGTTAACAAAAAGGTGAAGGAACTATCAATTAGGAAAATAGAAGCTAATCATAAGATAAACTATCTTCACTCGTAATCATAATAAAGCTCATTTTATAAAATTTGAAATTGTTGGAGAAATTTGATTAATAATATTTTTCCAACACAAAAGGTAATAAAGAAAGAAAGCACTTTTATTATTGAATAAGCATTAAACCAAAATGTAACATACATTACAAGTAATCTGCAAAGACAGAAAGGAGTCTCACCCACTGATACTGCCAAGCTGATATAATCCATTACAGCTATGCGTTCAAGATAATAATAACTAGTCTTCAAGTAGGAGGACTGGACAACACTATTTGTCACATATAGTTCATTCTAAATTCAGCTGGTAATTAGGGTGCATCTGTGGTAGCTCATTTATCTCATCCAGAGGAAAAACAAACTTCTCATATTTTTATGACAGAAGGTAGTTTTGCAACTTTGAACAACATGCCCACTAAAGTCAGGTTCTTGCCCTCCTCCAGAAACTGGAAGACAGAGATGCTATCTCCTCTGGTGTTAACATTTCCTTTGCAGGGGGTTGGGGGGAGGAGGATGGGGTGAGCTTAAATAACAGAGATTATTTCTCACAGTTCTGGAGGCTGGGAAGTCCAAGATCAAGACACCTGGCAGATCCAGTGTCTGGTGAGGACCCTTCTTGGTTCATAGACTTTGGGTTCATTCTTCTTGCTATGTCCTTACGTAACAGAGAAGTTTGATGTTTACATTTCAAAGATATGGTTCTCAGATTTTTGAGAGAGACATCCTGGGTCATAGAGCTGACAAAGACTTATCTAGTCTTCAAAAGCACTTTTATTTCAAAAACACGAAGTACTTTTATACCTACAATTACAAGTTTTCTAAAGTAAATGTTCTGAGAAAAAGGAGAGGAAGGAAATTTCCCTTTATTTTCAACAGGGAGAGAAATAAGCCTCTTGTTTTTAAATTGTATTCATCCTTACATAATATATGGAAAAGTTAAGGAGATAACTTAATACTACCTATACTTAGATATAATCCCATTAGCATTTTGGAATATTTCCTAATATTTTACATTTCACTTTGTATTTTATAGTTTTAGTTATGTAACAGAAACATAATTTTATGTCTGACTTTTGCCTCTTAACATTATCCTATGTTAAAATATCACTTTTAATGGCAGTGTTTTAATGGTTACATTATGGTTTATTTTATATAGTTGATCATACCTTAGTAAATAAAGCTTTTATTCTTTCATATTTGCTATTATTCCCTTTTGAAAGATTTTTAGAAATGGGATTTCTGAGTAAATAAACATTTTAAAGTTTTTAATAGATGTCGAATTGCTAAAAGTTGTTTATCTAAATTACACAATATATTTTATTGAAGAGTTATTCTCGCCTTGTTCTTCAAGAAATTGTACAGTTCCTATGATTTTAAAATGACTTTAACAATTTATCTTTATTCCAATTAAATACTCCAAAGCATTCAAAACAACTGGGACATCCCTGTTGTTCTTCTTTCTCTTTTTTAAGGGAAAGCCAACCCTCTTTGCCCTCACTGGAAGCACAATGAGCCATCACTTAAAATCCAAGAGCAGCTCTGAAGGATGAGAGGAATACTAGGTGAATCTCGCATTACTTTCTATTATGCTTTGAAGTCTTAATGAACACTTGTGATCATTTTGTAATCATTTGGAGAAACGAATTGCTCAACCTCATGTTAATTTCTAAAAGGTGGCTTTTTACATAATCTATTTGGCTGTATTACATATTTTTATTGCTCTGTTCCAAGCCGTCGTGATTACCCTCGAGACCTACTGTAGTAAACTCAGGACACTCCACTGTTCCTGAAGCAGCCACTGATGTCTGTAACCAAAGGATAAAAAAAAAATAGGTCCCTAAAACAAAGTAACTTTTCTCTTTCCCCACTCCACCCCCAGCTTTTCCACTTTTTGTCAGCTGTTTGAAAGCTCTAATTAAAGCCACTGTGTTTTGATACACAGCCAGCCCCCAATAGATTGAATTACAAGTTATCCTGCAGTCAGAGACTCAAGGCTGAGTCCTAGCTTTTAAAGCAAAAATAATGAAAAACTGGCAACATTTGATCAAGTTTAGCATTGGTTTTTCTGGCAGAGACAAAAAGTAGGGGTAGGGAATTTTTTATTAATATATAGAACATGCTCATCTTTGTCACAATGATTCTCTTTTAAATTACCCTTAATCCCCTGTGATTAACAACAACAAAATTAATTAATTAACATCTTCAAATATTACTAACCAACAAATAAGTTACTAAATATGAGATGCTCTGGAAGCATTTCATCACTGTATCAAATACAGCCCATCAATTGACAAATGTTTCTGTTCATATAGAATAAAACAGTACTTGGCCAGGCATAATGAGGAGACAAAGTATAAGAACTACACAGCACTCTCAGGGATTTCAGGATGTGGATGAGAAATAAAATACTTATACATAAAATGGTAACTAATAAACACTACCTGAAATCGAATAGAATTTATAATTTTATACCTAAGTTCTATATCTTTTTAGAGTTTACAGAGTTCGATCTTCACGACAACTTGTGTGACTTTGGTATTGTTACCACCATTCAATGGATTAAAAAAATGGAATTTAGGGAGACAGGTACTTGCCTAAGATTTCAGATCTAGTAAAAGGTCTGATATCAAATTCATGATTCTGACTATTCTAAGCAATGAAATGTCTAGATCAAAATAGGAACATGGCCTGTCAGGGGAGCATTCATGACAGATGTTGGATTTGACTGGACCTAAGCACATAAGTCATGTTAAATGCAAGACAAGTTTGTTGGCAAAGGCATGGCAATGGGACTTCTTGAAGCCTCCATTGGAATTTAAGAGGACAGTGAGTAGACCACCTTGCCTCAAGGGGAGGATTCAGGTGAAGCTGCAATGGTAAGGGTGTGTTTATACTTTATTCGGTAAACCAATGAAAATTTTGGAACAAGGGAGTGACTTATGTCTTTGAAGAAAATGACAGTAGGCTTCTTTAAGGAATGAGTCAGAAGTGCTTGTTTGTTTGTTTGTTTTACTTATAGAAACTCAGAAACTCAGCATTGTCATACTATGAGAGAATAAATGTTCAGACCACTAATCTTGGCAAAAATGTTGTAGTTATTGAATTGTCAAAATCCCTTCACAGATACTTTAATTCTAATTGTTAGTAGCTAAAGGATATCCACTTGTGTCAACTACTTCTTTGTAGCAATGCTCAGAAATTCTAGGAATTTTTGTTATAAGAAATTCAGGTCATTATCATCCTTAATAAATAGTTTTTGTTTTCAAGGGCTTTGAACATTTTCTGAGGCACAGTGTTGTTTCTCAAAAACCTTGAGATTTCCAAAAAAAAAAAAATGGGAAGAGTCATGGCAGAGAGGAAGTAAACAGCATAACAGCAACAACTGTTTTGGAGTCGGTGGCATGAGGCTCTGAAACGTAAATAGTTTCAGATCTAGGGTTAGGGAGCATTTCTTCTTTGTCTTTATTTTCCAGCTCAGAGCTGAAATAGTTAGCTTCCATCTTGCTGAGGCAGCAGAATAAAGGCCCACACCACTGATATTTCTTGCAACAGAACTTTGCCCCTCTCTTGGTCAAATATTGAGAGAATCAATGGGTTTGAAGGATTCACTAAAATTGTTCTTATGAATATAACACCAAATACTTTTATAACAATATATGGAAGAAAGACACGCCAGGATGAATAAGATTAATTAGTATTCTGAAAATGTTCTTAACACTTAAATAGTTGGAGACAAATGTGGAAGCAATATAACAGAAAGTTGTCAATTATTCCTTTCCTTCTATTCTCTGATTCCAAATTTCTTGCTATTTTAAGGCATGCATAATTTGTTCTTATGTAGATCTTGAATAGCTTGGTAAAGTTGATATCCATGGATAAGATTATAATTTTAATGCCATTATTTGACTCTCATGATTAAAAGACAGTCATCGCTGCACCAATATTTATTGAGCCTCTGTGCACCATCGATTTAGACATCATAAAAACCTGGTCCTTTGCCTTTAAGTATTAAAACTTAATTATAGAGAAAAATACACATTTCTTTGAAGCATTTCCATAATTAGTAGTCAGTGAACATAATACTGTAATAACACAAATTAAATGCACACATATAAAATAAAATTAGAGTAGAAATGGCAGATTAGACATATTGAGTAATAATATTTCTGACTACAAATGGTGCCAACATCCTAGCCAGGCTTTGCCCAGCCCCATTCTACCTAGAAGAAATAGGTCATCTTTTTTTTCAGTCTAACTAAAACCCTGGTAGTAGTGCCAGTCTTGGGGAAAAAAAAAAGTCTTTAGCATAGCAACTCAAAATTTTCAGAGGGATGAAAAAATCTCTCTAGATTCATAGAAATCCATAGGAAGATTAACAGCTTCTTTAACAAACTAAAAGGTCAAAAAAAAAAATGCTAAGTACAATCATTAGAGAATAAAAAAACTCATTTATTTCATTCAACAAATATTTATCGAGCACTTTTATGTTACAGGGACTGTTATAGGTCTTGCCGAGTACAGCCATGAGCAAAACTGATCAAATCCCTTCCCTTGGTGCTTAGAGTCTAGTGGAAGAAGAGAAACCAAAAACAACTATGTATTTAACAGATATAGGATGCCACGTGATAATAAGCAGTATGTTGGAAAATGAAACAGAAAGAGAATAGGGTGCGCTGGAGTGGAATTCCATTTAAACAATGTGATTAGGCAGGCCTCATCGAGAAGACGATATTTGAACAAAACTTGTACAGACATGAGGGGATGAACTCCATAGGTATCTGGGGAAAAGAATGTTCTAGTTAAAGAGATTAAGTGCAAATGTCCTGAGGCAGCTGTGTGTTTAGTGTGTTGAAGGCACAACAACGAGGCCAATGTAACTAGAGAAGAGTGAGCAAGGGAGAGAGAAATAGAAAATAGACTAAAGGGTAATGAGAAGCTAGATTGTGTAAGACCATCTGAGGTGTGTTAAAGACTTCCACTTCCACTCCAAGTAAAACAGAAAGCTATTGTAGAGCTTTAAACCAAGGAATGACATCTTACATGTGTTTTAAAGGGATTACTCTGGCTTGCTGTGTAGGCGATATATTTTTTTAAAATCTAAACAAATAATTCCTCTTTACTTTGAAAACAAGGAGTCCATGCAAGTATTATATATCAACAAAAAAGAAAAAAAGAAAAAAGAAATGCTTTGTCCTTTGTACAAAAATGTGGCTAATTCATCCTCATTTGAGCATTTGTCTGGAAAATGGCGGCAGAGTTGGAACAGGGCCATCTGCCCTCGCTATTTTGGCCACTCTCATGACCAGTTGTACACATTGAAGAGTCAGCTGGTCAGGATTAGTTGCTTTCTTCCCACACTGGAGAATGAACAGAAGATGCAGGTCTCAGGAGCTTATTATTAGCAGGTGCAAGTAATGCTACTTATCTCTCTTGCTCCCACTAATCCGCTTACTCTCAAGAGCAAACACTATTTTTATTAATAAAACTAAGATTTCTTTACACCAATTACATTCTTTAAAATCTATGGCACAAAATCATAATAAAATGTGAAATCAGAACCTGACGTCCAAGACCTCATCAATACAGCCCTCTTCTTTCTCACATTTTCTATTTTGCCTTTCATCTTGAAAGATTCTCATTCCTTCGACTCTATGACATGCAGCTTCTCTGTTTTCTTTCCAGATCTCTGTCTTCTCCCATCAGCCTGCTTTTTCTCTTCCTCTGCTCTTCCCTTAAATGTAGATGGCTCACAGTTTTCTATTCTCTTCTTTTCATACTTTTTTCTATCTTTCTCAAGAAAACTCACTCACTACTATGGATTGGATTAATATCTTTATTCTAGTTTTTTTTTTTTCTAATGTCCCCTAGATATCTACTATGCCACCTCATCCTAAAGATATTTCTGTATATACCAGAGTCACAGGATGGAACAGCAGATTCTGCAACTCAGCAAACATCCAACTGGGTAGGTGAATAGAGATGAGGAGTGTGGAACAGACATGATAGCCTTCCTATGAGAAGGAACCGAGGAAAGAAAAAGTTTCACTGGCACCCTAAGAAAGCAATCTCTCTTGTGGTCTCTAACCTATTATAGACAAGGGAGGCTAAAGGTTATCCTCTCTGCTGGAAAGCACCTTGTTGGAAAATCCCACCATGAGGATATTTAGTATAATTTGTTGCCAGACGTGAACAGTCCCTACAGTAAACATTTATTGGAGCAAAAAAGGGTCTAAATAGGTATAATCCCTTCATGTTATCCATTAATTTATTTAACAATTACTGAATGTCCTTAAAGATCTTTACAATCAAGTGGAAGGGCACATATTAAACCAGTAATTACACAGATCATTATTTAATTACAGTCTGTTAAATGTTCTGAAGGAAAAATATAGAATGTTGAGAGTACATAATAAGGGACTTTACATAATCTAGGTTATCAGGAAAGGCTTCCCTGAGAAAAAGTCAGTTAATTGCGAGGCGGAGGAAGAGTAGGAGTTAGTTAAGCAAACCGATTGGGAAATGATCATAAAGCTTGATAAGATATAAAGATTGAAAGTACGTCAGTGTGGCTAGAGGTTACTGAGGTTACAGCCAAGGAGAAGAAAGACTGAAAAAAGACCTTTATAGGTATGCTGGGACCAGATTTTGGAGGAGCCTGCTAAGGATGTTAGATCTTATAGTACGGGCAATGGAAAGCTGTTGAAGGATTTAAAGCAAGATTGCCTTATTTGCATTTTTAAAAATGCAGACCAGATTTTTTTTGTTACCAATGCCAACCCAAACAGAAATATTTTAACTCATAAAAATGCATACAAAATTCCAGGAATACATTTACTATTGTGTTGTTTCTTCTTTCTGCCACTCAGTTGAATACACAGGTCACCATTACTTCCTCCACGAAATCCTCTTTGAGCATTTCAGAGCTCAGTGATTGGCACCTTTGTGAATTCTTAGAACCACTGCAGCCATGCAATCTCCTGCCAGAACGCCAGCTCCAGGAGGCAGGGATTCCTGTCTGCTGTTCACTGATATATCCCAATCACATAAAACAAGGCCTGGCCATAGCTGGTACTCAGGAAATATTTATTAAATGAAAGAATGTATTGCTCTGAATTTCAAGATTCTGAACTTACGATATGCCTTTTTGAAATGAATTATATTAATTTATTATTAAGCATACTTTGGCTAAAAAAGAAATTCTGGCAAACTTAAACAAATGTGTGTGTGTGTGTGTGTGTGTGTGTGTGTGTTTAAGATACATATGTTTGTATCTTCATAAATGTTTTGCTTACATATGATTTATATAAAACATAGTAAATTATACACATATGTTAAATTTATGTGTAGTTATGCAAAACAGAACATTTTGAAGATACAAACTCACAGAACTGAAGAAAATACTGAATAATCAGATTCTAAGACATACAGGAACCAGGGCATCTCTGGGGATCTCAGCCACAGAAACTCTCGAGTGGTCATTTTAGGGCCTTCTTCTCTGTGCCTCTATGACTTCACTTCAGACTTAAATTTTTCAGAGATAATGATTAGCACAATTTGGAATGTATTGCTTGCCTTCCACTCCTTTAAATTTAGCGTGAAGAAGGGACCATTTCCAAAAGGAAGAGTAAGGTGCCGTGAACAGATATAAGAAAAGCCAACAAGGGAACATCTTCAAAAGATAACATGTCTAACGTATTCACTTTACCATAATGTAAAGTCTCTTCTTTCAGTTAAGTGTTGTGATAGACGACAAGGTGTAGGCACAAATAGGCTTCAACTCAACAAAACTTAGAACAGGGAACTATTATCTGTAGTTATGAAAAAGAATACATATTTATAATTAATTACTTATAATTTTATATTTCTCATATTAAAATGTAGATCAATGTGATGGATTCTAAAAATGGTCGCAAATTATATCTCTTCCAGAACTCATGTCATTGCAATTTAACTTTACAGATTCTCCCATCTAAAGGTAGAATCTATTTTTCCACCTTTGATTTGGGCATTAAGCAAAGGAGACATGAGCAGCAGAAGCTTAATAAGTACTTACATGTTAGAGTTTTCCTATGAGAACAAGCATACCTGGCTAGTCAGGTCAAATGACAGGTCGTATAGAAAAGAGACAAGCCATACTAGCTGAGACCTTCTAGACCAATCCCCAGCCAACTTAGGCTGACTGCAGATAACTTGAGTCAGACCGGCAGACTAGTGGAGACCAAACAAAATGTTATGAGCCAAAATAAATGTTGCTTTATGGCACAAAGTTGTGGTGTAGTTTGCATGAAGCTAAATCCAACTGATGTATCAGTAAATTAAACTTTTAAGAATAAGAAATAAAATTAACAAAAGCAAGTAGAGCAAATCCAACCATAATCATGTGTGTTGTCTCTCTTCCTTATTTGACCTGGATAAGTGCACTTTAACTCAACATGGTGTGTGATAATAAGTAAATTTAAAATTAACCTATTAATATTCTTTTGTTATTCACTCTCTTAATAAGAACCTGGCATCTTAGATTTCAGATAATCTAACTCTTGTTTTCAGAGTAACTTGAACCTAAACAGGTTCTAGGTTTTGTTGTTGGCTGTCGTGTTTGTTTTGTTTTAATTTACAAAATTAAAAAAAGAGAGAGGAGTTGCTCTTTTAAAAAACTGATCTTTTAAAAACAACCCTTTACTGAGCTTTCTCTCACAATTCTTTTTTGGATACAGTCTACCATCTGAAAAAAAAAATAGAAAGCACATTTTCTCTTTCAGTCTTTCCTTTGCCTTCCACCTTTCAAAGTGATTGTCTCTGATGATATTTTCAGTTGTTTACAATGAAGTTCACCAATGAGCACTCCTAGTCCCAGGCACAGTTTATTATAGCCCATGGAAAATTCTTTTCTCTTCTAAAGTCTCAGCTTTCTTCTGGTTGGAAAGGAAAGTTTACAAGGCACATAACAAAGTTAACATTTGAAGACAGATTGATGAAGACAGAAGTCCAGCAGATCCAAGTTCAAATAAAAGCTTTGTTGCTTAAAAACCTTGAGCACATTATTAACATTTCCATTCTTCAGTTTTCTCATTTGCAAAATGGGCATACATTATAATTTATAGGATTGTTAAAAATATATATTTATAAAAATATTTTGATAGTGTTTGATGTAATAAAATTCTTAGTGGAGGTGTTTTATTATGGTTTTCGTGTATTTAGTATTTGTCCAAATGTATTGATCTTAAAGTTATTAATTGACCATCCAGATAAAATGAAGACAAACCTATAATGTCAAAATTAATAATAATAATACATATAAGTAACACTTCAAAACGTTTAAAGCACTGCTATTAGTTTATCTCAGGTAAACGTCAATATAAATCCTATTAAGTGATTGTTATCATTCCTCATTGAATACATTAGAAGATGGAATTTGTGAATTAAAGTGTCCTATGTAAGTTCACACAGCTTTGGAGTGGTCACAACTCAAATACAGATCCATTTGGCTCTCAATCCTGTGCTTTCTGACTATAACATGCTGGGACACTCTCTGCTATCACAGAACAAGTGTCTTACATGTTGGAGTAATCGTGAAGGCAACTCTGAAAACCACGGTACATGTAATCAGTCGATCCTCACTCCACTTATCACTCAAATAATGTGTCAGAGGCCCTGGGTCTTCTAAACTACTCCAGTTGCTGATGCTACATCAAAAGCTTGGAAAAAGCTTTTAAAAGTTATACAATATTTTTTATATTGTATCATACCATACTATGCCATACCATTTCATCCCATCCCATTCCATCCCACCCCATCTTATCCCATCCCATCCCACCCCATCTCATCCCATCCCATCCTATACTTTTTTTTTTTTAAGAAATATTGGCTAAAATGCTAAAAAAGATAGAAGATCATTCTTCTCTTTTTTTTTTTTTCGCACTCAAATAGGTCCAGAAATACAAAAAGCCTTCCAGAGAGAAAATAGTACTTACTCGGCAGCACTCATTTCAAAATTGCTCCTTTGTCTGTCATAGGTGTCATTCAGATGTGCATCCCAACTATATAATTTGCATTACTTGAAATACTACAGTATCATCTTTATAACCTGCATAATGCACTAAAGAAATAAAATTGATCAAACTGCAATTTCATTTCATTGTGTAATAGCTTGCCTTAGAATTATGGTCTATTAACCTATTCCCAATCTTACCCCATCTTTGTAGTCTACTGTAACTTAACTAAGATATTTTTGATACATGAATATACAGTATTTCATTTTGAAAAACAGAAAGTCATTATTGGCTCATATGATAAAAGATTATATTAAGAAAAATTACATGTGCTGTTTCAAATTGCTTAAAAATCAGTGATAAAAGCCAACTTTTACCACTGACAGTTGTGGCAGAATGCAAAGAGCTGTAACACCAAAATTGATAGGTATACTGAGTTAATGAGCAGCAGATGTCGGGTGAACAAATATAGATTTTACAGTTGCTCCCATCATTTCAGCAACACTTATTTGTGTGATTAGCACCTCAGTCCTTGTTAACATTCCCTAGAAGAAGCCAACAAAAATATTCTGATCCAGCATAGTATTCTCTGATTTACAAATTCTATTAGAGATCTCTTAGTGTTGATTTTTTTTAATCCACAGAAGTGTGATGAACTTTTTTAAAAAATGTGCTGCTCATTTGTTAAAAAGAGAATATTTTAATGTTTTTTCTCATTAGCACAGCAAGCAATAATGAGGACTATATCCAGAATGCCAGAATAAGTCTTTGGGTTATGTTTCAAATGTTAAAAATCTTTTAAATGGCTCCATAAAATGACAAAATGAGATTACTGATTCCAGAGTTGGGTCAAGAAAGGTACAAGATGAGCCCGGAATCCATTGTTGTACCAGAAATTAAGAAAGTGCTCAAACAAACAAACAAATAAACAAAAACAATGATGATATAAATAAATAAGATAGAATCCAGCCTGAAGTGTCTGTGCCTTAGCAATTTGAGACATTTTAATCATCCAAGTAAATAAGAACAGTCATCAAATAAAATTGAAATCTATAGATCCATAATGGAGACTGATATATAGAGGAGAGGAAAGGCTCTTCCTTAGAGTAGAATGACAACTGATAAACGTGGAGAGAGTGCTGTGGTTGTAAAATCATCATTTGCCTCCATCATAGTAAATATTGGTTTGTACAAGAATAATCAATGGATGGGAATGCAGGCTGGGAGTAGATGAGTTCGATAAAGAGCAGAATGTTCACATGGTCTCAAAGTGTCTCTCCAAAGATTGTTAAATGTTTTGAGGGGGAAATGAATAACTCTATGATGAAGAAACAAAACAATACATTGACAAGTTAACAAAATTAACATCACCAAAGGAGAGATCAGTAAATATCATGTGCCTCCAGATATGACACCTTAAAAAAGGACACAACATCATTTTTGTAGTATTCTTGCCAGGAAGGCATTACCTGACTCTAACTATGAGGAAACATCAGACAAATAAAATTTGGGGAATGTTCTATGTAAAAACTTGCCTGTATTCTTCAAATGATCAATGTCATTGGTTGGCAAACTATTACAGATAATAGAATACAGAAACAAGGCAACTTCCGGCAATGTATAATCCAAGACTGGTTTCGTGCTGAAGGGAAAAATACTAATGAGCAAATTGTCAAAATTATAAAAAAGACTTTAGATTTAATAAAACTGTTGTATCGATGCTAAATATACTGAATTTGATAACTACACTGTGGTAATGTAAGTTATTCAAATTTTTTCTTAAAACTTGTCTATAAATTTGAAACAATTTTAAAATTTTAAAACGTTTGGAAAAAGAAAAGAGTATATAAGAAATATATTATTCTAATCCAAGGGCTCATACTACTTTATAATAGATTAGGTAAATATATCCATATAATAATAGAATTTATACCACATTAGCAGAAAACCAAAATAATTACTGAAGTAAATCAGTTATCTTTTTAAAAATATATAATAGCTTGTTTTCTACTATCATGATCTAATTTATTTTTAACATATATGTTTCAACTTTGTTCAGGCTCTGCATCCATTCTAATTTAAATTATTTTAATAATTAGTATGACAAGTTATGTTTGTAACTATTTCAATTAATTAAAAAATGGATAATACTGGAAAGCTGGACCATACACACTTCTAATTGAATCTCCTGGGTTAATGAACTAAGTGTAATCAAAATGTAGTTTAGTTTTCCAGTATTATTATCAATAGCAAGAAATAGTCTTTTTTTGTTAGTATCTGCCACTGTCTTTACCTATTCTTTTATCTCTTAATTATTGAGAACACAGCAAGACCATCTATATTGGTGAAAACTGTTTTTTGTAACTACTGAAAAGGCAGAATAATAATTGTTTTACAAATGACTTCAGGGTTTCATACATTCTCGAGTATCCCAAAATGAACTCTATGCTATATTTTTGGACTTTCTTAAAGATGTATCTACTATATGCACTATTTATTTTAGTTCTTAAATTAAAAAGCTTTTTTCTTATGTTTTTCCAAACAACTTCTGGTGATGTTATATCAGTTGTATCTCTTTATTCTGCTCACATGAAACTGTTCATTTCCCAAACATCGCAGATCCCTTTTATAACTTTGTGCTTTTGTATATTTATTACTTGCAAAGAAGAATCTTTCTTCTTTCTGTCTGGCCAACCTCTCTCATTCTTCAAATTCTGTCTCAAATGTCCCCAAGCATAGTAGGCAATACTTTCTTCTGTGCTCCAACAGCAATTCTATCATTTTTGTGGTATTCTGGTATTGTAATTTATCTGTTTACATGCCCGTCTGACACAGGAGACTGTGCAATCTTTCAGATTAAGGAACATATTTTAGACATATTTACATGACATCCAGGATGTGGAATGTGCATCATATAAGGTATTTGATAAACGTGAAATAAATGAATGTAAGAATAAAGAAAAGCAAACAAATGGATAAATAACAATAGAATAAGATTAAAGAGCTAAAAAGAAGGTCAGACTTTTTAGGAAATAAGAGGTAAGAATTTTTACCCATTTGAAATGGATAGAAGAAAATCAACATACATATGTGCACTGTCATTTTTTTTTTTTTTGAATGGAAGTTCTCTGGGATCCAGAAGAAGAGATCTTAGATAAAACTTAGGAATAACTCAAGTCAATGGCAAAAAGAAGGCCTGAGAGTCTTGGTTTACCAGGTAAAACCAGCCAGCTATGTCTTACAGGGAAGGCCTTCCTCTCAAAGTTGACATCCCCTTGCACAGCCATTCACTATGAGCTGCCTTTCCGCCTGTGACAATTCTTAGTTTTTGTACATTTTTATGTTGCAGACCGTCTCTCTCTGTATTTTATTGTTTCTTGCTTACTACTCTGAGTCATATGCCTAAGAATTGCATTACCTTGTTTTGTATAAAACCCTGCAACCTATCATTGAATAGCCTTGTGTTTCCACCAACACCTGGCCTGGTCTCTGATTCCTCTTATCTAATATAAAGGAGAAGAACTCCAATGATCCAGAAGCTTCCATTTGGCTCTAAAATTTTGTGACTCTAATGTTAATATTAATATCAGGTTATACTGACAGCACAGGTTATCTGGTGAGTTGCCAGCTAAAGATCACTAGTCTGGACCATGGATAAAGATTTCTGAGGTAGATAGTGACATAACTCAATGTGATTTTTGCAGTGGTTGAGCTGAGAGAAGCTACACTACTAGCGATCCACCTGGCCTAGGTAAGCAGCTGTGTCAGAAATAAACTGTTTGCTGGGTTTTACTGGAGAAGACTGGGCCTCTCAATGTGTTCCAGCAGAATTAAAATGTCCTAGATAACTGCTATGTCACCTGAGCTTAGTTTTTGCAGATGTAAAAATAGAAGAACATTGTGGAGTGGGTCTTTTATAAATCATAAACTGCAAATACCAAAACACAAGCTTCTACTGGAAAGAAAAGGTAGGAGTTTGTTATCTGCCTTGTGTGAGGGAGGCAGCAGGATAATAAATATGCTGGTTATTTATATCCAGGTGGTGATATCATCATGCCAGTAATTTGAACTATATAAGAAAGGAGTGTTTTTAATTTCTGAATAAGTCTTGAATTATATTTAAATGATACCAAACATCTAAAAGAGAAAAGAAAACTTTATGTGCTCAATAAATGGGAAAATAAATGAATGCCTATCAGCTTGATGCTATACAGACAAAATAGCTATATTTTTGACAGAATGTTACACATCCACGCAGATCATTCTTGACATTACATAGATGTGCTCTAGGCTTTGTCAGTGGTGAACTACTCAAAGGGAATTATGAGCTTTGGGAGACAGGAAGGCAAATGGATCATCTATGAGCTAGGTTGCATGGTCCATTCCCCATGGCTGTGAAGTTTCCACCTAGTTTGGTATCATGCAGTCACTGTAATGCAGTGAACACTTGTCCTGCCAATTAGTCTGTACGTGAGGATTTCCTGGCTATGTGATGACTCTGAGACAGCATAGTCTTAGTCATGGAAATAGCTACAGCATTGCAAAAATGCGTGATATTCTGTACCCCACACTATAGTTAGTGCCGTCTGTTCCTTATTCAGTCACGTTAAAGTGTCTAGGGATTCTTGGCCCTATAAAGTGTGTGTTCTCATTCAAAGACAATTTCTGGCTTGTCTCTGAACTCTTTTCACGAAAGGTATTTTGGGTTCATTTATTTTATTAGTTCTAGTAGAGAACAGAATATCAAAATTCATCTGATGTTGAACTAAATTCTAAGGAAAGTGTCGTTAGTATATTTTTATATAATGGAAATATTAAATAAGTTGGCAATATGTTCTGCCATATCTTTTTCTTCAACATCTTAAAAAACTGACATGTTCAAATTTTCCTCCCTCTCTATTTTCAATAATTTATGCCATTGATGACAATCTTAATGTAGCTCTTATAAATATTAGTTTTTTAATTCTCATCTGCCTCATAAGGGAATTATTAGTTCATTGGTAATCTACCAACCCTGGGGATTAATTTTTAAGTGAGTTTTTAGATTTTGAAAACAACTACAACCAAAATTAAGACAAATTTGTAGGAAAGGCACATAGTAGAAAGAGCATGATTTTTAAAATCAGACATCTCTAGCTTTGAGTCCTAAGTTTGTTCCTTACTAGCTATGTACAATGTGAAAAATGACTTCATTTCTATGAACCTCTCTTTCATCATCTTAGAAATAAGAAAATATTTTGGATAGAAAATATTTTTCTGAAGATTTAGTGTGATAACTTGTCAAGTTTCTCTCAGAGTGAGCCACAGACTAGTCATCAGTTATGTTAGTCACCATCTACTCCTTCCTTCTTAGTAGCCTGAGATTGTTTTTGGTAAAAGGAATCTCTCTATCCTTTAACTTTCATAGCCAGTAGAATAATAACAGTTTCTAGGCTTTACCCATTATTTTCTTTAGTTCCAAAGCATTTCACAAAAGAAACTGGTTTGGAGCAGCGTGCCAAGCAGTTAAACCTAGAGAACACTGGGTCACCATCCTGCCAAGCACCTGCTCTGTAGCAATTCACAAATTGAATTGAAGCCAGGAATTCTCATATTTGCACAGTCCTGATGTGCAGCTGGATAATAAGAAGAATGAGAGTGAGTTAGAGTCTCTATGCTGGGAATATTCTCAGAAGCTTTCCCTGCAAAGTTGTTGCTATTCTTGTTTCTGGCCAAGAACTCAGTGAAACCAATTTCTTATTAATTACCTTATTTACTGAGAATCTCTTTCAAAAGATTCATTCAGCCTTCCATACAATGTGTTTTTTATACAAGTTTGCCCTCAACTCAGCGTTGATCTGGAGAAGGTAGGTTATGAAGTAAGGGTGTGTTATTTGTCCAAACGGATACACTCAGCTCCACAAGGAAAGGTTGCCGCGGTCCAGCCACGACAGGATTCAGGGGGCCCCGAAGGTGGGCAAGGCGTCGGCGCGGGAGACAGTCGACTACACAGCTCAGAGGCGGTGTGACACTGTTCCGTTTTATTGTGATTTGAGTACAACTTTTATACTTTTTATTTGGCATTTGATTATACTTTGTCGTTAAGGTAGCAGGGAGTTAAATTTCTGTGGTTAGGCGGAGCAGAAAATCTTATAGAGTATATTATTATTAATATTCATGATTAACTAGTACATTTTTCTCTCAATCATTAGAACAGAACTACCTGATGGAACAATCTAAACTTTTAATTATTATATCTATTACGTAAGATACAGTTTGATTTAAGTAAAGGTGATAGATAGATGTATTCATAACAGCAAGTATTGGCTTGTGGGCAGACATTGTTCTTCTTTCTGCCTGAAGAAATCTTTTAAATGCTATTTGATTTATGCTATATCTAAAGTTCAAGCTGAACCTTTCTCATAGCTGTTCAAAAGTTTCCTTGGTGCAGTAATGAGGAAAATATTTATAAAAATCAGTTTTACAAAGCTGCTTTCATAAGCTAAGTTTGTGTTCCTTTGTTTTTAAGCACCAAGGAGATCCTGACCTAGCCAGCCTTTCTATGAAACTTAAACTACTATAAGGCACATGAATTCTATCTTTATTCACTACATGTATACTATCTTTATTATAAGCTTCTGAATAAGGCAAAGGAAGATCAGGTAATCTTTTCATACTATTAGCCCCCCCTAGGTGGATACCAGAATTTTCTATTTATCCACTAGGCCACAAAAGGAGGCCCTTCTATAGTAGGCACAGGCTTATGAGTAAATTTCTTATCCTTTACTAATTTTTCTACTAACTGCGTGGGAACAGGAGTATAAACTGGTTCTAGTAATTCAGCTTGTTATAATTTATTCATAATATCTTTAAGAGGCGCGTCAAAAGGAATTTCCCTTAATAATTGTTCAAATAAAGGGTTTACGCATTCTGGACACATCAGGGTGACTAGAGCTGATTCCATACGCGGAAAATTTACTATGTTTTCCTCAGAGCCAATTTTGAGGAAATCCATTTGTATAGCGTTTACACTTACTAGAATTTGTGCTACCCAAATTCCCCCTACTAATAGGATCATTTCTAAGAAACCAATTATCCCTAAACACATGCCACGTCCTCGTTCTTGACGATGCATTCCTTGAAGCCTCTGTCCCCATCTCCGGACCTTGTCACGCAGTAGGGTAGAAAGAGGACGCGGCACTTACCTAAGAAATTCTAATTCTGTTTGGATTTTCTGATCTCTTTATGTGTTTGTTTCTTTCTTAGATGATATCAGATTCCTTTACTGAGAATATCGCGTTTTGTCCTATATCTCCTTTAACAAAATAATTCAACAGTGACTCCCTAATGCCTGGTATAGTACATAACAATTGTG
>NW_006494612.1:17819623-17867673 GCF_000325575.1 Pteropus alecto | reverse complement strand
GTCAGGGTGACTAGAGCTGATTCCATACGCGGGGAATTTACTATGTTTTCCTCAGAGCCAATTTTGAGGAAATCCATTTGTATAGCGTTTACACTTACTAGAATTTGTGCTACCCAAATTCCCCCTCTTAATAGGATCATTTCTAAGAAACCAATTATCCCTAAACACATGCCACGTCCTCGTTCTTGACGATGCATTCCTTGAAGCCTCTGTCCCCATCTCCGGACCTTGTCACGCAGTAGGGTAGAAAGAGGACGCGGCAAAAGGTTAGTAGTGAGCATTTGGAGAGCAAGTGGAGGTAGCAGTAGGAAGAGAGGTTATTACTACTCTTTCTGCTGTTACCGCTATTCTTAATGCAAGTCAGAGAGCAAGACAGGCCCAGGTAAAGTAGTAATAATCACCAAATCAATCCAGGAAGCAAGAGCTCTCTCTCAAAATTTACAATTAAACTCCCAAACTTTCTGCTCTCCCAAGCAAAAGGATGAGGAGTGTTAACTCAATTCTTAACTAAGTTATCTTTATAATACAGTACTTACATCTATTGAATGAGCATAGAAAATAAAATTTCATAAATCCAAAAATATCATATATGGTATAAAACACAGATGGAAACAGTCATTTCACAGTTTTCTGTCAGATCATAGCTAACTTGTACTCAAGGGATAGGACATGCTAACAAATCAAGTTAATTATATTTAATTTAATTAGGGTAAAAAAATTGAAAATGTTGATTGCCTTTGAGTAATGTACCTTGAGATGTTACTTAAAATGTGAATATTATATGCATTATATAGCTCCTTGCTATTAGGTAAGGAGACCAATGTGACACCAAGTTATATAGACTAGTAAGGAACAATTATGAGGACCATGTTAGTGACACTGTACATTATCTTAAGGGAAATAGAGAGACTTTGGAGATCGAACTAAATATCACAATGCAGATCTGACACCACAGTCAGATCTGAGATCTATTTCAACAAGGAATAATCAGTGCTATAGAAGTTCTTAAAGTTTTATTATTAATTATGTTATTTATTAGATATTCTATAACACATTATCGATATAAATATATTAATTATATTAATAATGTGATATATTAATATCATTAACATATAATGTATAAAACCTAATTGGCCAAATATATAGTTCTTATACCTATACTGTATGCAAAGGAATTTGTAGGTGTGAGTTTTCTGGTTTCTGCCTTAGGAAGGCAGGACTTATAGTGTGAGAATTACAAAAATAAAAGGTTTTCAACAAAATTGGCCAACCACAGATGACAAATGTCCACTCAATAGCAAAAATAGGAGGAGTGAATTTTCAAGGCAAGATGAAATTTCATCTGGAAATACTGGATTTAAATTTTAGGGAGAATAGACCATAAGACATATTTAGTAAGCTCTTTGGAGCTAAATTGAGATGTCTGAACTACAGGTATAGAGGTGAGAATATCTATAAATATTCTATAAATGTTAATGGTAAGGCAATAAGTAAAACTGCCTAAGAAAGTAATGGTGTTAAAAAATTAAAAAGGCTCATAATCAAGCTATGGGGAAGAGTTGTACTCAAAGGAAATTTAGCAATTAGCAAGGACCATTTCAATGGAGAAGAATAGAACTCAATTTCCATTGGAAGAATATGAGACATAGTATTAGGAGCTAAGGAGTTCTGAAAGGAAGATCAGATAAAGTTTTACACTATCCCTGATTGTCTGGAGAATTTTTCTTACCCTTAGCATAATGCAGAGGGTAGGAGTGGTGTGTTAGCTGAGTAGTCATTAGCTGGCCCACTGCATTATCTAGAGTGACAGCACAAGCGAAGATCTCTACAACAGATTGAAAGTATTCACACTCAGGGGTCCACTGGGTTTAATGTTGTTAACAAGTATGAGTCTTGTGTTTTACACAAGGTTTTTGTCTTAGTCTTTTTCTCTCTTTTTTGTTTTGTTTTGTTTGTTTTGGTATGAATTACACTAGTCTGTAAAAAAAAAGGCTTGACTGAATGAATTAGGTTGGTCTGAAAAATACAACTGTTGTTGAGGAGAGGACACAGTGAACTCTGGTGCTGCTTTCTGATTCAGAAAAATGGCTTCATAAAATCAGGCCTGGGTATCAATGGCCTTGAATATGGCTAATTAACTTCTGAGTGGATTTGAAGTGGCAATACTAGTCACAGAGCCCTCTACTTTTACTCTGGCTGCTTCAATCCCTATGAGTTTATTTTATCTGCTTATCTGCCTCTTTGCTACATGCATTTTTAGTAACTTTGGTGCTTTTGGTACCTTCTGAGATGATTACCAGACTCGAAAGTCATCTTTCCCTGGGAGCCAATCCCAAAACCAGGAAGTAAGAATTCCTAAGGGTTATATCTGTAGAAAATATCATTGTGAACACATTTGATCCAAGGATGTATTTCACAGCCAAACTAATCAATCAGAAGATAGGGAGCCTAGGAGTTAGTTGAACTCAGTTCTTTAAATGGCAGGGAGAATCTGGACAAAATGTACACAGGCTCCTACCACTGGGTTCCTGGATCTGCCTTCTTCCTTCCTTTCTTGCATCCTGATTTTTATTTTGATTTTCTGAGATACTTCCATAGCCTTCCAACACATTCCCCGGTGTTGGCTCATGCTAGCAAGAACCAGTTCCTACTGCTCCCAACCAAGATAATTTAATGAATGGACATTAAAGAAGAGTGTTCCTTGAAGGGTACAAGGTAGAAGTAGCATTCTCTGTTATATGATGGAACCTTGAGCCAGTGATTGTGTACTGCTTCCTCATATATATTTTAATTGTCTGTTTCAGTAGATTGTAAACTTCACGGAGGAAGGGAACTTTACTGATCTGCACATCAATGAATCCTGTGCACAGGGCCTAACATATAGTAGTTGTTCCAATATTGTTTATTGAGTGAAACAGTTAATGAGCTAGACACCTTGTCATCCTTACCATGGTACATTTGGCAAAATTGGCTAAATCCATTTTGTATTTCCACAATATGACCACTAACACTATTTTCTTTTTATTTATATTAGGACTCCTACATATATATTGCCTTATAATTTTCTTCTACTAAATCTTAAACCTAAGTCAATTTCTTTGTTTTATAGAGCTATCTTTATTTGAACCCACATTATGAGCATAAGATTATGACTTTACTCAGAAACTGTTTCAAACATGAAAAATGAAGAAAAGAAATTGTAGACTGACAAAAAGTAACAAATAAGAACTACAAGTAGCTGACTCAACAAATAATTCTTTCTGATTCATTCCTCTATGTGAGAAAGAGGGGAACTGAACCTCTCAGTCAGTGGGAAATCAGCCACCTGTTCGTAGGCATCTAGTGTAGCTAATGCAGTTTGCAAAAACATTGGAATGAGTAATCTCACATTTTAGGCTTGGCTGAAAGGAGTGAGGGAGGTGAATTTCTAGTGAGTAATCTGGGTCTGTATTAAAACAGCTGTGGAACAACTGGATCCTGCTTTGTCTATTCACAAATCCTTCCCTCCTTCCTTCCTTCCTTCTTTCCTTCCTTCCTTCCTTCCTTCCTTCCTTCCTTCCTTCCTTCCTTTCTTCCTTCCTTCCTTCCAAGATATAACGTGTGTAAACATCTGACCTAAGAATAAGCATTCTGAATGTTTACAATTGGCTTTCTGGAGAAAACACAAACAAAAACAAAAATCACCCTTGCTGTAGCATTTGCCGGTTTCCATGGTGTACACTGTTTCTATCATGGCCAATTTTCAGATACCAATGTGATATCAATCAGCTCAGAAAATTCTTGAATATTTGTCAATTGACTCTCATAAGCTGGTATAAGTAAACTCCAGTGCACATTGATTCTCTTCCTTGGACAGTGTTTATCATGTAACTCAGCTCATCATGGAGTTTGGTTTCATTTACTAATGCATGCATACTTAACATTCGTTTACCAAATCAACATTTATAAAGTGTCTTGTGGCATAAATGAGAGATAAAAAGATTAACCTTACCCTCTGAGAGTTAGCAGTCTAACAGAGACAAGTTTTTTAACAAAGCACATGTAATATTAGAGGTATGTACAGGCTATCTGGGACCACAAACAAGAAAGTACTTTATCTGAGGAGGCCAAGAAACATCATGCTAATTATTTAGTCATGTAATGAGCATGTTTTTAGCAATGACTATGTACCAGAAACTGCTAAGTATTTGATAATACATCAAATTTGACACTTCTATAGAGGATGTCATACTACAATATGAAAGATAAATAAGTAAATGGTAATAATCTATTGTAAGAGCAAATATGGAAGTGAATATTAGAAACAGTAATGGCATATAAAAAAACTTAAAATACACAAGCTTAGTATAGCTCACAAAACCCCCAGTCATAGGGCTCCTTCATGTTTCTATAGACTCATTTCTTCCACATCATGTCATCCATGCTCCCATATAAACGAGTATTTTGAAGCTCCTCTAAAATGTCTGCTACTCCCTGAATCTTGGACTTTCTTCTTCTAGAGCCAAGTGGTATTGAATATTTCCATATAGCTTTTTTGAAAGGAAGCACAGTAGAACAGTCTTTGTCCACCTGTCAGACTTTTTTCCTTTACTTTGCTTTTTGAAAAATATCATATTAAATTTTATAATTTTTACATAATAGTATAACAAAACTGACCATTTTATTTGTTCAGCAATCATTTTGCATCCAAGAGCACTGGAGATGATCTTACGTCTTCTAAAATCTGTTTTTAAATGCTGCTTAATGCTGGGCTATTGGTAAGCAGTAAACTCATTTTTTATTTGTAAATATTTTTATTTTCCCTCATTATTAAAAGGTTTTGCTAAACATGAAATTCTAAGTTTAGAGTTAATTTTTCTCAATAATAATCTCTACTAAATTTCATTGTTGCTGATTTAAAAAAAAAAAAAAGTCTGTTTTGACCCTATTGTTGCTATTATCCTTCTGTAGTTTGGAATGGAAAGAATAGCAATGGGTCTGTAACCTATTCCTCTTTCCACTTGGACACCAGAGGCAAGCTTGACCTTGAGCAGATTAAAAATACATGAGGGTCATGCAGGGGGTTCAATGTACTGATTACAGAATTGGGAATGCCTTTAGCATGGTACATTTGTTTCATCCAGATTGGTCATTGTAAATAGCCTGCAATTATTATAATACAGTTGCATTGAAGAATGGAAAGTATTTACAGTGGCTTTCCTGTGCTAACTTGGGCCATACTCAGCTCTCAACACTCTAATACCAAGTATATACTGGTTAGGTGAATGGATTCTGGAAATGGATGTGACAGCTTGGGCTTCCTGGATACTGACATTGAACTCACCTCAGTGCTTTGTAAGCCTGCTTGAAAATTTGAGTTTTTGTAATCATGCACAGGGATCTGTTCTTCCTCTTTTGCTAATTATAAGCAGTTTTTTGTCTTTGGTGTTGTGTAATTTCATGATTTGTCTATGTATGGGTTTATTTTTATAAATTGCAACACATCTTTAAATTTGTTTTGTTTCTAGGATCTGTGGATTCATATTTTTCAATAGTTCTGGAATATTTTTAGTCATTATCTTTTTAAACATTGTTATTCTTCTAGTCTCTCAATTCTCTATTTTAGTTTTTCAAACATATGTAAGTTAGACATTTTTATTGCATCCTGCATATATTTTAACTACTCTTTAATACATTTCTTTTCCCTTTATCCTATAACCTGTAATTTTTTCAAATATATATTACATTTAATTGTTTTCCAATTTACTGTTTAACTGTTCATTTTGATTTTAGTTTAACAAATATATATTTTTTTATTTCTGAAAGTTCCACTTGTCTTTGTTTTCTAAATATGATTTATTCTTCATAGATTCTTATTGCTTGCTTATTTTGTGGAAGAATAGCTATGATCTTAAAATTTTACAACAGGGTATAAACATGATTTCTCATAGTCAGCTGTATTTATGATGAGAAGGGTGAAATACTAATACAAAGTTGACCATAATGATTACTCCACCTAAGGACTTGACACCTATCACGGGATTATTTGGGATATCTGATATTGCAAAGTGACTGTAATGGACATTTCATTTTCCAAATCCTCTTAATCCCTCTAGTCTACATCTATGTCATAAATTAGCTCTTGATGAAACAGCAATAGTATCATATTTCTACAATTTATTGAATACTTTCTACATCCCATATGTTGCTTCAAAACAATTTTGAAAGATAAGCACTAGTATTATTCTCTAAGTTTGAGATAATATTAGTGCCTATTTTTCAAATTTAGAGAATAATACTCAAATGAGAAAACTCAAACTTAGCGAGATTAAAGAATGCATGCAACAGTTATACAACTAGCAGGGCCGAGGATTCAAAGTCAAGGTTATTCAACTTCAAATTCCAACACTATTTGAAAAATGCATGAAATTATTTACCAAAATAGTACCTAATTTACCTTACATAAGGACTGAGGTGAAAAACTCCCCTTTAAATGCCGTGTAAGAATACAATTGCCACTCTACCCAAGTTGTATGCTTTTTGCTGTAAGATACCGAGAAGTAAAACACCTCATATAACATCTTATGTGTCAGAAGATTCAAAGTAAAACAATATTCAAATGCAATAATTAACCACAGTTGGATGCCTGGTAATAAATATCCATTTGCTTTTATCAAATGTCTTTGCTTTGCTTTCATTCTTTTACTTTTATATTTTCTCTAATATTTAAAGAGTTTCATATATTTTTATTAAGTAGGAAAGGTATTTCTTAAAAACTCAAATATAGTGCTCAGTATGAGAAATATATGTTGCCTCAACACTAACCACAAGTTCAGTTTAGTTTAATGAAAATTATTTTGTTGTTTCAGAAACCATCTTCAGCCTGGGGGATACAAAGTTGACTGTGAGAGAAGCTCAATCTCTGAAGAGTTTGCAGACCTCTATATGGTCAACTTGCTTCCCAATGGAGGTGTAGTCTGTTGTATTTTTCTTAGTAACATACATAAACACTACAGGTAGCAAGAAACTTTCCTTTTACCACCTACTATTCCCACTTGTATTTCCACACTTGCGAAAATTAGACCCAAAGAATGTGTATTATCATTTAGACTATTTATTTAGTCTTTGTTGAAAAAATATGCTAAAAGATGGCCATCAGCCAAGAGAAAATTATGCTTTCTATTGTTGTCATTATTAATCCATTTGTAACCTTTTAGCTTGATAACGTTTCAACTCTTTCATCATTGCTAAGTGTACATATTTTAGAATAAACTAAAATTACTTATTTTTAGATAATAAGCATTATTTAAGGGCCTATTATATCCAGATTTGTACTAGATATTATGAAATTTAATAAAGCAACTTAATAAAGCAATAAATTCAAAACAATAAAGATAAAACATATACAAAATAAACAACTCGAATATAATTCTAAAGGTGAAGGTATGTGATATACACAAAATAGAGAAGCACATTTCTGAATACAGTTTAAGTAAAATGTAGATGTGTAATTTGGTATTAATAAGACAAGAAGCATTTCAGTTGATAATGAAATGATGGGAAACCTCTGGAGGGAGAACAAGATGAACAGAGAGTGTGCAAGGAAGAGTTAAGAAGAGTGATCTCTTTGAGAAATATATCAAGGAACAGGGAATCACAAGTGATAGTAAACCAGGCAAGAGGGAAGGAGAGTGGACGGCAGCATAGCACATTGGTTACGAGCCCTAGTTCTATAGCCACGTAACATGAGTTAAAAATCTTGGAGACTGATCAACAGAGAACCTTAAACTTTAAGCAGACATTTCTGAAAGATCATAAAGGGTAATATTTTACTTAAGTAATATTCAAAGTAAGTGGCAGTTTGTATCTTGCTGTCTTTCAAAATGTAAGTTGCTACATCCACCTAGACAAAAATAGTTGGTGATGAGTTTAAAGACAGATTGCACAAACACATTTTTCCATACAAGTATGGCTTTTTTCCAGTTATAATATTGACTTTCCTGAAATTCGATTATTAAAGATCTCAAAGGAAGCATTTCTGAAGTATACATGATGACTACAGTAAAAGAAAGCACTTTGTATTTCATCTTATTGATTACTGAGTTCAACTGCAAAAGCTAATGAATTTCAGTTGCATATGGCTTCTGTCCAAATTTTATATAGCCATGAGATCAAGAGGCTTTGAGGTCAAAGCCAGCCTTACTTGTCTGAGGAGTTGGTGGCTGTCTATGCAGTGTTTGTCTGCCATTCGAAACAACTCCCTTATCTATAGACTGACTCTTGATGCCTTTACAGAGGAAGAAGCCTTTCATTATCTCTAAAAGAGACTTTTAAATGAAGATACTCTGTGCAACATAAGTTGGTTTAAATTTACTTCAAGGTATGAATGAATGAGGTTGATTGACTCATGCCAGTAGAACATTCACTTTGATTTAATGAGATTATTTGATCACATTTCTGCCCAGGGAAACTTTATAATATATATCTCAATAACAACAAATATTCTACTTATTGAAATAACTTACTGATAAATTTTCAGCAAATACAGTTTCGATTTTTTCTACCTCCTATTACAGTATAATTTATGTACTGAGTATAATTTAAATTGCAATGCCAAACCTCCAAATTTTTAAGAACAAAAAATTTCCATTCTAAAGAATATATCTTTGACCTTTAATAAGCACCATTTCTTAGATATCAAGGACTTGATGCTATTGTAGGAAGGTATAATGTCATATGAGAAGGAATCTATAATGGACTTACTTTTAGATTCTATGTTTATTATTACAAAAAGAAGTAGCAGTTGGCACCTAAAACCACACAGCTTTCAAGGAGATCCCATATGGAATTATGAATAGTCACCTCCAGGCAAAATAAACAAAAGGGCAATCCAACAGAAGCAATTTGACAACTCTCTAAGTATCTATGTTACGAGACAAATCTAGTGTATAGTTTACAAGACAAATCTAATTATAGTTTATGAACAACACCTGTAGTTTAAGTATTACAGATGGCAAATATGAGTTCTTGTTTTAAAAATTCTAGTAAATACACTCAGAAAAGAAATTATAGAAATGAGAAAACATGATTACATACTACTAATGGAAGTATAAACTGGTCTAAACTTTTCAGATAAAAAGTTGGAAACAAACATCTAATGCCATTAAAATTTATTCAAGACCTTTTGGCACTTCTAGCATTTATCTAAGGAATTTATCAGAGATTTCTTAGAAGATTATACAGATTTTTTTTTCATATTATTCTTCTTAAAGGCAAAAATTAACTTTATAACAGGGAATGGTTAAATAAATCATGCTATTTCCACATAATGGAATATTGTGAAGCCGATAATCATATTTTGAAAATTTTTAATATTATTTTTACAGGTTTATAACAATGTTAAATTTTTGAAAAGTGAGTAAAATTTTACATATTTGACCATCAAAGTTTGTAAAAATAAATAAATCCAATGATGATATTTCAGTTATTTACATTTTACACTGCCAGACAATGGCGGATATATATTTATTGGTGAATCAATCTTAACTCTGCACATTTAGCTTTCATAGAGCAAATCTATTTCAAGGAGTAGGGGAGAAAGAAGTTGAAAGTTGAAACTGGTAGAGAGAGCTATCAGATGATCTGTCTACTCAACCCTAACAAAACGTCACAATTTCTCTAAGTTAAACACTCCTGGTCCCATCAACCATTTCCTATGAGACATTTATTTAGTTATTCATTTAATTTATTTATTGTGTTATTATATTTATTTAATGTGTTATTATATCTACTGGTTACTCTTCTGTATGTTTATACAATGGTGAGTTAAAGTAGCTTTCAGAGTATTTACTGATCTAGGTTATCTAGAAGTTTGTGTTTTGAGGACAGGACAGAAAAAAAGAAAGAAGGCCTTGGAACATTCCAGATGGAGAGTTAAAACTGAAGTCTGCCCTCCTACTCCTGAACAAAGCTGTTATCTTCGAAGGGATATGCCTTCTCTTAAATGATAAAGGAGGCAACAATCTATATTACCAGAAAATGTGTCTGTCTTAACTTGAGCTGTGAATGAGGAAAAATTTTTCCTTGAGAATTCGTAAACACAGGCATAATTTGGGCGGTCTTAGGGATTTAATTTAAGCCACCTGGGTGGTGTGGGAAGTGTCAAGCAGAGAAATATATATGCAAAGGTCTCCATTGGCAGAGCTCTGGGTGTCTGGCAGAACATTCTTCCTAAAGGGCATAAGTTTAATCCAAGTTCTCAGAAGTCCAAAAGTCAAGCAGATAAATTCAGGCCAAACATGACCTCACATGTCTCAAATTATGAAACTCACAAAGTTGAAATGTTTAAATACTAAAGAAACAGAAAGAAATAAAAAGTAAGAAATTAACCCAATATTATGCTTTCAAATATGGGCAGATTTGGAAAGTAAACAAACAGAAGTTGTCGAAAAAAAGTAAACACTGAATGTAATCAATATGGCTTAAATAATATACCACACATATGGCAAAAATTGGAGAACTGGAAGACAGAACAAATATGAGAGAAAGAGAAAGAAATTAAGACACATGAAGAATAAAATGAGAAAAAAATGTATATAGGTATATACATATATAGGCATATGTGCATGTGTATGTATATATACATATATATACACACACATATAAGTACATTTATTTACATATGTATTTAGATGTTTTTCCAGAAGAGAGCAACAAATAGAAAAAGGCAATATTTGAAGATATAATAGCTGATAAACTTTTATAATTAATGAAAGACAAATCCTCATAATGAGAATAAAGAAAAATTCTTCCATAACGTATCAAAGTAAAAATAAAGAAAAGACAGAGATGATCTTAAAAGTAGTAAGAGGAAAAAGATTATCTACAAAGAAATAGCAATTAGACTCAATTCAGACCTCTTAATCTTAACAATGTAAACCAAGAATTTTTCAAAGTACTGATAGACGTTTAATTCACATATGCAGATAAGTTATTAGACACACAGATAAGCTATTATTCAAAAATGTGAATAAAATAAAAACATTTCAGAACAACTAAAAATAGATTCATTCTTTTCCAATAAATCCTCAGCCAAAGAAATTCCAAATTATACTTCAGAAAAAAAAAAAAATGGTCTCAGAAAAATGGTTCCAGATAACAGGAGGAATGATGATTAAAAAAAATCGATAAAAATAAAAAGGGAGATAAGTAAGTCTTTCTTAAAAGACTGTCTAAAAAAATAATAATAGTGTCTAACCCATGGAGCAAGAAAAGATATGATGAAAATAGTGGACAATTACATAGTAAAAGTTGATCAGAGCTATATATAATATTTTTTTATAATTTTCAAAGAAAAAAAACCAAGCGCTATAGAATTTATAATTTCCAAGTCAGTGGGGGAAAAACAGTGGAAGTTTAAAAAAAAAAAACTACAGTAATCCAAAAGAAATTTAGAAAAGAGAAAAGAGGAAAACATAAAAATCAATACAGAAAGCAGAAAATAAAAATTTAATATGAAAACCAATGAGGACAAAGCAAGAAAGAAAAGCTTCTGGCTTTTCATGAATCATAGATGCAAAAACTGTTGAAGTATCATGAAACTGAATTAACAGTGCATTTTAAAATAATTGGATTAATTCTAGGGAAGAATGCAAGAACACTTCAGTATTTTAAAGTCTATTAATAGAGTTCGCTACATTAATATATTGAAGGGAAAATTTTATCTGATTATCTTATTAAAAGGAGACAAAGCATTAATAAAATTCATCATTTATGATCACAACAATTCACAGCAAATTAAAAATAGAAGAAAACTTGATAAAGGGAACCTATCATAAACTTATAGAAACTTACCGCACCTGATGGTGAAATGTCAGGTTAATTCCCATTAAAATCAGGATTCAGACAACGATGCTCACTATCCAAATATTGAATATCATAAAGAAAGCCACAGCAGTGCAGTTAGACAAGTAAAAGAAATAAAGACAAAATCAGCCAAATAGTCATTATTTGAAAATAATGTATTTGTAAAAATAAAAAATCTATAAAAAAATGTTGATTTAATAAGATAAAATAATAACTGGTTATAAGAGGATATACATATATAAGATTTTATATATGTCTATATATAAAACAATTAGAAAAGATACTTTTAAAGATAGCATTCATAGTAACAACAAAAAATAAAAATAAAAACACCAAGGAAGAATAAACCTAATAAAATTAATATATAACCTTATTGGAGAAAATAAGAACACTTTAATAGGAAGATACAGAAGAGATAAACCAAGTACAGGCAGAAGAGACGTCTATTTAATAAAGATGTTTCTTATCATAGCTTAACATATGAATTTAACGTGAACTCTTTTGAAAATCCCACCCAAGTTTGCAACTTGACAAACTGCTTTAAAAATGTTTATGCATCAGCTAATGGCTAAGAACAGCCAAGATAATTTTGAAAAGGAAGAACAAGATCGAAGGATTTGCCCAGTTATATACCAATGTTTATTACAAAGCAGTAGTGATTGAGACAATATTGTGTTGGTCCAGAAGCAACAAAGACCAGAGCAACAGAACAGTAAGCTTAGAAACAGAACCACACATAAACAATAACTTTGTATAGAATAAATTGCATCGCTAATCAATAGTCAGAATATGCGCAATTCAACAAATGGTGCTAAATAAGTGGTTATAAATATGGAAAAAATAAATTACTTTCATATGTCACACCATACAGAAAAACCAATATAAGTGTAAAGTCCTAAATATGATAAGCAAAAGCATATGATTTTTAGGAATGATAAGAGACTATTTTATGACTGGGAAAAGAATAAATAAAGAGGTTTAACTTATTTAAGAAGTTAAAAAATAAACCACATACAAGGAGAAGACATTTGCAGGATAAGAGAACTCCTGCTCCTGGTTAAATCCTATATGGAATTTTTCAGGCCTGACCACAGGCAATTACAAAGGCTCTATCACCCAATTTGGAGTTTAGCCCTCCATTGCTGCCTCTGAAGGCAGCTGTGTGCACCTTTGCTGAGACCTTATCTGGGAGAGAAGAAAGACATTCAAGACACTGTTCCTCACTCTGATTCAGTACTTTTCCACTCAGTCCTTCCCTGTCGCCCTGTCCTCATTCCAAAGTTCATAAAACTGCTGGAGCCTTTTGTTCAGGGCTCCCTGAACAAAAGTAAGACAACAATATCTGCCACCAAGTCCCCTGTGTCTAGGCTGATCTACCTGACCCTCAACCTGTGTGCCTTTCCATGAGGAAAAATGGAAGGGAAGTGAAGAGTCAGCACTTTCTTAGTTTTTAGCCTCTGGCTTATACCATGGCAGGAAGTCATTAAAAGACTGGCTCATTCATTTTGGTCTTGTTTTAATTGACTACTCTGGCCCCTGACAGCTCAACTTACTCTCCTAGCTCAGCTGAGCTCCTAACAATACATATTTCATAAGTGGTTAATACCCAGAATATAAAATGTTTTCCTGCAAATCGATAAAAGAAGAAAATTAGGAAAGGCAGGGAAGAAGATGAACAGGTAATTCACAGACAGGTGAAGAATGGGCTGATTATAAACATACCAAAGATGCTTAAATTTTCACACCTATGAGATAAACAATATATTTGACAATATATTGTGTTGACAATATATTTCACAATATATTGACAATATATTGTGAATTTGACAATATAAAGTGTTAGCAAAGATGTGGATGACTAGAAATCCAATTTGCTGGTGGTAGAAGGACAAATATTTACTATGAATTTAGAGAACAAGAATCCTAACTGGTACAAGGTACAACATAAGCACCAACTAACATCGTGAATCTTGTAAGTAGTACACTCTCGGTTAAGCAGCAATTTGAAGGAATCATTCATAATTAGCCAAGAGGAAACATTATAAATTAGATGATGATATCTAATATTCATCATGATGATATCTATGATGAATATTAGATATCATCATCTAATATTGCAAAATTAGATGATGAAATATTGATGAAGAAATTTGGAATTTTCTTCATCAATATTTCATCATCAAAATATTGATGAAGAAATTTGGAATTTTCTTCATCAATATTTCATCATCAAAATATTGATGAAGAAATTTGGAATTTTCTTCACCAATATTTCATCATCAAAATATTGATGAAGAAATTTGGAATTTTCTTCATCAAAATTTCATCATCAAAATTAGATGATGAAATATTGATGAAGAAAATTCCAAATTTCTTCATCAATATTTCATCATCTAATTTTGCAATATTCTAGTTTTCGAAGTGTAGGAAAGAATATTGCAAATCTAATAAAAGGCATTTTAATTCTTATTGAATCAAAAGAAATTAGAGCTAGAAAGGAGCCATATCAGTTTTTTTTTCATAAACTTTTCAAGTTCCTTGCCCATGCTTCAAGGCCTGAGTGAGGGAGAAAGTGAAATTAAGTTCTATTTGGAATATACATGCATATTTACATACATATATATACACACACATAGTTAAATATATAAGATTTAACCTGGAGATGAAAAGGATCTATCTCTAAAACGAAAATTGTTCACCATCATATAAGCCATTCTTTATATTATATAGAATGAGACACTGCTGCTTGGCTGCCAATTAGTGAGAAAGCAGTTATTATCTAGACTAAGACCACCTATTTCCCTGACGAGGGAATTCTTTCTACTAAACGAAGGGCAACATGCCACTATTAAAAGAGTTTGCATTGTATTTTCAGGTGTTCCTCTAAAGGAGAAGTGGCTGTTTCAGAAACTACCAGAGAACTATCAGATCAGTGTTAAGGATTTAAAAAGAGATAGTAAAGTAGTAAAAATTCTTTCCATTAAATTTTTAAAAAATATAATTTGGTAGAAAGAGTAAGAGAAAATGTGTAATACATATTTGGTGTAAAATATTTCTCTTCTAGAATGTAATATATGGTCTCCTATAGTTATTTTCAGTCCCTAGGCTCACTGGAATATAACCAAAAAATATTCTTCCATAACATGGTTTTAATGTTTTGGAATAGAGGTTGCCTAGAAATGCAAGACAACAGACAGCAAACTGGAATTCTCCCACTGTTGTTCCATAGCACTCCATATTCTCAATCACGGAACTCTCTCTCATAATATTTCAAAATGAATCACATATGTATCACTTCATACATAAATATTTTAGTGTATCCCTCTAAGAAATTAAAAGAAAAAAAACTGTTATAAAAGAGTCCCAATACTATTAGTATCCTTAAGAACATATATAATGTTAAAATAAGATTTAAATGTAAACATTTATGCTACATTTAAATACTATTTCATAAGTTTTGGTTCATGAAGTATTGCATGATATTTGGACATAGTAGAACTTGGACCACTTGCCCCAGTGTAATAGAAATGAGATACTGGTAGAATATTCAGCCTAAATTTTCAGGTAATGAGTTGATATGGTGATTTAAAGATTCATCTACTCATTTGTGAATGGTGTTATTTTCAAATTCTGAATCCTTCATAATGTGTGAATGATTATGGTGAAAGAGTTACTCAATTACTTGGAGTTTTGATTCTTTCATAGCAATGTTAATAAAGTCATATGATAAAAATCGATATTATTAAAAAATACATTCTATGGAAAAAATGAATACAAAGTAAAGAAAGCAAAGAAAATAAGCTAATAAGAAAGCATAAAACAAGATAATCTAAATAAAATCAAATACCTCAGGAATAACAATAAATGTCAATACATTAAGCCTCTCCCCATCAAAAAATCTACTACCAGTTTAAATTTATATACACCCCAACAGATGTGTTTTTATAAGCAATATAATTGATGAACATAATTTTAAAAACAGAAGTGATAATATTACAATTTACTAGGAGAAAGGAATTCAAGAAAATTGTTTTTAATGGGATCAAGACATTAATTGATAAAATTCACAGTGTATGTGTGTTTATCAGTTATGGCGTAATCTATATGAACTAAAAAATATTATGTCAAAACATGATATCAAAATTATTTTAATTAAAAGCAAAAAAAATTCTAGAACAAAATAGTAATAGAAAATATAAACCTTCCAGTCCTTGGTAAAGTATGCAGAAAGCATGATGTAGGTAATCTGATAATATAGTTAATAAGACTTACTAATTTTTCCAAACTTACAACTTATTTCTTAATAATAATGAAAAATTTACAAAAATTGATTAGGCAACAAAGAAAATCTCAAATTACAAAAAATATAAATGGCATAGAATACAGTCTCTGAATACAAGGCAATAAAACCAACATAAAAATAAAAATATGAATGAAAAAAGCCAATCACTTAAAAATTTAAAACTCAGAGGTTTCATTACATTTTGATCCAAGAAGAAATTAAACCTGTGAAATGAAAGCACTGTGGAGTGAAAGGTTAAAGAAATACAAATTAGTAGTTGATAGTTGGTCACGGGGATGGGGAGCATAGCAGAGGGAATGCAGTTAGCTATGTGGAGAGACCACCCAGTAATTAGCAACAATGGGAAACTGTTATCTCCTCCATCTCAGTGTATAGAGACAAAAGGTGAAGTGGCATTATCAGAGTACAGAGGTCAGAGTCACCTGGCAGGAGCTCGAGCCACATTAGGAAACACAACACCACCAATTATGACACCATGGCAAGGAGATGGAGAAAAGCCATGACCTCTTTTTGCTTCCTAGTCTTCGGTTTCTCTCCAGTAACTGTCATTGTCAGTAAACCACCTAGCATGAGAGTTCATCCTTTTGCAAAACAGAGCATACCAAGAAGGGTGTTTAAGGACAAATTGTCCCAGGACCTGAACAGGAAATATAAAACAGGAATTAGGAATATCTGACCAAATACTGGGAATATCAGCTTTGAACCCTCTACTCAGTCTCCTCTATATCAGCCTGGCTATGTAACCACATTGTCAAAAAGATGTTTTCTGGCAGTCTTAAAATATTCTTCCTTCTTTTAACTAAAACATAAATATGAGAAAAGGAAAAAAATGAGTTGGAGGAAGCTCTAAAATTCATATAAGAAACCAAATAGAAGGAAGGTTTTTTTTATATAGCTGAGCGATAGGTATAGACACAAAAAAAGAAACACAACCATAACTGAAGAACTACAAAGAAAAAAACCAACAAGATTTGTGTTCAAATTATATCTTTTGCATTTATAAGCTGTGAAGCCGTTGGAAACTTATTTAATCAATTTGTTTCCTCATCTATAAAATGAAGTTAATAATATCTACCTTGTGGTGTGCTACAAGGATTTTCATGTAGCAGACTTAGGGATGTAGAAAGCTGGTTGGGGGTGGGGAAGTGAGAGCTTAAACTCATATTTCCACTGAGAACAGCAATTTGATACTACCACCGGTCAGGCTTAATGTATATGAACCACTCGAATACATAATAGGTACTCAATAAACATTTTTATTATATTTGTAAATCATTAAGTAAACTTAGTGTGAAGTTTATTCATTTGGAATTCAGTGAGATGCTGATAGGAAAAAATTTTTTTTGTCATCCCAATCTTTGTGTTCATCTATTTCTTGCCAATAAACTAAAAAGTTATGTAGAAAAAAACCCTCTCTATTTCTTCTTTCTCAATAGTAATCATATTTGTGACTATTTGTTCAATGTCTGTTATCTCTTCCACCACCTAGACAATATCAATTACGTCTATCTTGTTCCCTGCCGGATCCTCAGTGTCCTATGACAGGGCACTCTACAACATGAATTGTCTTGAAATCATATTAAAATGTGGCCTCTACTTTAGTAATTGAATGCTTAATTGGTAATTCCGAAATAGGTTGTTGTTAGCTACAGTCCAAAATTTAAAGATTGCTTCCCTACATGCCTTCATAAAGACTGAATCTACTGTTACCATATTTGAGCAAATGTTTTATGGAAACATAATGTTCACTTGATGAGTAGCCAACTCTCAACTGAATTCCTTAGGTAACAATCTAATTTTATTAAATGGGAGCTCATTATGAATTTCAAAAAGTTGCCATTCAGATAAGCAAATCTTAAAATAATGGTTAAAACTGAAGAAGAGCTTATTCTCAGTTGAGTTCTTGTTGTGTGAATAAGAAAGACTAAAGTTGTGGGTAATACTAAATACGACATTATATCTCTTTGTCAAATATCAAAATAATTTGACATGATGCATAGTTTTGAAATTATGTCAGTCTTTCCAAATCTTTATTACAGCATCTCCCAGTTGCTACAAAACATCCTCTATCATCTTCTTTCATAACTTTAATACTAGGATGATATTTTTCTTTTTCCTTTTATCCCCTGTCATTATACACATATATTTATTTTATATACATACATATATATGACTCATCTGAAAGCCTGGCTTCATAATTTCCCATGTTCCGCATTTCTAAACTTTAACCTCCACTTTATTTCAGGCACAGTCTGACACTCTGAATTGCTCCACTTTGAAAATTAAATTGCAAGGCTCCACTTCTATCTAATCCTTTCTTGCTGCTCTGTTTCTTCATATTTGTCACACTGACTCTATGTCATCATTTGATCTCTGGTTTCCTCCTCTTTCTGTATACTTTCAGTACATTAAGGCCCCTTTTGACTTCTTTTAACTTTCTAGCCTAATTCCATGCTCACACATTTCAGCTCTGATAATTTATTTTAGTTTTTTTTTTTTTTTATCTTAAGACACATTGCCACACCTTTCTCTTCATCAAAAAGTGTACAGTGACCTCCCTAATAACTTTTCCATGCTTTTTCACTTGGGAAAATCTGTCTTTCTCCTTGTCTAAAAGTGGATTCATGGCCTTTGCCTTCACTTCATTACTACCCTTTGGGTTTTTAATCATTTGCCCTTTAAAACTGCTCTCTCAAAAGTAACAAATTTTAGGAGTCCAGCTTCTGGAACAGCAACATGAGGAGCTGCACGGACATATTCTTAAGTCAAATAAGCACAACTGGTAAAAATTATTTTTAAAAATCGCAACCATTTAATGTATATGAAAATCGGCATAAAGGCATGCAATAAATTAAAAATAGATATATTTATTTAAGAAAATCTAAAATTCAGTAAGAACATTGCGAATCTGAGGCTTGTGAATTACAACCTATATTCCCTCCGCCCCTTGTTCCAGCTCAGCATGAAAGAAACTTCACTCTAGGTGCAGGCAAGAACAAAGGACTCCCTCTTCTTTTAACTGAGATCAAGGGCAGGCTACTAACATTTATCAAACACCCCAGCTATGTTTACAGGAGCTAAATTTCAGGTGACTGCATGAGAGTTCAGACTCCCTTCTTGCACCCCGCCCCTACTCGTAGGCCAGAGGCTCTACCACAAGTATTATCTTCTGAGAAGACTGGGGCCTTGATTTCCCTCACTGAAGCTTATTTGTGGGGTAAATGTTCCCCTAAAGGCAAGACAAGCCAAGAGGACTAAAGGCTACTGCCTACACCCAGCACCCTCCTCCTAAAGGACGTGTACCATATATAGAGAAATCCCTACTCCTAGTTCCATATATAGAGAAATCCCTACTCCTAGTTCCCCCCCCCCGCCCCCAGGGGAAGAGGTAAGCCTTTAGAACAGAGAGTTCTGAAGCTCTTCCAAATTAACCAGAGTATGGGAAAGTTCAAACCTAAGGGTGCTGTTAAGAGCAATGAATGTGTTTGTTGGGAGTGAGAGCAACGAGCCAGAAAGGTTGGCTAACAAGTGTGTGAGAAAGAAACAGGAGAAGTGATACCTAAGAAAATCACTCCTGAGGTCAGAGCAATCCTCATGCACTAGCTTCAAAAAATGCCTCTAAAATAAGGCCTAAATGTAATTGTCTCAAACTTTCGTGTCATCCCAGGCGACTGACTGCATACACAAGAATATACCCTCTTTCACAAGTAATATCAGATGCTTCAAACTAAAATAGTACCAACAGTAGCTAAACAAGCAAACAACAATAATAAACACCAAATGGGTGGTGGGGGAGAATCACATTCAGAGTTGCTACAATATATTATCTAAAACATAAAGTTAAAAAAGAAATGATAAGACACTCAAGGAAATAGGAAAGTGTGATCTGACTCATACACAGTTTTTAAAAAAAAGCAGGTATAGTTACCTTCTTTTAGGGGACCCAGATGTAGATGATAGCAGACAAAGGCATCAAAGCAGCTATGATAAATATCTTTACAGAATTAAAGGAAGGTATAATGATAATATCTCATCAGAGAGACAATATCAAAAAGGAAGAAGAAATTATAAAGGAGAAACAAATGGAAATTCTAAAGTTACAAATACAGTAACCCAAACAAAACAAAACAAAACAAAAAACAAAACAGAGTTCAACCATAGATTTGAACTGGCAGAAGAAAGAATCAGCAAATATCAAGAAAGGTCAATAGACATACAATTTGAAAAACAGAGGACACAAAAAATGAAGACAAATGAACAAAGCCTCAGAGAAATGTTTGACACCATTAAGGTTACTAGTATACATGTTTGTTCGTTTCTTTGTTTATGCCTACAGCACCCAGTCTTCCTTGATGGTCTCCCATTCAAGTACTAACCAGGCCTGCCCCTGCTTAGCTTTCGAGATCAGACGGGATCGGGCGTGTTCAGGGTGGTACAGCTGTAGACACCAATATCCATGTAATGCGATTACCAGAGAGGAGAGAGAAAGAAGCAAAGAAATAAACAAAAACCATGAAAACTTATTTTAAAAATAATGACTAAAAATATCCCATATTTGATGGATAACATTAATCCACATATCCAAGAGGCTCAACAAACTCCAAGTAGGAAAAATTATACTAAGAAACATTGTAGTCAAAATATTCAAAGATATTTTTGTCTAAAGACATTCTTTGTCTAAAGAGAAAATTTGAAAGCAGCACAATGAAGCTGAAATAAAGACAATGTCAGATAAACAAAAACTGAAAGAATTCATTGTAAGAAAACTCAACAAACAAGAAATTTTAAGAGAATTCCTTCAGGCTCAAAGCAAGTGACCTCAGACAGAAACTAGAAACCATACTAAAAAAAAAAAAGATAATTGTGTAATTATAAAACATAGTATAAATGTATATTACTTCTCCTTTCTTCTCTTAATTATTTAAAAACAAATTATATAAAACTATATGTATATAAGGCCTATAACATATAGAAATGTAATATATTTGCCAATAACAACACAAAGGAGATTGGTGGGAGCAAAGCTAATATGGAGTAAAAACATGACACCGGATGGTAACTGTTAATTGTTCTAATTCATGAGATTATATTTCTATTTATTTCTGTCTTCTTCAGTTTCTTTCATCAATGCCTTATAGTTTCAGAGCTGCATTCCTTGGTTAAATTTAGTCTTAAGTATTTTATTCTTTTGGGTGCTATTGCAAATGGGATTGTTTGCCTAATTTCTGATGTTGATTGTTTATTGTTAGTGCATAGAAATACAACTAATTTTTGTATATTAATTTTGTGTCCTGCAATTTTACTGAATTCATCTAATGGTTATTAATTGGTTCTAACAGTTTCTTTAATGTTGTCTTTAGGATTTTTTTATATATAGTATCATGTTATTTGCATAAAGAGACAAATGTACTTCTTCTTTACCCATTTCGATACCTTTTATTTCTTTTTCTTCCCTAATTGCTCTGGCTAGAATTTCCAGTACTGCATTGAGTAAAAGTAGATAAAGTGAGGACCCTTCTCTTATTACCAATTTTAGAGAAAAAGCTTCCAGCTTTTCATCATTGAATATAATGTTAGCTGTGTGCTTGTCATATGTGGTCTTTATTATGTTGAAGTACATTCCCTCTAGACAGTTTGTTGAGAGTTTTTATTATAAATGGATGCTGAATTTTATCAAATGCTTTTTCTGCATCTATTGAGATCATATAATTTTTATCCTTCATTTTGTTAATATTATCTATCTCACTGATTGAATTGTAGATATTGAACCATCTTTACAACTCTAGAATAAATACCACTTGATTATGGTGTAGGATCCTTTTAATGTACTGTTGACTTTGGTTTGCTAATATATTGTTGAGAATTTTTATATCGAAGTTCATCATGGATATTAGCCTAAAATTTCCTTTTCTTCTAATTTTCCTTGTCTGTTTTGGATATCAGGGTGATGCTGGCCTCATAAAATTAGCTAGCTATTGATTTCCTCCCCCTCTGTATTTTAGAAGAGTTTGAGAAAGATAGATATTAATTCTTTAAATGTTTAGTTAGAGAAGATGCTTGATATAATTTCAATCTTGTTAAATTTATTAATACTTCCTTTGTGGCATAATATATGATCTAGCCTCCGGGTATTTCATGTTAGTCTTGAGAAAAATGCATTTCTGCTGCTGTTGGGTGGAATGTTCTGTAAATACCTGTTAAATTAATCTGGTTTAACATGTAATTTGAGTCCAATGCTTCTTTATTGCTTTTATGCCTAGATGATTTATCCATTGTTGAAACTAAGGTATTGAAGTCTCATACTATTATTGTAGTTCCATCTATTTTTTCCTTTAGATCTGTTAAAATTTGCTTTATATACTTAGGTATTCTTGTGTGGGTGTATAAATATTTATAAATGCCATATCCTCTTGATGAGTTGATGTCTTTATTATTATATAATGACTTTTTCCTGCTATAGATGTTGACTTAAAGTCTATTTTGTGTGATGTAAGTACAGCTATCCATTTTCTTTTGTTTCCATTTGCATGGAATATCTTTTTCCTTCTTTTCACTTTCAGTCTATGTGCATCCTTAAAGTTAAAGTGAGACTCTTGTAGACATATATGTAGGTCTTGTTGTTTAATCCACTCAGTCACTCTATGTTGTTTGATTGGAAATTTTAACCTATTTATATTTAAAATAATTATGGACATACTGTTGCCATTTGATTTATTGATTTATGGTTGTTTTGTGATTCCTATGTTACTTATTCCTCTCTTGTTCTTTTTTTTTGTGATCTGATAATTTTATATAGTGGTATGCTTTGATTTCTTTTTCTTGATCTTTTGTGTATCTATATCCACTATAGACTTTTGCTTTGTATTACCATGAGGCTTACATTAAAAAAAGTTTATTTATGTCTATTTTTAAGCTGACAACTTAACTGCAAAAACATACAGAAGCTCTATATTTTTACATTATCTTCCCCAAATTTTGTTTTTAATATTATGATTTACATCTTTTACATTGTGTATACCTCAACAAATTATTATAGTTATTTTTAATACCTTTGTCTTTTAATCTTCATTCAAGAGTTATGTGATTTATCCACCATTATTACTTTAGAATATTCTGAATTTACTATTTACTTTTACTAGTGAGATTTATACTTTCATATGTTTTTATTACTAATTAGCGCATTTTTGTTTCAGCTTAAAGAATTTCCTCTAACATTTCTTGTAATGCTGTTCTAGTAGTGATGACTCTAACATTTGCTTGTCTGGAGAATCCTTATCTCTCTTCCAACTCTGCAGGACAACTTCTCTAGGTAGAGTATTCCTTCTGGGCAGGTGACTTCTTTCAACACTTTGAATATATCATGGCGCTCCCTTCTGGCCCCCAACTTTTCTGCTTAAAAATTTGCTGGTATGTAACAAGATGTTTTTCTCTTGTTACTTTTAAGATTCTTTCTTCGACTTTCACTTTTGACAATTTAATTGTGTTTCAGTGTGGGTCTGTTTTGATTCATCTAATTTGGTATCTTTTGTGCTTCCTTGATCTGAATATCTGTTTCTTTCCTCAGGTTAAAGAAGTTTCAGCTACTATTTCTTGAATAAGCTTTCTCCCTCTTCTTCTCGGACCCCTGTAATGTGTATATCGGTCTACTGGATGGTCTTCCATAAGTCCCTTAACCTATCTTCACTCTTTTTTATTCTTTTTTCTTTCTTTTTTTTTTTTTTTTTGCTTTTTGCTTCTCTAATCGAATGAATTCCACTGCCTTGTCTTTGAATTCACTGATTCTTTTTTCCAGTTGATCTAGTCTGCTGTTGAACCTCTATATTGAAACTTTCAGTTTAGTTACTGTGTTCTTTAGCTCCGTAGTTTCTTTTCAGTATTCTTTTTCTATTTTCTATCCTTTTGTTCAAATTCTCACTTTATTCATGTATTGTTCTACCAACGTTGGTTAGAATCACGATCACTGTTATTTTGACTCATTATTAGTTAAATCACTTATGTCTATTTTATTAAGATCTGCTTCTCGAGTTTTATCTTGTTCTTTTGTTTGAAGCATACTCTTATTTTTTTTCATTTTCTTTGACTCTGTGATGATTTCTACATATAGCTAAAACAACTTTCTCTACCAGTCTTACTAGTATGGTTTTGTGTGTATGAACCTCATCAGTCTATCTGGCCTATGCTCTTGGTAGTTTCTCGAACTTTTGAGATTGTTCAAGCTACATTCTTTGTGGATCCCCATAGTTGAGGGTGTGCCAAGAACCATCAGTGTCCCAAAGGGGAGGATTGCAGTCAGATAGTAGACAGTTGGAATCTGGACCCTCAGACAGCAGGTGAAAAGTGTCCCTTCCCAAGAAGAAATGGGCAGGTGGGTATTTTTGCCTACTATCCTTTGTGCTAGGCCTGCGTGTAGAGCCATGGAAAGGGGAGTGCTTCTAAGCCCATTAAGAACATTTTTGTTTGCTGCAGTTTAGGGCTCTAAATGGAAGCATCTTTGGCAGTCAGAGACAGGTGATCTGGGGACTTCTCCCTGGGGTTCATCCACAAATGTTGAGCAGATATGTGTACAAGCTCCTTTTAGGGAGATACTGGTGACTTGGGGCAGGCAGGAGGGAGAGGTGAGGAGAGGCATCTGCTACTTTCCCTGGTCTTCTTCCTAGGAGGATCATAGTCAGACCCTGTGTGTATGCTAAAATAGAAGCCTGACCCTTAGGCAGCAACTTTTAAACAAATAAGCCCCATTCAAAGAAAGATGGCATTTTTTTTTCTTGCCTATTCTCTCTGTAATGAGCTCCGAAGGGTTGGGGGTATAACCACATTGAGTGCTTCTATGCCCATTTGTTTGCTATAATCTTGTGAGTCTTATGGATGCAAACCCCATTGGCTCTCAGAATTAGGTGTTTTGGGGGCCCATTCCTTGAGTAAGAATCTTAAAAGTTAGAGCACTTGGTATAAGATAGAAACGCTTAATTTCTTAGTGAGAAGCTAGAAGTTAAGGTTCCCTCCTGATTATATGCTACTGTGCCAAGGGTAAGGTTTATGGCAAGAGTGTGTTTCAGCCTTTCCTATCTGCTTTGGTGTGGGTGTTTTCTTGATCGCTTGATCACCTGATGTGTAGGAGGCACTCAGCTAATTCCTCAGTTTCTGGATTTTGTTCAGAGGGAACTGGTCTATGTGTAGGTAGGTGTACATTTGTTGTGTTTGTGGGAGGAGAAAATTTCAAGAGCTTCCTATGTTGCCATCTTTGCAGCCATGATCTGTATAACTATAACTAGGTAGAATGCAAGAAGAATGTTACTTTTACTCTTCTGAGATATTACCCAAGGGGGGCCTAAGCTGTGGACAATTTTTTCACCCCTAAGAAATCTCGAATAGATATCTCAGCTTTCCAGTCACTTTCAGGTAAGAAACATCTTTTTTTCAGTATAAATATGCCAAGTTCTTCTGCATAAAACTTTCTTTTCCCAAGATCAAACCTGATATAAACTCAGGAACCTGCTTCTCTCTTCTCTGTCCCACCTCACTTATGGGGACAAATTGCTTGGAACTTCCACAGCAAGGCTTGAGAAAGAGCAGTAATTAGGGGGAAAGAGCACAGTTTTCTTTATAGCTGAGCCTGGTATTGCTTGCTGTATGCTCTTGGAATAATATTTGTGTGGGCTGTGATCTTTTTTTCATGGAATAATTTTGCAATCTGATTTCTCAAAGATCAAAGAAAGTCCTGGAGGACTTTCTACAGAGGAACTTGGTATATTATTAAAGATATCCTTCATCTGGCTGTTTTGCCTCCCTTTTAACCCTGGAATTTTAGTATACACTTCTGTACTGGGTCACTTTACTCATTCAAGGGATTCTCTTAGGCAAGTCTCTTTCAATATAGCCTACAACTGACTCTTCTTTTAAGGTCCACATTTAACCTACTAGAAATCATGACCTTTTGTCTAGCCTCTGTCCAGCTCTCAAAGGAGTCCTCTTTTTTTTTTTTTAATTCTGCTATTAGGTCTCTCTGGCTGTCCTATCACCTAGCATCTCCTTCTGGAGAAGCACCTCAATACACATTGTTAAATTAAAAAAAAAAAAAAAACAAGCAAGGTAATGAGCAGTGAATACAGAATGTTACCATTTGGTTATCAAAAAGTTTATATGTAGATACACATGTATGTATATATATAAATATTTTATATAAACATAAAAATGTTTTATATTCATGTTTATATTGATGATTATTCCATATACAGAGAGATGCCCTGTTTTATTTATGGCTGCATAATACTCCTTTGAATGAATGCATCATAATGTGTATATATGCATATATAAAGCACATAAATATAATAAATGTGTATGTATAATACATATAATAAATATATATGAAAGGAGATAGGTAATCTCTGGAAATACATAAGAAATTAGTTTATTAAGAGTTGTTATCTCTAAGATTGGGTGCCAGGTAATTCTGAAAAAGTGGGGGAAGAAGACTTTTTACTGTATATCATTTCTAACCATTTAACTTTTGTAGTGTATATATATGTATTGCTTACTGCAAAGTGAAATTGGAAAACAAATTCATTTAAAAAATATTTTGACTTACAACAAAGCCTATAACATTCTAGTTATTAGTATGTTGTACCTGTGAATCTTCGTTGGCTTAAACAAAAATAATTCCCTGGAAGAAAGCAGGTGGAAGAGAAATAAAGCCAGAGAGTCAGAGAATGCTGCAAATTGGAAATCAACGGTAAAAAATGGCAATAGCAGCAGCAACACTATATATTGTCTACAAAAATCAGTATAAAAGACATGTCATGCTACTTTCTGGGATATCAGGAAAAACTATTTGAGGGTAAAGAATTATCAGGCACAAATTTCTTAGCCTAATAAATTTCTCGGCTTGTTATATATGCAAACTGCCATTAGGGGGCAGTATATTTCCTACATGGTGAAGAGTGGAAAGTCAAAAACAATAGTTTTTTGCTTTGCATTATTCCGTTATAAATTTCTTATTCTGTGAGATTATAACCTCCATTTTTATAAAGTATATAGTGAAGAATACTTCAAAAAATAGCCAAGCTTTATTAGTCAAATGAAACTCTCGTTTTTCAGACAGTAGGAACATTCTTTAGTAAGTTATGTTTGGTCACTCCAGAAGCAATCTACATAGAAAGTGTTTTATTTTGTTTTGAAATCTCATGTACCAATATTAGTATAAGCATTTTTTTTTCCAGAGATAGATGGATATATGTTCTATTTATTTTTTAAACCTGCTTAAGCAAGTTAGGGAAAATGAGAAGTCAGGATATTCTCAAATTTAATGCAAAGCTAAGCACACACCAAAACTTAAGTCTACTCCCAGGATCACGTGAGTGCACAACTATGAGCTTCATTCCATTACATAAACAAGAGAAAAATAAGGTTATTTCATTGCTTTAAGAAAAGTCCTTTGGAATATTATTTGGCCTTACAAAAGGAAATACTGCCATCTGAGACAACGTGGATGAACCTGAAGGACTTAAGTGAAATAAGCCAGACAGAAAGACAAACACTGTACAAATTCACTTACATGTGGAATCTAAAATAGTCAAACTCATAAAAGCAGAAGATAGAATGGTGGTTGCTAGGGACTAGGAGGAGGGGAAGGGAAGATGTTGGTCAAGGAGTACAAAATTTTAGTAATGCAAGTTGAGTGAGTTCTGGAGGTCTAATGTATAGCAATGTGACTATAGTTAACAAGGCTGTATTGTATACTTAAAATTTGCTAAGAGGATAAATCTTAAATGTTCTCACCACACACACACACACACACACAATAAAACGGTATAACTGTGAGGTGATGGTTATGCTAACCAGCTTGACGGTGATTTTTTTCATAATATATATGTATAACAAGTTGTATTCCTTAAATATATATAATCTTTGTCAATTATGTCTCAATAAAGCTAGGTAATAAAGTCATTTTCATGAGATAGGAGAGTATTTGTATTACAGTTGCCCTTGAAACAAATTGCTAGTCAGGAATTGCCTGTCTATAAGACCACACACTTTCCAAATGATACACAGTTCTTTTCAAGGGAAAAATACAAATACTCTTGTTTTCTAGGGAGCAAGTCCAGTCTTCCAAATAGGAGGAGCTAATGGCTGACTTCATCCAGCAATTTGGTGTCATGCTAGAGCTAAAGCACCAGCCTACTAACTCGATTGCCACTGGTTAGAGCTTTAATTTACTTTTATTAATAACAATAGTATTGCATTTTTTCTAAATATAAAAGTAATAAATTTTATGGTAGATATTGGTAGATACAGAGAAGTATACAGAAAAAATTAAAAATTCAAATAAAACCATTGTTAACATTTTGGTATATTTCTCTTTTTTCTACTATATACATATATACATACATATGTGTATATGCATGTAATAGTACATATGTAGTGCCTGTATGATTATATTATATATGCATATATATACTTTTTAAAAATTAATACTATATTTTAAGCATTCTACCATGTTATTAAATATTCTTCATTCATCTTCAGAAATTTGAAAACACAAAGATATTTAAATAACATAACAGACACTATATTTTCATAATTTAGGATTGACAAGTGTTAACAGTTTGAGATATTTGTTCCAGTATTTTTTCTATGGCATATTAAAAAACAAAAACTTGAATACATTATCAAAAGAAATATGGGAAAGAGAAAAGAAAAAATGGAGGGAATTGTTCCTAATTCAGTCTGTCATGTACAGTCAGGAGAAAGGGTACAGTGAATACAGAAATGTCAAATTGTTGGCTTTTAAGTTATAAAACAGAATGGTGAAGAAAACAGAATGGTTTTTAAACAGTTATAAAACAGAATGGTGACGATATTAAAGGATTGTTTTTCTCTTTTCTTCTCTCCGTCCCTCTCCTTTTTTTTGGAGTGAAAAGGCGTTCCGTGTTTCAGAAAGAAAACCTCTAAAAAGCTCATTGGACTGCACCTAGGTTATAAACAACAGATTAGACAAAGAGCACATGAATATCAAAGCTGATTGAAAAATAACAGTAAAACCCTATCACAAGGGTATATCCAAACAATCGAAAAATTCTTCAACTTTTTAAGGACCCCCTGCTCGGAATCAAGTACCTAAAAGTGGGGCCAGGAATCTACACATTTACCTAGTTCCTAATGAGCCGTATGTCCAACAATGCTTGAGAACCTCACTGTCATGAAGACGAACAGGAATTCATAAATATAACAAAAGGCCTTCCTTTAACCTAAAATACTAACTTCCAACACTATGTTGAATACACTTTATCTGTCTTCATAGTACATATTTATTTCTTCGTTGCTCATCTCTTCCACTAGAAAACTCTTAATGTAGAATTTACTTGGGTAGAAAGGGGCTTACAATGTTGGAAAAATGCGAGCCAGAAATAGAAAGCTCACCTTAGTACATGATCTGTTACTGAGAAAAAAAATAACTGAGGAAAACTTTCCTCAGGGAGAAAAAAGCAAAAGTGCATACATAGGTGAGAGATAATGTTCACTGCAGCCCATGTATAATCATCGAAAAGAGATATACGCCTAGACAATATTTTGGTGGTAATCTATAACATAAGAATAGAATAAAAGTCCTAAAAACAGAGAGAAAAGAAGATGTCTTATAAAAGAGTGGATATCAGATTGGCCTGAGGTTTCTCCTCTAGCAGTGTTATGGCGCGAACAATTCTGAGACCCACAGAGCCAATTGAGATTAATTATGAGCCTTTATTAGCTGGCCGGGGACTGACTCTCTACCGCGCAGGGCTAGAGGAGATCAGCCCCGAGCTTTCAAAGGAGGCAGCTGATAAAGCTCAAGACCATATCCTGGTGGTCTCCTGAACAAGCAAGCAGATTACAGAAGTGGAAGTTGGCTGTTAGCATATCTTTGCCCGGAACAACACCCTTAATTAACAAGTAAATGGATTACAGAAGTAGACATTGGCCATCTTCATATCTTATACACTTCCTAAACCACACACAAGCAAGTAGGACAACTCCTGATATCTAAAGATATTTCTTCCCTGTAGCTGACTTAGCTAGTTTGCTCACTTGAAAATTTTCCACCCTTAACAGCAGATGTAAAGTAAGTCTCAAATAACAAGTTATACAACTAAAATAGAGAAAGGAAGACGAAATAAAATTTAAAAAACTAAAGCCTTTTACAAAGGAAAGCGCAAACAAATATTTTACACTGTTTTGATATTCTTGGGAAATAGTAGAATTAAAATCGGAATGTATAACTTCTAAAGCATTAAGGAAAATAAAAGTATACGAAATTGTTACCGAAGAGAGGGAATCCTATCCCGGTACGTTGTCCAGGTTCTTGATGTCTCGAACAAAGAATTGAGCAAGACACCAAAATACAGTTGTTTTATTAGAAAGAAAAGTGCATTTCCAGAAGTGGAAGAGGGTCTGAGCAAGAGAAGCGTGGATCAAAAGGCCTGGTGACAAAGCCTTCGGGGTTTTTATCCCTTTTTGCTGTGGGTGGTTACTTTTCTTAGAGGAGTGGGCTTCCTTGATTGACAACTAAGATTGACAGGACTCAGTGATTCATCATTTTGCATTCTGTGCATGCTTGTTCCTAGAATTCAGTCTAATAATATTAATGAACTTCTGGGCATACACATTATATTATAATGATGGTATACCGAGGCTCAGGTGAGTTGCCGGTCCTTGGGGTCTTCATTGCGCAAGTGTGAGTGACTGGCTTAAACTAGTACCTAATTCTTTGCCTACCGGTTGCTTCCCGCGAGTTAAAAAATGCCTCTGGCTTGCTTAATTGTGGGTGAATTAGGGTGGACCCTTTCTAGGATAGTATGACCTCATGTCTTTGTAGGCAGACCCAAAACCTCCTAACTAACTTTCCTGCCTACTTCTTTTCTAAGAGCCATGAATTCTCTTATTATTAGTATGGATGTTGAGGGATGGGAGGTCTCTTCTTCAGTTTCTGCTGAAAATGGCTATAGTCCCTGCCTACAGAGGTTTTCACGCTTTCCCTTTTTTTCCCTCGCTGCCTCAATCAGAACAGGGTCTCGGATATCCCAACAAAATGCCGCCTCTGTCCCTAGAGAAAGAAAGAAGATACAAACTTATTATTTAAATCATATGTTTATTAATTTCTATTATTAATTTGCCTATTGAGCGAGTAAAGGGAAACAGGCTTGGTTAATATATTTCTTAAAGAGTAAAAAAAAGGACCTTTGGCCTGAAGTCCCCTCCCCCCTCAGACTCTAAGGGGCCCATTTCTGCTAACAATGGGCTGATGACCCTTATCAATAGCGAGAGGATCTGAGTTGCCAGGGCAATTATCAGGATTTGAGGGAGAGGGCCCTTTTTCCAAAGAAAGGAGGGAAGAAAACTTAACTAGGTTTACTAAAAAGATTAATTCTGCCTGAGATGCCCTGTTTCATTTCCTGCTAAAAAATTAAGAATTTTACAAATGAAGTCCTGTCTCAAAATGGTTCATATTACAATTTGGAACACACACATGCAGAAAACATAAGCACACAGTAACAGATATACTGTGTTTCAAGCCATAAACTCAGGTTTCTGGCAAATTTTTTATGCAAAAAATTTTTTCTTTCAATCAGTTTCTCTTCCATTCTGGTGCCCCAGTTCTGCATGGATGGCGGCTTATTGTATCCCTAGATTTTAAGGGTTGTTCCTCCTTGCCCCAATGTGGGAAAATTTTGAGAGGTTTATATAACCGTGCAAAGGCAGGCAATCAAGACTCTGAAAGAGAAATCCATAGATTTCTGCTGACACTCATGCAACCGGAGTGTGCACGGCCTCTTCCGGTTTTGCAGCTTTCTGATTCCACATTTTATTTAGGAGAAAAGAAAATTTTCTGCAAAAATTCTGGGTGCTCGTGATATCCTCCGCCCAGGTTCACTGCCATCAGAGATACTGTGGGTCTTTTTAGTGGCTATGCAGGTTAGCTCTTTCCTTCATTTCAATATTCTCCTAAACTGGATCCCTTTCCCACTCTTCTCAGCTTTACATCGGAGCCTAAAAATACACGTGTTTTGGCAGCTTCCCTGCACCAAGCTCTAATCCTGTGTCGCAAGACCTGAAATACGAAGCACTTACAGTAGCATCGCTGTCTGGGGCTCCACTCCAACGCAAGGGCCGGCCGGGGAGAACGCGTGGTGGAGGGCCGGTGGCCCCCGCCTTCCCGGAAAGGCGCGAGAGAAGCGGAAGTAGGGCAAGGAGGAGCGGAAGGGAAAGTCCCGGCTGTTGGCGCTTCCAGGACTCTGGCCGTGGGGGACGCATAGCAAGTGGCATCTACGGGGTGAACCCTAGGATATCGCTGTGGGAAGGACTTTAGCACTGCTCCGGACTGCTCCACAAGACTTCTAAGCCGAAACTGACCAGGGCGCAACGACAAAGTTCCGCGAAGGGGACGCAGCACCCAGCGCCGCCTGGGGACTTTGCCAGGTGATGGAGGGTGTGGGGAAAAAAGGTGGCGAAATAGTTAAGAGAGGAGGCATCCGAAAAATGCAAAGGAAAGGGCTTGCAGAAACTCAGCGGGTTATAGATTAATCACACCCTTTAGATCTTTAAATGGCTTCTGGAAACTCTTGCTACACTTAACAATGTGTAAATAGATAGGACTGGTGGTCCGGAATTCCTTCCCCTTTGCAGCCTCCACCTGAAACTCCCCCTCCAATCCTGAGTCTGATGGGCCCATAGACCCTCAGACAAAGGAATCATGCCCCTTGCATAGAACACTGCTGGGGTATATAAGCTGTAAGAAATCTACCCGCAAGGAGCTCATACCTTTTGTGCTGTCTAGAGCCTCAAGTGCTCGCGGGCCTAATAAACAAACTCTCCTTCCTCTAACAAAGTTGTCTGAGCGTCCAAAATCCTCTGTCGGGTGCTGCTTCCTGCAACATCGGGAGAAAGTGGAGAAATAGCTGACATCAACACTGTCAAAAGAATAGGGAAATATCATTTCAATGTACTAATTTAAATTCTGAATACTTTCCAGACTTTGTGCTAAGTAGGTGCTGCAAACAAATGTATTTATTTTCAGACTGTCATGAAGCGGACAGTCTCCTTTCCGAGAATTACAAAATGGGGTGGAAGGCCTAGAGCTTTTATAGGATAAAGACTGAAGAAGAAGGAAGAGACAGAAAATATAAACTTGGCTGGGGCCGCATAGTCCACCTTGTTTAGGCAGAGAAGGCCCAGAGTTGCATTGGCATTTGGGGGTTGGCTGACTCAATACACTGCATTTCTGGTCAAACGGAGCATTTACAGGATGGCTAAGTTATCTAAGTTTTGGTTCGCTCATGTGCCACCCAGGCAACTCCATCTTGGTCTTAGAATTCATTTCAGCAATATTCCCAGGGACCTCTAATTTTCCTTCTCACTATGTGTTAAATTATCTTGCTTAACTAAAACATGGAACATTTCCTTTGTGCGGCAAACTTTCCAACAGAGAAAAATGTCCAACCCATTTTTGGATTATGTTCTTTCATTACACAATTTTTTTGAGCCTCAGTAATCCTTTAACTGCTACACACATACAAGGATCACAAATGTAGGGAATTAAAACCAGATTATTTAAATCACTTACATGTTGAAAAAAACTGATAAGGACCTAGAGAGAAAATCTAGATGACTCTCCCCCAACTCCATTTTCCCTTCATTTTCACATCTGAGAGCGTACTGTTTACCAGCTATTACTCTTAAGTGCTGGAGGTATAGAGATAAACAGGACATGGGCAGGAGCAACAGAGAACCCCTTCTGTGAAGACCTATCACTCTCTTGGAATAATTAAGCTTTAAGGGAAAGGCATAAATCTACTGATGGAGGGAGGAGCATAGTGATCAGCTCAAACAGCTTATCTTTTCTTGGAACTTTACTGGTCTGACCTGAAAAATGAGTGCTTAACAGTCAGATGCACAGGCCGTGATTACCAGATGCACAGGCTGTGATTACCAGTCCAGTGAGAGAAACCAACTGGCAAAGAGCAGTGACTTCGACACAAGGTGAGTGGTAAGAATAATGAACAGGGTAGGTAGAGAGTTGATTCTTAAGCCTCGTATGGTATTGTGAATTGTTAAGCCTTTTATGCCAAATTATTATTTGCAAATATCATTTGTCAAGCATCGCTCTAGGTACTGCAGGTGCCTTTCTCAGCTAAATCTAGTGGGAAGATTTGGTTAAGCAAGTACAAGAAAATGTGAGTGAGAGTTAATAAAGAATATAAATGTGAGGACAGACAGTATTTTTTGTAGAGTTTTAAAGGGGATGACTTGGAATTACTCTGAGGAAAAGAAAAGTGTAGCAAGTGAGGGATCACATATACAGACACTTAAAATGAAGAGAAAACCTGAAGGATTTGTGGAACTGAATTCCATTTGGCTGTACAAGGAACAGGGGAGTGTGTGGCATGTAATGACCCAAACTGGAAACAACCCAAATATCTATTTATTTTAGAATATATAAATTATGGTATATTCATATAATAAAACAAAAGAATGAGAAAAATGGACTTTTTAGAGACCCTAAGTACATAATAACAGTAATGGATGTCACAATCATAGTTGAAACCAGACACAAAAATATATGTATTACATTATTCAATTTATATAAAGTTCAAAAGAAGGCAAACAAATCTTGAATATTCGAAGTCAAGTTAGTTGTTTTACTTATTTGGAGTGGTAACTGGAAGATGGACCGTCTGAGATTTATGTTATTAATTGGGTCCTTTTTACTTGAATGTATTCACCTTGTGAAAAATTCATTGAGTTGTAACTTACAATGTGTATGCTTTTCTGAATGTATGTTTTATGTCAACAAAAATGCTTACAAAAGGCAAAAATGCCTTTGGGCAGAGATGAGATTACCCGTGATGTATACGTCAAGTTAGAAGAGTGGCAGAACCCTGGGGAATACGTAAACCACACAGACACGGTCTTATTTTTTCCCCCCTTTTCCTCAGGACCCTTCCAACTTTTTCTATGAAAACATTGCATAATGTAAGTATAATGCTAAGAATAAAATTTCTGTTAGATAGTGGGATTGCTCTTGTAGCATTTCCTCATTGAGACTTTCTAAGGAGACATTTCGACTGAATTTATTCTTTGATTTGGAAAAGTTAAAGAGTTGAAGGAAGAAATGCTGTCGTTAGAAAGACTACCTGGAGACAGGTAATGATGCTAAATATAGAACGGCAACATTCTTCTGAATCTTCCTAGTGTATTGGATCCCAGTCAATGTACTGTAACTATGTTTTCATCTCTCAATGATATACTGAAACGATATCTGCCAGGATCCAGGGGTCCCCGAAGGTGCGCAAGGCGTCGGCGCGGGAGACAGTCGACTACACAACTCAGAGGCGGTGTGACACTGTTCCGTTTTATTGTGATTTGAGTACAACTTTTATACTTTTTATTTTGGCATTGGATTATACTTTGTAGTTAAGGTAGGGAGTTAAATTTCTGTGGTTAGGCAAAGCAGAAAATCTAACTACCTGATGGAACAATCTAAACTTTTAATTATTATATCTATTACGTAAGATACAGTTTGATTTAAGTAAAGATGATAGATAAATGTATTCATAACAGCAAGCATTGGCTTGTGGGCAGACATTGTTCTTCTTTCTGCCTGAAGAAATCTTTTAAATACTATTTGATTTATGCTATATCTAAAGTTCAAGCTGAACCTTTCTCATAGCTGTTCAAAAGTTTCCTTGGTGCAGTAATAAGGAAAATATTTATAAAAATCAGTTTTACAAAGCTGCTTTCATAAGCTAAGTTTCTGTTCCTTTGTTTTTTAAGCACCAAGGAGATCCTGACCTAGCCAGCCTTTCTATGAAACTTAAACTACTATAAGGCACATGAATTCTATCTTTATTCACTGTACGTATACTATCTTTATTATAAGCTCCTGTATAAGGCAAAGGAAGATCAAGTAATCTTTTCATACTATTAGCCCCTCTAGGTGGATGCCAGAGTTTTCTATTTATCCACTAGGCCACAAAAGGAGGCCCTTCCATAGGAGGCACAGGCTTATGAGTAAATTTCTTATCCTTTGCTAATTTTTATACTAACTGCGTGGGAACAGGAGCATAAACTGGTTCCAGCAATTCAGCTTGTTAGAATTTACTCATAATATCTTTAAGAGGCGCATCAAAAGGAATTTCCCTTAATAATTGTTCAAATAAAGGGTTTACGCATTCTGGACACATCAGGGTGACTAGAGCTGATTCCATACGCGGGGAATTTACTATTTTTTCCTCAGAGCCAATTTTGAGGAAATCCATTTGTATAGCGTTTACACTTACTAGAATTTGTGCTACCCAAATTCCCCCTATTAATAGGATCATTTCTAAGAAACCGATTATCCCTAAACACATGCCACGTCCTCGTTCTTGACGATGCATTCCTTGAAGCCTCTGTCCCCATCTCCGGACCTTGTCACGCAGTAGGGTAGAAAGAGGACGAGGCAGATATCCTTTGTGAATAATTTGGGGAGAAAAGGAAAGGAATTCCATACTGCCATCTCCTCAAAGAGTGCTTTTAGAAACAAGGAAGTACTTCCAATGAAACAGAAAGGTCTATCATTAAAGCTTATTAACAAACATATAATTTTAGAAAGGTGTCTGTTCATCTGGACTACTGTATACTTATCTCTCTTTTCCAGAAATGGCAAGAAGTCTTTTGAAGACATCATCAATGTCTATGAGGACAAAGTCGGTACAACAGATGGGATTGTCACTTTATAATACATCTCATGGCTTCAATGAGGAAGAAGTGAAAAAAAAACTTCAGCAGTTTCCTGGTGGATCCATTGACCTTCAGAAGGAAGACAATGGCATCGGCATTCTTACTCTGAACAATCCAAGTAAAATGAATGCCTTCTCAGGTATAGAGCTCTTCCTTTTGCTAGTTAAAGAATGACATTAAATCTAACCTGCTATCGCATGACTCTTATTCTTACTCTGGTGACAGAAATCTTGAAAGTCAAGGTACTCTTTGTAGAACATGAAAACAAAAACAAAGCCATCACATGAACCAGGTACATTTTTTACTAATTTGTGACTTTTAATTAAAAAAAAAATTCATGAATACAGATGTTGATAAAAAGGAAACCGTCAAATTAATCTTTTTTTTCCATTGAAATTTATGAACTGCTTAATAACTTCATTTGTTTTTGTTCAGCTAATGTCACTGGGAGACAAAGGGAAAGTGGTTTCAAAGATTTTTAAAAACTAACGAGAAAAGCCTATAAATGAAAAAAGAAATTACTATTTAGCTTTTTTTTTTCTGTGAATTGAAATATGACTCTTAATTTTCACCATGTAATTCCAGTAATCAGTGAAAACACTGCACTTGCCTATTTGTTGCCCCTTTCCTAACTCTTAGATACTGATAATACCTTTGTTTGCTAGGCAGCGCTTGGCATAGTGGTAATCTGGGATTTTTTGCCAAAGCTCAAGTTGGAATTTTGTTACCATGATGTTATGCAAGAGATAATGAGTAACCTTGCTGACTATCAGCCCTTGTATTTCAAAATGATTTTGTAATTTCTCTATTTGTTGGTTATGTACATCTCGGGGATATAAATTATATTCTGTAGTAGCATTTGAAATATTTGGCTCAAAAATATCTCAGTAAATTTTCATGTGTCTATATATAATCTCATACCTATTGACATAATTCAGTAGACTCTAATCTTTATAAATTATCAATGGTGGGTCTTTAAACCAAAAATTACTTTTCACTTAGCGGAATTCAGAGATATCTCTCTCTTTTAGTGTTAACCAACAGAAATATAATTCAGGACACAAATGTGAGCCACGAGTTTCATTCAAAATTTTCTAGTTGCCATGTTTTAAAAAATAAAAAGAAACAGGTAAAATTAATTTTAATAATATATTTTATTTAACTCAGTGTATTCAAAATATTTCAATATGTGACTGATATAAAAATTATTAAGAAGTATTTTCTTTTTTTTTTGTTTTCATGCCAAATCTTTGAAATTTGATATACATTTTATAGTTACTGCACATCTCAGTTTGGACTATCCACATTTCAAGTGCTCAATAGCTACGCGTGAGTGGTGGCTACTTTATTGGACCATGCAGCTTCATACCTTCAATTGGTTCAGAGAATAAAAGCCAATTTAAAAATTAGCCTAGGAAAAATAAATTAGAAAGGTGAGACTGCTCTGGAGAATTAGGTTATATTATAGTTTTAATTTACTACTGGATAGCTAAAAATAATTTATATTAATAAAACTTGTTATTCAGATGGAGACAAATGTTAATTTAATGCCTAATATTTAAAACTAATACAAACAGAACTACATTACTTTGGGTAATGGTATGTGATTGGGTTTGGTTGGGAAATGATGAGTGAGCCCCATACTATGCAACCCCCCCAGGCCTTTGTTTGAAAATCACCCAACCAGATACTTTTTAAGGTCCTTTCCAACTCTTAATGTTTGTTTTACAAAGTAAAAAAGATGAGTTCAAGATTAACCACCTCATACTGAAGTCCAGTATTACTTTTTTATTTGACACTTAAATATTAGGGAAGATGAAGTGTCCATATTTACCTGTATAGATCTATTCTTACCCTAAATGTGTGGTTTTCTATAAAAAAAACTATACTATAAATCTTTTAAGAGCAAGAACTATATTTCCTAAGGACTTCCTTGGGAAGGCCTGCTGTTTTAATTAGGTCATAATTAGCAATTAGAAAAGATGTGAATCAATAACATTAATATTTATTGTGGAACCACTTCACTCCTGGTTACTTCAGAAAATGGCAAAGAAAATAATAGTTCTTGACATCATGGGGTTTATATTCCAAAGAGGTGTACATAGTTTAATGGGCCCTATATAGTAAGTCTTGGAACCTTGCGGTACATATTCTTTGCCAATTTTAACTTCCTTTATGATCTTAGTATTGGCTTCTAAAGTATTTTCTTAAGCAGAGGAAAGAGTAAATTAAACATGTTGAGAGCATTATGAATTTTATGAACTTGGAATATCACCATAGGTAAGCACATCTAAAAGAATGACAGTCTCTGCTATTTTTCTTTTATTAAAAATTTGTCTGTTATAAAGAAGTTCCAGTAGACTTTTGGAATATCAAGGAAATAATCTAATATGTAAATCACAGAATTGGTGGTTGTTAGACATCTTATTGGCAGCCTATGAAGTACTTCCTTGGGCTTTTCCACACCGTTTGTCAACCGTGGAACAAGATATTTGCTATCCTCCTTTCCTGAACTAACATCCTATTACAGTAGTTCTGTTGTGAGTAGGGTGACAATATCACCTTTGTTTTGTGTACTGTATGCCCATGTATCATAAGATTTCATAGTCTTCTGAAAAGCAATATTATATTCGAGTTAGGAATATAGGTGTAACTCTTGTGAGCTTGTTGACAAGACAATGTATACTGCTGTGAAATCAGGCCTAGGTATCATTTTTACCCTAAGGGATAATTTTTTTTACCACCATATCCCATATTATTGATTCCAATTTTCCTATTCCTAAGACATGTATGACATATTCTTATTTTTCTACCTCACCATATATTTACATGATTTCTTAATTGAGAGAGAGAGAGAGACAGAGACAGAGAGAGAGAGAGAGGGAGGGAGGGAGGAAGGGAGGGAGAGAGAGAGAGAGAGGAGAGAGTGAGAGAGTGAGAAAGACACAGAGAGAGAGAAATAGGAGAGAGGAGAGAAGGAAAGAAAAAAATCACTAACAAATTGTAAACTTTTAAAGCAGGGACTGCTTTGTATACCTCCTTTGTATATACTTCATAGTGCCAACACAATAAGTATTTGATAGATGTTAATCTTGTTTGATGCCTTATGGCTTCGAAATTATTTCTGTTTTTCTAGTATCTTAGCTGTTTGTGATTCCTCCTCCCCTCTCTGGCAGGTGTTATGATGCTACAACTTTTGGAAAAAGTGATTGAATTGGAAAATTGGACAGAGGGGAAAGGTCTCATTGTTCATGGGGCAAATAATACTTTCTCCTCGGGATCTGATCTGAATGCTGTGAAAGCACTAGCAACTCCAGAGGCAAGTATTGAGCGAATTATGTATTAGATTGTACATGTTTATCAGACTTTTACGGCTGAGATATTATATTTTACTTATATGGTCATTATGGTAACAACTAGTCTTTTAATAGCTTTCCAAGGATCAGAATTTCATTTCGCTTCTTAAAGATTAGCTTGCAATAGTATGAAGTACTGGAGAGAAAAAAATGGAAAGACAGGAAGATTAACAATAACCAAAGTCCATTATTAAAACCAGTAAGGATTTCCATTTTTTTAAGTGGAAGCCTTTAGCATCTCCTGATAACGAATTTTATATGAGATATATATATATAAAGTACCTAGCATAGCTTTGGTACATAGTAGGCTTCAACTAATGGTAACGATAAAAAAAAAATGCTTTTGAATTATTACCCTGATAGAAAAAGAATCCTAATCATCTTCCACTTCTTAGTACTCCAAAGAACCTCTTTTTCGTACATTCAAACTTCACCCACGTCCTCTAGGCAAAACAAAAACAAAACAAAAAAACAAAAAAATGGAAAAACATAAGTATTTATTGCCATTTAATTATAGATGTGGGCCATATGTAGGTAATAATGTTTTAATGTTATTCCACACCATTCTATGTAGTATATGATCTTTGCATAAATATATGAGGAAAGAGCTTGTTTCCTCATATAATTTAGTTTTGATAAACTTGATAAACTTAGGGAGGTAGTTAGCTTTGATAAACTTTGATAAACTTAGAGGTAGTTTTGATAAACTTGGATTTGAATGCGGGTTTCAACACTTTCTGGCTAATTGATTGGCCAGTCACTTAATCTTTCTAAGTCTTATTTTCCTAATCTATAAATGAGAATTATATATTTCATAGAGCTATTGTGAGGATTCAAGCTAATGTATATAAAGTGCCTATTAGCACAGTGCCTCAAAAAGGTGGCTATTATTATTTCAAAGATCTTGATATTAAACATTATTATTTATGAGATGATCCATAATTTGTAGCAGCACTAGACTTAAATTTTTAATGTGTCTGAATGGATACAGCACTAAGCTGGAGAATTGAATATATTGGTTCTCGCCCAAGCTCTACTAATAATTAGGTATGTGACCTGTAAGTCATTTGATTATAATTTTCATCTTTAGAATGATTATATTGCTAGGCTCGTTACTTTATTCACAATAGACACTGTAAAGATAGAATGAGATAATAGATTATTGTGGGTCTGACGTAAGTCAGGTGAGAAAATATCTAAAAATGTGAAAGCTTATTTTGCTTTCTTCTAGTTACAAGGTTGTTTCCGTCTCTTTAGATCATGCAATCAGGATTTTTTCTCTTTGTATATAAAAGCTAAAAGTGGAAACATGCTAATTATTTTATATATATGTATATAGTGGGCCTGATCTAAGTCATGTAGGAAAACATACGTAGTTTTTATATAGACTTCAGATAAGGGATCACTTCAAAAAGCTTATTCTTTCTAGTACAGGCATTCTTCAAGGAATCTACTCTCTTAAATTTCTGCAGTGAGTAAGAGTGACTGGATCAACAGCTGAGAATTAAGGTGGTGTGGCCTCAATGATTAAATAGCATGGCAGGTATCTATCACAAGTAGTTATGCACATCTGCCAGTCTCATCAAGAAAATCTGGAATTGTGGTTTTGCTTTACAATGTGTATGCTTAGAACCCAGATTAGTACTTAAAATACCTTACTTTGTTTAAAGATGGATCCTTTATTGTACTTTTGTGAAATCTGCCTAGTCATAATATAGGAAATATGTAGCATAGAAATAAGTAATTTGAGTAAAATTCTCTTTATGGATAATGTTAAGAAACACAGTAATATATATAAAGTATGGGGTATATTTGTCACATGGTGATTTTAAAATTAACATATTTGACTTGCTTACGTTCAGGTTATTAAGTATTTCACTATGATTCAAACTCAGCATTTTCGCTCTCAGTTGGTTTTGCCATGCTGAATATGAAGTATTGGCAGAACGTGAAATTTCTAGTAGGTTTTGGGACTCTACTTGAAAACAGGAGTTGAAGCAATGGAAATGTATGAGACTTCTAAAGAAGAAATTATAGATAAGAGAAAGAATCATGGGTTGGATTTTTGGGAATACGTGCATTTAGAGCATTAGTTGAATAAGAAGAGACAAAGAAGAAAACTGGAAAAGAACAATGAAGAAAAATAGGAAGAGAATCAGGAATGGACAATATTACTAGAAACTAAAAGAGAATATCAAAATGAAGAAACTGGTCAAAGCAAGATACCATTTGTTATGGAGAGAGAGAGGGAGGTGAGGATAAGGAAAAGCCATTTAATTTAACAAATAGGAGATTATTAGACACCTTTGAGTGAAGTCTTGAGAGAAAGCTGAGATCAGATCAAACAAGCTTGAAATAAGTGTGTGGGGACAAAGAGGTAATAAGTTTAGAACTCTTAAAAAATTGTTTTATATATGTTTATATTCTTAAGAGGATCAGAGTTTGGAGTAATAGGTATATGTATCTTGTATCTCTTCCCTCCATATTACCCTGAGTAGAACTCTGCATTTCTGGGATATGTGATCTGATTCTCACACCTAAGTCTTTGCTAATATCTCATGCAAAGCTGAGCTCAAGGATTTCTAAATAATGAACAAAATAAAATACTGCATCATTTGTATTTCAGACAGCATCAAAGAGTTTTAAGTAAGATTTTAGATGTCTTTTTGGTTTCATTACTTTTTAAATGCTGAAAAAAAATTTTTTTTTAATTTCTAGCATAAAACATTTGCATTATACCTTTATGTTTGTGCTTATTCTTATATAGGATGGAATAGCCTTATGTATGTTCATGCAAAACACCTTGACAAGATTAATGAGGTAATGTGTTTTCTTTTTAAAATGATTTCTAAAATACCAAAAATAGTTCTTTGTTATTCAATGTTTTGTACCAGTTTAAAAGAAAATAGCTGATTTTAAAACTCCATTTATTCTAATGATGAACTATTTGTGCCATCGAGGACAGTCATTTAATTAAACGTTAGTGACGTATATACAAATATTTTAAAAATAAGGGACATGAGAGATAAAAAGAATTTAAGACATAGCACCTTTCCCTAAAGAGTTTATATTACTAGCTGTATTTAGGTATAGATATGGGGAAGTTAAATACTGTTATCAGAGCAAAGTAAAGACACCAGTCCAGAGACGACACATAAAGTTTACCTAATATTCAAAATTAGTAGACTGTATAGTCTGTATAGCGAAGTGATCTGTATTCAGAGAAGAGAGAAGAGAAAAAAGAGCCATGGATTAGAGAAGGCTTTTACAGCTTTCTGGGGAAGGTAGATTCACTTTGTACCCAGATGAAAAGGAAAAGGAAAAGAATTCTTCTTGGCTATTACTATGCCTTCGGGGTTACAAACAATGACATGTTTAAGCTGATTAGCTTTCTACTCCCATATTCCAACTGGAAACAATTTTAAGATGATAAAAACTAAGGAAGTTTATGTATATTTATCATACTTACTAAATGGACATCACTGTACTCTTGGTGTTCTTTGTATGTGAGAGTCTAGAAAGAATAATGGAATCATAAAACTATTCTAAAATGCCTTTTAAAATTGTATTAGCTCCTGTTCACCTCCCTCTCCCTATTACATTTGACTTTTTCTTAGATAAATCTTAAAAGTTTTTTGGTTTTTCAAAAAATAATTCTTTTTAATTAGAAGCAGTTTGTGTTAAGACATTTTCAATTACTTTAAAGCTACAGCTTTGCATTTTGGTTAGAATCTGCAAAAAATTCTATACTTTTCAAAACATTTTAGCTTTACCTTTTAATGTACACTGCTGCAAAGTGGGTCTTCGCAAACAGGAAAGGTGAAGAGATATATTTTTACCACAGAACCATTCCTTTCTGTAGGATTAGTCTGTGGACCGTTTCAGTGAGTGATGAAAAGATATTTGATAGAGACCTTTAGAATAACACAGTTTTGGAGCTCAGTCTTCTGTCTGACATTTCTTCCCTCTGAATACAGCCTTCACGTTCCCACCTGATATCAATAAAAGTGAACTGAGATAATATCACATTGAATTCCTGATTGCTAGTTGTTGAGAAGTTTTAGGAGCTATAAAACGTTCATTTATTTTAATAAAGTTATAATACAGCTGTAGTTTAAAAATATGTAATGATTCAGGGAGGTATTTCAATAAACTTATATGGCGAGGCATTCAGTATGAATTATTGTATCTTTAGTATTGCACCGTATACTCCTCATGATGCACTTGGCTCAAGTTTCCACTATCCTTTGGGGTTCGTTTGTTATTATAAACATAGTTCAATAATTTGTTTCTACTGCATCTTAAGTTTTTAATGACATTTTTAGATTAATATTAAAATAAAAAATATTAACAGCCATTTTTCCTATTTCCTTCAATATGCAGACTTCCTTTAATAAGTATTGCGCTTATTCAAGGTTGGGCCTTGGGTGGAGGAGCAGAATTTACTACAGCATGTGATTTCAGGTAGGATGAAAATTGCATTAGTTCTTGCACAAATATAATTAACATATGCTCAAATGGAGGTTTTTTTTCATGAATATAAATATTTGGTATATTCTCAAAGAGGATAATCAGTTAGCAATTTTTTTTGTCAGTAATTAAAGTCGATAATTTTAGTTGGTCTAGTATAATAACTCTACCAATACTTTAGTACCATGCATTCAAAAAGTTAAAACGATGATTTTAAGTAAATCTATTTTAGCAAAATCCCTGGGGAAGGATTTTTAAAGTTTAAGATTCAAAATAATTATACAAAGAAAAGTAAAAAACAAAAAAAAAAAAAAAAAAAAAAAAAAAAAAGGAAGAGAGAATAGAGGAAGAGAGACTGTTAGTCATCCTTTTAACCAATAAAAATAAGTTTTTTGATGTCCATTTCTTAGCTTTACTGTGATTTATAGTAACTTTGTGGAGCTTTTGGGCTGATTAGGGAATAATATTAGAGAAAGTTATTTGGGACCAATAACTCTTCAATCCCTAGAATTCTTTTTAGTATTGGGTAGCTATACTTCATAGGAATGACATCTTGTAGAATCCTAATGCTTTATATGTACTTGAAACTGTGTTCTCAGTTACCATTACTAAGACCTACTAGCTCAGCTTTAAAGAAAACCAGTACAATGTTCTTTGATCTGCACAGACTTACACTTGAGCCTCTTTATAATGCAAAAGGTAATGTATATAGCATAGTGGGAAGTCAAATGTCAAAACAGTAAAGAGCCCCAGCACTGGAGTCAGATAGACTTAGGTTCAATTACAGTTTGCCACTTTTAATTTGACTTCAGGTAAGTCTCAATTTCTTTATTTATAAAATAGAAATAATCTCCTTTAAATGTTTATAGATAGGTTTAAATAAGTTAATGAATATGTAGGTTTTAGCATAATGCTTAACCTAAAGCACACATCAATGTACAGGTGACACTGATTAAAGTTTTAAAGTTACCTTGTTCCACTCTCTTTTACCGACATGCCAGTATGGCAATGTTTTGTCATACTTTTAAACTCATTAAATCTCTTTGACTTTTCAACCTTAAGGCTAATCCTGGCTTCCTTTTTTCTCCATTCATTATACACTCGATCCTGGCAAAGAAAAATGTTGGAGCATACACTAAGAGGAGACATTCAGTGTTTAGAATTTTGATTCTCCCATTCAGACACTAAAGAGAAAGCCATTCCTCTCTGGCATGCAGTGCTGTAGGCTAGGGGGAAATAGTGGAAGCAGGTGACTAATACAGTTCTTTAGTTCCCTTTCAGCTCTATTCCTTGAATCACAAATTTTATATTTTCTAAGTTCAGATTTTTAAAGTATGTAAGGTAACTGTTATAAACTATCCATTGTACTAAAATGCTGTGAAAATATAATAATATAAAAGACACCCATCAAAAAGACCCATATATAATTAGGATGCTAAAAGATGTGAATATTTAATTAGACTGTTTAACTTTCACTTTAATAATTTTAAAATCAATTTTGTCTACAGCCATGCCACCCTGAATAAGCCCAATCCCGTCTGATCTTGGAAGCTAAGCAGGGCCGGGCTTGGTTAGTACTTGAATGGGAGATCATCTAGAAAGACCAGGTGCTGTAAGCATAAAAAATAAAAAATAAAGGATTGTAAGCTGGCCAGGTCCTTGCAATCTGTGAAGTCAACCAAGGGTTGCCCCGCCTAAAAAAAAAAATAAAAAAACAAACATAAATAAATAAAAATAAAATCAGTTTTATTGAGGTATTATTTGCATTCTACATCTGTGTAACCACCTCCACAATCAAGATATAAAAGATTTTTATCGGCCCTCCACGTTTGCACGTACCTTTTCCCAGTCATTTCCTACCCTTGTCCAAGGCAAAGGCTGATCACGTTCTCATTCTAAATTAGATTTGCTTTTTTTAGAGTTTCATAAAATAAATTCATACAGTATGCACTATTTTTTTGTGTTTGGCTTCTTTCATTTAGTGTAATTATTTGAGATTCATTGGTGTTGTACCATGTATCACTACTTTATTACTTCTTAGTGTTGAAAAGTGTTACATAGATATAGCATGTATTAGTCTGTGTATCAGTGATCTGTTCATTTTATTGCCCAATGATATGCCTTTCTATGCGTATTATTTATTATTATTATATATTCTGTATAAAAGTCCTTTTATAAATAAGTCAAATATAATTTTTATGTCATATAAGTATTGTGAATATTCTCTCAGCCTTTTCATTTTAGTAGTAGTATCTTTTGAAAAGCAGAAATTTTTATTTTTTAAAATACTTTTAAATTCTCATTTTGAAATAATTACAGATCTATGAAAAACTTGCAAAAATAGCACAAATAATCCCCATATGCCTTTCACTTAGTTTCTCCACATATTTATGTCATTTATAACCACAGACCAGTTATCAAACCAGAAAATTAATATCATTACAGTACTTAAACTAATCTATAGACTTTAATTTTTTTAATTGTCATACTAATATCCTTTGTCTACTCTAGGATGCAATCAAGAATTATTTTGTCAGATATAAATATAGCATTAATATTTCTGTGGTATTCCTTTTTCTGTTCTTTCGTTTAAGTATATGTTGTCGGAAGCCAGCCGACCAAGTCAAACCGGGTACCTGAATGGGGGAGCGGGGACTGAGAAAAAAGAGAAGACAGACAGGGTGCAGGAGGGAGAACAGATCTCACAACTGTCTCTCCGAGTTTATTTCTTATCCTTCTTTTTATACATAATCTGTTCCTTTTGGTATCCCAAGATAACATAATTAAAGTAACATCCTGAAGATCAAGGTACAATCAACACTTCCTTTGACACTCCCTTCAACACTCCCTTCGACACTCCCTTCGACACTCCCTTCGACTATACTTAATCTTCTTCTTCCTGGAATTCCACAGAACCAGCCTTTTGTTTTTTATGCAAGCAGGCCTCCCGAGATAATCCATGCACTCTTTTGAATTTGGGGAGCTTTAGCTCCCTACAATATGTTGTATTTCTCAAAGTAATTCTAATCAGTAGACAATATATATTTGGATCTTGCTTTTTATTCTGTCTGATGATCTCTTTCTTTTATATGGAGTGTTTACATTATTTATATTCAATATCGTAATTGATATAATTGGGTTTAAATCTACCATCTTGGTATTTGTTTTTGTTTGTCCGATCTTGTTTATTCTTTCTTACTCTCGTTACTTGCTTCATTCTAGGTTATATTTTATGATCTCATTTTACCTCTTTTATTGACCATACCTTTTTGATATATATATATCAAATACATATATTTTTCTAGTAATATATTTTACTATATATT
>NW_006494612.1:17777060-17819606 GCF_000325575.1 Pteropus alecto | reverse complement strand
TATATTTTATATATTATTTTCTCTATTACTGTGTATATATAGTGTAAGTATTTTACTAGAAAAATTAAACAAAACCAAGACATATAAATTTCTTGAATGGCAATATACTGCATATATGGGTAAAAAACATATTTCTAAAATGTAGAAAATAGATTTTCTAGTTGTATATGTTCATATGTACATACATGAACATATATATACATACATACACATTTCTAGATCTTTTTACTGGTTGGGTTAGAGTTAATACTTTTGTTTTAAACTTATTGTATCCTCCTTCAAATAATATTACTTTACATAAAATATAAATATTACAATATACTCCTATTTCCCTTATCCTGCCTTTCATGCTGTTGTTGCCATACATTTTGCTTCTGCATAACTCCACAAATTATTATTATGCTTTTGCTTTAAACAAGCAATTATCTTTTAAAGAAAAAAATGCCTTTTTATTTATTTAATAAATAAACTTTTAAATTTTATTTATTTATTTATTTATTTAATTTAATAAATAAACATTTAAAACTATTTAAAAATAACTTTTTACAGAAATACATTCATATTAGTGAATAGAATGCAATTTAAGTTTTAACTTATTCTACGCAATTTGGACAAATCTTGGTACATAGTTTAAGCATTTAAAAAAATAATTTGTAATCTGATTTATTTTTCATCTATTACAAATGTATGTAAAAGATTCTCCATCAAATGCTGCTAAAGCCAGCAGTTATTTACTTAACTTTTTTTTTTTATCAGAAACAATATTTGGGTTTAAGCATATCTGAATTTTTAACTGTATGAGTGAAGCTGATTTCCCTAACCAGAAATTCTTCCACTGTTAGATATGTTTTAGTCTGTCGTTTGAATAATTTTGGAACTTAATTACTTCTAAGATAGCTGGACCTGCATTAATACCTAGATGATATTTCCACATTTGCACATTGTTCTTCTAGTTTTTTGAGATGTAACAAAAGCTAGGAACCCTATTTTAGGAAACCACATGAAATCTCATCCATGGACCCTTGGTTTAGAAGGCCTGTTTTTGAAATAGATATTTATATGTACATACAGTTTATTTTATTGTTATCTTTTGTGCCTTAAGAAATTCTAAATACTGATGCCATTTTAATAAGGCCTTAAATATTTTGGTTTTGTTTGTTAAAACATAAATGTTTGATCTAATGACTTGTTACAAAATGGGAACCTGTGTAACCATGATATAGGTCAAGAACTGGAGCGTTGCCAGTACTCCTGAAGCCCCCAACATGCCCCTTCTAAATCACAGTCCTCTCATTTCCATCCAGGAGATGGAATTTACCCTGAATTTTGTAATTACTTTCTTACTTTTTCTTATAGTTTTATAAACTTAACTAGTCTATAACCAATATATTCTATTTTTTTCCTTTTTGAACTTCATATAAATGGCATCATATAGTTATAGAAATAGTATGAGGAAAGATTTGGTAAGCTAATTCATGCAAAGTAAATTTTTATGTTAATTTTTCTTTTGTATAATTTATGATTCAGGTTTCAGCTTATCAGTTTAAATATCTAACTTTATATTTACATAGAGATTTTAAAATAGGTTTGTGTATAAGATAATTTACAATGATTCTAGCATCTGAAAACTAGTACTTCTAAACTGGAGAGGATTCTTGTACAACAGTGCTCTCTGCTGTCATCAGTGCAGATTGCATTAGGATGCTACATTTCATTCAGTGATGAGAAAGCAGTCAGTCCTATGGACAACTTAATATAAAATATGAAATGCTCTATGTGTGAAAGGATTAAAGGCTTTTCTCACTTTGCCCTGAAATACAGGTACTTATAGAATATACAACTTACATATATAATTATATATGTAATACATAAATATAAAGTATATATTTACATATGTAATTTAATATATTTAAATAATCCTAAGCTTTATACGAAGGTGCGTTATACTTAATAAACCTTATAATAAATAGGAGTGCATATTAAAACTATAGATGTCCTCTGAAGAAAGTGTGTTGATGTTAATCTTTAAGCATTTATCAGACTTTTACATCTTCCTTCTTGTTTATTCTTTATCTGTGTTTGGGTTTAGTTAGGGCTTAGGACAAAAGGCAGAATCACAGAGATTATTCGGTTCTTTAATACTGCTAATCTGCCTTGCTGTGTTGTTCTCTAAATGAAGGAAGTGCCATGTGTCCTAGAGCTTCATAAAATATTTATTTTTATTTGATATGAGATGTTTGAGGGTACTACTCTCATCAGATATATCTAGTAATATGCATTCATTTTTCCAATGAAGACATGTTCTATATAGACCCCCATATTAAATTGCATTCAGTTGAGTCATTCATTAAACATATGGTTAGCACCCATATATACTAGAGCTATTCCAAAAACTTGTATGTCTTGGGTCTTTGTTTCATTTTTCTAGTAATATAGTTTTATTACATTTTACAAAATTATTTGTCCACAGCTGATGAAAAATTTCAAAAAAGTAGAAACTGATCTTTCACAATAGAAGTTTGAAAAACACTGTCCTAGACTATTCAGACGTTTTAACCTACACAAGAAAAGCAAAAGTTTTTAAAAGTTAAATGCTAATAGAAAGGGTTGCATATTGGACTACTTATATTACTAGTCACAATTATCAAGAAGTGATAAATCGATATAATTTATTAGCTAATTCTCTCCCCCCAACTTTATAACAGTACCTTGTCAGCTGTCTTCCATGACAAATTAGCTTATATTCTAAAAATATCTGCCTGTTCCAAAAGGACACCAAAAGCATTTATAACATTCTGCTTAAAAGATAAATTCCTTTCTTAGGTATATATATGTTGACCCTTTTTAGCTTAACTTTTCTTACATTGGAGAATTGCCTAGCCTTCACTCAAGTGATGTTTTCATCCTTGCTGCTCTCCCATTACCAATGGAAAATATTTCAGAAGATGAGACATACACTTGAGATGAATATTCCAAATGAATGAGCTCATACAGCATTCTAGCATTACCCCATCCCCTGCCCCCAACCCTGTAAGCACCAACTGATAATACATATAATGAATTAATATGTCAGAAACACTCAGGTATACTTGCCATATATAAACACCCACATTAAATTGCATTCAAGTGAGTCATAATCTTCATGTAAAACATTCTTAAAGAAATGGCTTTTTAAAAACATTTTTAAAAACATTTTTAAAATATTAACATATGAATTAAAAGTAGCATTTCTTAGTGTTCATTATCTAGGCACTCAAACATCGTTTCCCTTTTAGTACCAAAATTGGTATGGGGAAATAAAATGCTAGAACTGTGATAAAATAACTTGCTTCTAATTTTTTAATCTGTCCCAACTAATTAAAAATGTTTCAGATGAAATATAAAGAAAATATTTATTTGAGTATTAGTTTTTTATTACAGCCATAACAAATTACCACAAGTTTAGTGGCTTAAACAAAATCAGTGTATTATCTCACAGACGTGTAGGTCCAGAGTCCAGCTGAACTCAACTGGTGTTTCTAAACCTGCTCACCCTGGGCCAAAATCAGTGTTCAGCTGGACTGGGCTCTGAAGACTCTGAGAGAAAATTCACTTCCAGGCTCATCCTGGTTACAACTGGCAGATTTCAATTCTACGCACTTTCAGGACTGAGAATAGGGAGGCCCCAGGAAAGGGAGAGAGAGAGGGAAATGGTCAATACGTGGAACATTCAGAACACACACATTTATCAATCAAATTTGCTGTCTTATATGGGCATGGTTTATGGAGCCAAAAATAGTTATAATAGTAATATCAAAGATCACTGATCACAGATTGCGATAACAAATATAATAATAATGAAAAAGTTTGAAATATTACAGGAATTAACAAAATCTAACACAGTGAGCAAATGCTGTTGGAAATAATGCACCATAGACTTGCTCGGTGCAAGGTTACCACAAACCTTCAATTTGTAAAATTGCAGTATCTGCGAAGTGCAATAAAGCAAAATACAATGAAACCAGACGTGCCTGTAAATATATATTCTTTTTTAACAACAAGAATATTCTCTTCCATAACCATAGTAAAGTTGTCAAATGCAGGAAATTTAACATTGATGCAATATTTTATCAAACATGCTATTTTTTTCTTGCATATTTATTTTTTTCTATAGCTTTCATTTCAGTTTGTCTAGCTCCAGAATAAAGAACAGATATCGATATTTTTATTTGACTAACATTAAATTTATAAATTAATTTAGGGGTAACTGACATCTTGATAATGTCGAGACACTAAGAATAAGAGATATCTTAACATTTGTTCAAGTCTATGTTTGTGTCTCAGGGGAGTTTTATAATTTTCTCCTTAGATTAAAAAAAATTTTAAGTTTATTTAAAAGTACTTTTTTCATTCTTGTTGGGTTTTCTCTTTATGTCATCTAATTGATTAATATTTCTCTATAGGCTGGTTATTTTTATATTAATTTTATATGCTGCTTACCCTCCTAAATTTTTCTATTGTTTGAGTTAGTTTTATCATTGATTCATTAGAATTTTCTAATTATGTATGGAAATAGTTTCACTTTTTCACAATTATTAATTCTCTAATAGTTTTATTGTGTCAGTTAGTACCTATAGTACCTATAAAGTTGCGGTGGAGAGACCTGTCAACCTTGCTTTGTTCCTGAGCTTTGTGGACATGCCTCTCTGGTTTTTCACTCTTAAGTAAGATGCTGGCTTTTGGATTGAGGTTATGTTGGTATATAGGTTCAAGCTGAGGAATTATCCTTCCATTCCTATTTTTTTCAAGAGTTTTGAGGTACCAAATTTCATCTTAGGATTTTTCAGTATCTATAGAGGTAAATGGTTGTTCTCTTTAGACCTAATAATATGATTAATTATATGAATTTATTCCTAACATCAGTTAAAGAATACAGCCCTTTTAGACATGGTATATGATTTTTTTAACGTGGTATTGAAATCTATTTGATAATAATTTTATTTAAGATTTTTGCTTTAATATTTGCATTAGTTATCTACTGCTGAGTAATAAATCACCCCCAAAACTTAGCAACTTAAAATACAAACATTTATTGACTCATTATATGAGATAAAACACAAGTATTTATTATTTCTGGGAGTCAGGAATCCATATATTGCTTGGCTAGGTGCCTTTGGCTTAGGGTCTCTCATGAGGCTATCATCAAGATGTCAGCCAAGGCTCAACTAAGGGAAGATCCAGTTCTAAGCTCACTCTAGTGGTTGTTGGCAGGCTTCAGGTTCTCACTGATTGTTAGCTGGGGATGTTGGTTTCTTGACACCTGGGCTTACAACAGGGCTACCTACAACCAGGAAGCTTGCTTCCCCCAAAGTAAGGGTTCTGGGAGAAAGAGAATAAGAGATGATTCACAAAATGGAGACCCACAGTCTTTTTGTCACTTAATCTTGGAAGGGACATCCCATCTTTTTTGCTGTATTCTGCTTGTTAGATGTGCGTCACTAGGTCCAGTCCACACACAAGAGGAAAGGATTACACGAGGTTGCAAATACCAGGATGCAGTGACCATTAGGGACTATCTTGGAGATTACCTACTACGATATACATAAAATAAATCTAATTTTATTTTTTTGTGCTATACTTATCAGATTTAGGTATTAATGTTATACCTACTTCATTAAAATAATTGTTTTTTTCTTAATTTTCTATCTCAAAACCAAATCTATATGGCATTGGAACATCATTGTATGTAAAGATTTGGTAAAATTTCCCTTTGAAACCATCTGGGTCTGGAACTTTTTTGCTTCTGATAAATCCAGTGGCATTATAATTCTTTTGCCCTTATAAGTTATTTGATTTTTAAATTTAAAATTTTTTTTTGCCCAGAAGCCCTGAGTTTTCTGTCTTTAAAGTCTAATACTTTTATTAGGATATGTGTCAGAGTTGATTCTTTAGAGTCAGTTTTCCCAGATATCCAGTAGAGCCTTTCATTGTGCAAATATTAGTTGTTTCTGTTACTCTAATTATACATCTAATACATCTTCTTTTCCTATATCTCTAACTCTTCTTTTAACCAGTTCTCATTTTATTGGTTATTTTCTTGCTTTTCTTCAGTGTGCCTTATTAGAATTTCATTCTAACCTATTGTCTTTTTCTTCTATTTTCTTCTTGAATTCAGTCAGCTATCATTTATCTCCCCGCCCACTATGCTTTTTTTTTTTTTTTTGGAGGGGGAAGGGCATTTCTGTTACTGATTTTTAAATTTCTGAATCAAGATTTTTCTTTTTTCATTTAACTATGCTAATTGAAGATACTGAATTCAGTTCTTTAATTTCAGTAATGTTTTCTAGTTTTCAGTATAGAAGTCACATGCCTTTTGTTAGATTTATTTGTACGCATTTGATTTTTTTCTTAGTTTTTTTCTTTTAGTGCTACTGTAAATGATAGTATTTTTGTTGTTTGCTGCAGACTTATAGAAATGCTACTAATTTTTATTGATCTTGTAGCCAATAAACTTACAAAATTAACTTACTAATTTTAATAGATTACTTATGTATTCTTGGATATTCTATGCACACAATCATATCATCTATAAATAATAAGTTTTTCTTATAATCTAGTCCTTGTAACTTCTTTAATTTTGCCTTATTGAACTGTCTAGGTATTCTAGTACAAAGATGATCAGAAGTGGCTGTAGTACTTTCCTTATTTCTGATATCAAAGAAAAGTGTTCAGTATTTTCATCATTATGAGATGTTTGCTGTAGTATTTTGTATTCTTTATTAGACTAAGAAAGTGTCCTTGTCTTTGGTGGGGCATAAATTTTTATATGTTCCTTTTGTGTGTGTGTTTATGAATTATCTACATTTTCTTGTTTTTCTTTGTAGTATCATGGATTTAGGTTTTTTATATACTGAATGAAAAACAAGTTTTTTTCTTTCAATTCCCTACCAAAATAAAATTTTCAACTATGCAATGTAGAGGCTCTACCTAATTTGTTTCCCATTTTTAACATTGTTTTCACGAACATAAATATCCCTCAGCCCACAGTATTAGCATTTCCAGCTGCTACCTATTAGTTGAAAGTATATTACACAGAAAGAGAGTTGTCCCAAGGAAGCTACTATAGGTAGCCCTTTTCTTAAAATACTAACTTAATAAGTCAAAATACAAAATATATACATAATACACATGCTTGCATTGACAAATGTACACATGTGTGCACACACACACACACACCCAACACATCCCAGAGACATTAAAAAATGAGTTCTATTTTTGATTTGGCAGTGCTTGTACTCTGAATGAGGCGTCCACCTCAGGGAGCAGTTGTTTTGTCCATGTTGCTTTGTGTTGTAGTTACCTCCATAGAAATTCGTACTTTAGAGCCTGTGATATCAAGAAAATCAACTTCTGAGCATGCTAGGATTACTAACTGAATATAAAAATCAGACTTGATTTTCCCCATTTTCCTGTCTGTTCCTTATTCTACCAACACACACATTTTCCTGTCTGTTCCTTATTCTACCACCACACACATACACTCACACACTCACACACACACACAAATTCACTCATACTTTTTAACTCAAGCAGTCTCTTTGCATAAAATAAATGGAGCCTCATGAGGCCAATAATCTGAGAATAGCAAATCAGAAAGGTGAGATTATGTGGAGAATCTTTGGGTTCTTTCCTTCTATTTTCCATAATTTGTCTTGTGATATAATGGCAGGTAGAAACAAGAGGGAGAAGGGGCCAGGAGAGTAGATGTGCAAACAAATAAGTGTTTCTGTTTAAGGCATGATTTTAAAGTATTGTTTGGAACCAAATGCTTTTGCTGATCACATAATTTTATGTACCATATTTGTTGTCTTGGGCTCTAAATATGTAAAAGGACTGGTAGTTTCTGGCACTAGACTAAAGTTGACTTAAATCAGTGATTCCAACCTTTAAATTTATGACATCATGTATTTAATTTTTTAACATGAATGCTTTCTTTACAATTTTAAAATATTTATGCTTTTACTTATATTGCACAATATTCCTTAACTTGTATCTTAAAGAGATGTTTTTTAAAATAAATTTAGCATCTTCTCCTTCAGCCATATCTATATCTATAGTAGAACATAGTATTATTTCTTTTATTTGGAAATATAAAAATCGTATATATTTTTTAGTCTCCATTAACAGATATTGAGGAAGTATTTTATACTGTCATTTGCTGGGCTTCATAATATCTAAGTATAGCTGTTTTACTTTCAGTACTTTAGGGATTGAGTGATTTTAGTCTGGAAACTTTATACTACCTCTCTAGCAGAAATACTATTGTTATTTGTGGTGACCTACTATCAGTGCAACCAGCTTAATAATAGCTAGTACACATAGAATTTAATGTGTCAGGCACTGTAAAGGTATAAAATATATACAACTTTAATATTCCAAATAAAATTATAAATAATATTGTTCTACTATAAATGTGGCTGAGGCATATTTCACACTGATTTTTTAAAAAACATATAAAAACAGTCCCTGTTAAGAATCTTTTTAAAAGCATTGTGGCACATGTATGTTCTAAGCATCTAAGTCACGTGCTAACTCATTTAATATTCATAATCATTCTATGGTATAAGTACTTTTATTATATCTATTTTATAAACAAGCATATTGAGGCCCAGAATTATATAATTTAATCTTTCGTATCCTCTTTATACCCTGTGTCTGTTTTTCTTTTCTGTATTTTACAAGGTGTCAAATACAGTCAGTGTAGTGGCCAAGCCAGGATTCTGGCTCAATTCTATGTACGTCACATAAAAGCTGTACTGTCACCTGACAATTATTTCATGAGTTACCGTTCTTTGTCATAGAGTTCACTAAAAGAACCTTTTTAATAATAAAAATTAAAAAAACTTTTACTTTGATAACTTTTACTTCCTATTTTAGCAAAATTTGATAATTGTTTCTTTTGTATACATTTGTCCAAAGACCTGTAATTTATAGCTAACTAATCAGAACGAAGTAGCACACTGAACAGTCCTTTAGGGTATCCACAGTGACTTTGCAATACCTGTCAAAGGTGATTCTCTTTCACAGTTATAGATAGTTTTCCTATAACATTGTTGAATACATACAGTAATGATGAATGTATCCACATTTGATTACTTCCCTTATCTTCCTTCTCCCAAAGTGTCATAGAAGATTTTAAATATTGCCAATAATTACACTAATAAACAGTTGGAAAATACTTATAATTCTTTTACTTGTCAAAGTAAGGGAGTTTAATGTGGTTTTATAAATTGAGTTTGCTACAAGTCTTCAGAATTTTAAGATTTAAGTCTTAAGTTTTCTATATGTATTCATAGATTATCCCTTGCAATTCAGTTTTATTACAGGAGGTACCAGGAAACTGCATCTAAACTCTAGAAGTAATTAGTGTGTACTCCTGTAAGGTCTATTAGGAATCAATTTCTATTTTTGGACATATCTTGTCGATTGAACATTTTCTTCATAAATTATGGTTATCAGCATTTAAAATTTTACATTTAAACTTTATTTTTTTGATAAAGAGTGCTGTGAAAGGTTACATATTTAATTGAAAACTTTTTGGTCATAGTAACTAATGTACATTAAATGTATATCAGTACACAAGCATACCCTAGGCATATAGTATATAAAGAATGGATGTCAGAGTTTGATTACAACAGGTATTTTTACAAAGATTACCCCTGGATTTGTTAGAGTTGTAAAACATGATTCAGAAAGGCATACCTTACCTTACATTGTAAAATATAGCAAAGGAAAAAAAAAAAAGTGGTATAAAGATGATATTCTTTAGAAGCAAATAATTCCAAATATAAATGTGCTTACATAGAAAATGTTTGTTGTCATAAGATCATTTACATTATCCCAGCATCTAGGGCTTTAACCAACTTTTATGTTCAGCTGATTCTAAATGAATTTATTCCTGACATCATCCTTTTCTGTATTGTAGGCATAGCTGTGAGCCAACATCACTGTCAGCACCAGGATGTAATTTAGAACTGTGACATATTAAATTTATCCTGTGAAAAGCTTTATAGGATTGTGTTCACTGTCAACAATATTCTTATCTCTAAGACTATTAGGCATTATTTCTGTAATTTCTATTCTACTTTCTTCATTTTTGACATTGTTTATTATAAGGCAGTACCTCTCTCACAGTTGTAAGCTAAATTCAGATTCTTAGGAGACATGTTCTAATTTCCTTCCCATTTAAAAGTTATTTATTGAAAACTACTATTTTCATGGCTCTTTGCCTCTAAAAGCAGTTGTTCATAATTGAGGCAGATCTTCCCTTGTAGGAATTCATAGCTGTGAAGAGACAGTTCTCTTTCCCAGTAGATTAATAAATAGGCTTTTTTGAGAATTACCTCCTGGAATATTTCTTTTGATTAAAGGGTCAAAGACTCAGGCTTTGTCTTGGTGCTAATAGAACCAAACCACCTGCAGCTGAGTACTGAACGCTTTGGAAAGCTGAACTTAATGTCTTCTTTTTTGTAATGAGTAGTTGAAAGTAATATTTTTTCTTAAAAAAGTAAAATTCAGGCATGACCTTTGGTTCAAATTAAGGTTTTAACGTGAAAGATTCTCACCGAAGCACGCAGTCAAAATAAAACTGATAAACAGCATTCCATAAACAGTACAACTTAATGCAGCCTGTTAATAGTATACAAATATTTAACTGTCCAGTGTTAAGCCTTTTGCTATGTTCACTAATTTCTATCTCCTTTATTGTTCCACTTTGCTTGTTAATTACCCTATTCATAAAAATCCAAGGATTTGGAGAAAATCCCTGCTATAGGAAATCACTGCTCTCACTCCAACCCAGGCCACTATCACTTTCTTAAGTGTCCTTATTTCCACTCTAGTCTAGCTAACTATTGTGTGTGCTGTGAGGTTAACAGCACACGTAATGGATCTGACCTACCTGGGTTTAAAATCTGCTCTGCTGTATAGCTGCATGGCCGTGAGTGAGCTATATTTAATCTTAGTTACCTTGGTTTCTCTCTGTAAAATGAGGATATTACCATACCTCATATGAGGATTAGTTAACATAAAATTCCTTAGACAAGTGCTATTAAATGCTAAATAATTAATGCAGCACTCAGGGTTTACTCTTATAAATAATTCAGATACTACTCCCTTGGTCAACCTCCTTTAAATAGCTTTACTTAGAAAATAAAATCTGCACTAAGGCCTATAAAACCTACCTCTGATGTCTACTACCGTTTTCTGTTTACTCCATTCCAGCTACAGTAGCCTGTTCCCTAGAGATACTCAGTTGTTCTACTTCAAGGCCGTTGTACTTTCAATTCCCTCTTCCTGGAACTTTCCCCACAGAATTTTATGTCACTCACTCACTTGGGTAGCTGCTCAAATATTCAGAGGCCTTCTCCATCTAAAATAGCACATCAACAAACATATCCTCATTCTCTAGTGCCTTGCCCCATTTTATTTTTCTTTGTAGCACTTATCAGTACTGAAATAATGTTCAATGTCTTTCCTAACAGGAATGTAAACTGGCATTTGTAGTGTTTAGTAAATATTTGCTGGAAGACTGGATAGATGCTGGGTCAAAAAACAACTTTTTTCCCCCGAATGCTATTGACTTTTATTTATTTATTTATTTTTTTTTAAGGTATGTACCTAACATTTTCTCCCATATTTTTACTTAATCCAGGTTTTTTTCATTAGGCCACTATTCACTTTAGAAAGATACACTTTGGACTTTTCGAAGACTAGATTCCAATTTGCAAAGTAAAGGATAAACAAGCACAAAAATGTTGACATTGTTTTCAAAGGGAAGTATTACGTAACATGTATACATTGAATTCTGTACTTAACCATATATTTCTAACATTGTTAATATAACATATCTACCTATAAAGATCTATGGAGATTTCAGATCAGATTATAAATTAGTACTTTATGACTAAAGCATACATATTTAGTTACAATTAAGTTCTTTTCTCTTTTGCAGGTTGATGACTAGAGGGAGTGAAATCAGATTTGTTCACAAGGAGATGGGTATAGTACCAAGCTGGGGTGGTGCTACCCGGCTGGTTGAAATTATCGGCAGTAGACAAGCTCTCAAAGTGTTAACTGGGGCCCTCAAACTGGATTCAGAAAAAGCTTTAAACCTAGGAATCGTCGAAGAGGTCTTGCAGTCTTCAGATGAAACTAAATGTCTAGAAGAGGCAAAAGAGTGGCTAAAGCAGTTTATCAATGGGCCACCGGAAGTAATCAGAGCTTTGAAAAAATCTGTTACTGCAGGCAAAGAGCTTTGTTTAGAAGAGGCAGTACACACTGAAAGAGATGTTTTAGGAACACTTTGGGGTGGACCCGCAAATGTAGAAGCTATTGCTAGGAGGGGAAAATATTGTAAATAGATTTTTCTTAATCTGTACTAATGATGTACTACAACTCCAATGATTAACACGTAAATGATATGAAATATGATATGAAATATGAATCAGAATTAAAGGGTATTACTATTTGTTTTTAATCTTTCTGAATACCTACACTCATTGGTATAGTTTTCAGTATGCAGTAGTCCCCACTTAACTGCAGGGGATACGTTCCATGACTCCCAGTGGATGCCGGAAACCGCAGATAGTACCGAATCCAATGTAAGCTGTTTTTCCCCCTACTTACAAACCTATGATAAAGACATACCTATGAGAAACTTTCATTTATAAATTAAGCACACTGATTAATAAAACGAGTATAACAATATACTGTAATAAACGTTATATGAATGTGGTCTCAAAGTTATTTTATTGTACTGTACTCACCTTTGCACTTACAGGAAACACTTTATGGCTCCTCTTTGGCATATTGCCAGCATCACTACTCTTGTGCTTTGGGGCCATTATTAAGTAAAATAAGGGTTAAACACAAGCACTGTGATACTGTGAAAGGCTGATAAACTGAGATGACTACCAAGTGACTTAACTGGTAGACTGTGTCTACAGTACATATTACAGCTGGACAAAGGGATTCAAGTTCCTGACAGGAAGGAGCAGGACGTGAGATTTCATTGCACTCCTAAGAATGGCATGCAATTTAAAACTTATGGTTTATTTCTGGAATTTTCCATTTAATATTTTCAGACTACAGTTAACTGGCTAACTAAACCCTCTGAATGTGAAACCACAGGTAGAGGGGACACTATTATATCTGGGGATTTACCAAGTAAATCTGGAACATCTGGCTAAAACACACTTTTGGCTTATAAATTATTACCAGTTCTCTAAGCAGCTGGAATAAAGAAATCATGGGGAAATGGCCCTTTTAAAAAATGTAGATGCTCCTAGCTCACCTCCTCACAAATTTGGAGCTTCATTTATTTGATCTTTGTAATAATTAGTTTTCTATTTTAACTGATCTACGAAACAGTGATAGCCACCATGTGGAAAGTTTACAGACGTTACAAAATTAGCCATTCATTTGTGTGCCCTGGAATTTCCAAACTAGTAGGAAGAACTGTTTATGTAGTAAATTAACTTTATATCAAAACTGCCTAAGACTTCAAAGTGACTTATGAAGTATTTTGTAACACATATTTGTATTTTGTAGCAGGTTCCTATTTGTTTCCTGAAAAGTAGCTAGCCTTTTACAGCTAACCATTTTTTTAAAATAGATTTAATAAAAATGTACAACTCAAACTTTTATGATTATACACTTTAAAAAAACAAGTCAAAGAATTAAGTCTCAATTCTAACCTATTGAGAGGTAGATAATTTCAAAGTAGTGATTTTAAAATTATTTGTAAACTTCATTTGAATATCATTAAAAATAACTTACATATGCTTCATCACTATGATCCTTCCTACTGTTTTGAGTTGGGAACATATAGTAAGACAAACTTGCATTACTTTTTTTTAGCACCAAATTCTAGATTACCAGGTTAACCCAACACTTCCTACTTTGCCAGATTCTACAGCATTTTGTGTAAAGTGAATTTGTGTCTAATACTGTTTATAAATAAGTCTACGATTTAATTCAATTAGATTAATATAGGCCACTAACGAAGGCTGGCAAGGAAAACCTAAAATATATATGGTCTCTACCATCAGTTATTTAAGAAACTGGTCTCATAGGCTTTAATTTAGGTTTATTTCTGTACATATATGTGCTATGCACATTGCCTATACTATATTCTCTAAAGAAATCAAACTTCTCTGAGCAGGTATCTTATTTAGGCTGAATACCACCAACTGAAACCACATTTTCAGTGACCTCTGGGCACCAATAAAATGTTTCCACCCCCTTTCCAGACTCAAACGAGACATTATTTTTGATAAACTCTAATGTTTATTAAATTATAAATTTTGTAATCAAAAAGAAAAGTGTGGATCAAGAGAAACCTCAAACTACAAGGAATAAACAGCAAAGTCTATGGAACCATGAAGTGTGTTATTGACAAGATTCTGAAACTTATGTTATTAGGTGTTTTCTTTACATTTCCATTTCAGTAACTTTACTATTAAATATTTTTTCTCTATTTTAAAATCCCAAATTCACATCTATTCTCACATTAATTAAGCTTCCTGTTAAAACTGATACCAGACATCTCATAGGTGCCAAATTTTAGTAATGGTTTTATATCAATCCATGCAGAAAAATAAGACAAAATCCAAGAGTAAGATGGGATCATTAATGCACAGATCATACACACACGCTGGCCAAAAGAATTGAAATTTAAAAAACTATAATATAAACAGACCTCAAAAAAACTGGGTTATTACTAAACAGCTCTCAACTATTAACACCCAAGTTCCTTATATTAAATAAATTTCTCAACAGAGACATGTTAGACATTTTAATTACAGGTCTATCCTTCCTATACCCCTTCCCACCCTAACTCCCAAAATGTACTACAAGGGATGAGTATGTTATGTGGGCAGAAATTTACAGATAACCTTTTTAACCTTGAGCATGGAGCTAAGACTTTTATTTAAACTTCGGTTACTGTGCACTGTCCATCAGGCCTTCTAGATCTGACACTGGCACTCACTGTTCCACCCCCTGCTACTGATCGATCAGGTCCTGATCGATCTGATCGATCAGATACTGTCTGGTTTGCATTAGGAACCAAAAGTCTCTGAGTCAAGGAGTGCTGTGCAAGAAGCGCTGATACGTCTTCACTATCACTACTGGCATCAGATTCGGTTTCTTCAATGGAGGTGTTTGGCGCTGGTACCCTGCTTGAAGATGGTAATTCATGATCTTCTTCTCCTTCCCCCCTATGACTCCTTTCAGCCAGGCTGTCTCCAGTGAGTTGTAAATGAGCAAGAGAGTCTTCCAAAGAAGTGCTTGTATCAGGGGATGGTGTTGCAGGGCTTGTTAACTGACCATCTACTGATGTCAGGGGCCTTACAGAAGAAGACACTAGAGGCTGAACAGAAGCTCCACTCTGTGCTGACACACTGTCCGCTCCGTCAGCAGAGCTCTCTCTTGCTAGGTTTACGGTATTAGCATCACAGTCCAGCCTAAGTCCGGCTACTCCCTTCTTTGGTATATCTATTATATCCCGCTTAATCTTCCTGCGACGTCCATGTTCATTTCGCCTATACTGAACCATATTTTCGAGATCAGCAACATATAGAAACCCGGCAATTAACATTTCAGTGCTCTTTTTACCTTTGGAAAAAGCATCTTCCAGCTCTCTACTTGTGCGTTCATCGTACTGCCACCACCCATTTCTTCCTTCATAATACCATGCATGTTCACCATTTCCTCTACTCGCTGCCTTGAGTTCTTCTGGTGACAATAAGGTTGGCTTATCAAGGAAATCCTCTGGAATTTCTTGTCGACAGAGGGCACATCGCTTTCCAAGCCATGAAGCTCCCTTTACACACAGATAGCAAAAAACATGCTTACAGGGCAGACTGACTGGGTGAACACATGTTTGCAGACAAATGGCACATTCGGGGACAGTTAAAGACTGTGCAGTATTAGAACAGGACTCATTCGCTTTCCTGTTCGTAGGAAGCATGTTTATTGAGTGATCAATTTCACCACAGCCAGCCATCCTAAGACAATGAAAGAAAATACATAACATATTAAAATCATGTTTTAACTCATAATATCTTAATTCAACAATTCAGAAAACATTTATTAAGCACCTATTATATGTAAGCCACATACTAGACAATGGGGATACAAGAATGAAAAGAAAAAAACTAACTTGTATAGAAAAATCTTTTTGGTTTGTATGTCATTAATTTTTACTTGTGGGAGGTAAGGAGGCACACAAATGTTAAGCCAAAAATAAAATACAACTAAGGTATAGATTTTAAATACCATTTCTATTTAGTCACAGACCTTGTGACACAATTAAATGCAAAGATATAAAAACGTATAGGCTTCTAGATTGACTTTGACAATCAGTTGGAAAGTAAAGAAACAGAAAATGGCTAAAAGTAATTTGGATTACAATTACAGAAAGTAACAATTCTGTAGCTTTTTAGGATATTACTAACTGGTAATTTTACAAATATTATTACATATAAATAAACTTAGTACATGACAAGTAGACCACAAGAAATTAAGACTAAAGCTGAAAATCCAGAAGTTCCCTATCCCTGCTGCATATCTGAAAACACTGGTTTAAAACAGTCATTTCATTCCATGAAACACTCTTCTAATGGTCTCTTTTTGTTGTTGTGGCCTTTTTTCTAAACCATATGCTCTTCTTGCTGTATTCTTTGAAGATGATTTCATCTATACTCATGGCTTCAATTGTTACTTGTATACAAAAAGTTTACAAATTGATATCAACGGCCCAGGTCTCTCCTTTCAGCTCTAGATCTGTATTTCTAATTGCCTATTTTATTTTATTTACTAATTTTATTGGGGGTGACATTGGTTAATAAAATTATATAGGCCTCAAGTGTACAACTCTATAATAAATCTGTATATTGTATTTTGTGTTCAACACCCAAAGTTAAATTTCTGTCACCATATATTTGACCCCTTTATCCTAACCTACCTCCCCCACTCCCCACTTTCCCTCTGGTAACCACTAAACTGTTGTCCATGTCCATGAGTCTCTGTTTATCTTGTTTGTTACTCTCAGATTGATATACCACATGTAAGTGAAATCATACAGTTCTTAACTTTTTCTGACTTATTTCACTTAGCATGATAATCTTAAGATCCATCCATGTTGTTCAAATGACAGTATTTCATCTTTTCTTATGGCTGAGTAATATTCTATTGTTTATATGTACAACTTCTTTATTTAATCATCTATGGAAGGACACTTGAGTTGTTTTCAGTTGTCTGCATATTTTAGATCTCTTCTTGGATGTCCTGAAGGCACAAAAACAGAACTCGTGATGTTTCCTCCTTACTTACTTCCTAAAAAGCCCTCCCTTCCCATGATACCACTGTCAATCAGCCTTTTCAAATTAGAAATCCATCACTGAAACTGCCCTTCTCTTATCTTTCCCCCATTCAAAATATCAGAGTCTTATCAATTTTATCTCCTAAATATCTCCTGAATCATCTACTATTCATCTCTACCCTTCCCTAGCCACCATGTAAACATTGTTTATTTAATCACTGTGCATGCCTTTTAATTGGTCCAATTCTACCTTTGCTTAAAAAGTTGATTTTGGGACAAAGACCAGGATCTTTATGCCCTGCATGGTCTGGCCCCCACCTCTGATAACAGCCTCATCTCACAACAACCTTCTCTTTGATCAGGCTTCCAACTGTACTGGCTACTCTCTCCAATAGTAGGTTTTCTCTGTCGAACATTTCCCCACTTCCTGCCTCCCATGCCCCCACCATGGGCAAACTACCATCCATTTTATATTTCTCTATGTTTCTATGACTAGGTCAAATCACACTTTTTTTTTTTAACTTCTTACTACCATGTCCTTCTCATTCCTAACACTTTTCAGAATTGCAATGTTATATCTATTTGTGATTATTTTATTAATGTCAGTCTTCCCCACAGGCAGGTGGGTTTTATAAGGACAGGGTACAACTCAAGTCACTTTTGCCTCATCTCTCTATTCCCATACAGGAGCTGGCAGATAGAGAACACTCAAATATTTGCTAAGAAAACTAATGTTTTTCCAAAGAAGAATATGAATATATTATAAAATAGATTTTTGGGGTTTTATTTTATTTTAAATAATATTATGTTAAACCAGCTGAATGATAAACACTTTTTAAAAAGCATTTAGTTATACATACTTTAGGAATAAATAAAAATTCTGTCAGTGCACTTAAAGATTAGCCCTGAAGCAGCATGCTGAAGACATTATAACAAAAAAATTGCAGATGGCCAAGGAAGGATAACTTGAATCAAGGCAGCTGTTATACGAGACCAATGCTAGATAAGAAATCTAAAAACCTGAGAATTGCTCCTCCCTTATTACTTACATACTCTTATTACTTAAAATCCCTTAGTCAAAATTTCCTTATTTGAAAATCAGAGTTTACAATACTTAGGTGAGAATAGCTAAAAAAATAAATAAATAAAATAACAACAATAGTAAATGCTTTGTAATCACTAAAACTTCACAAATGTTAAAATCTTCTAAGAACAAGGGAGAAAATGACACATCAAAGTTGCCCTGAAGAGGAAAGAAAGCGGAGAAAAAAGAAAAAAGACAAGATTTGTCAAACTGGATGTATGGAGCTTAAACACTGCCATAAAATTTGGAACTTCTGCCTTACTGATTCAGATAAACATTTATTAAACAACTACTATGGTCTATGTACAATGTTAAGTATCGATGGATCTAAAGATGAATAAGACATACACCTACTCTATAACAAGGAAAATACATGTAAGCAAGCAGATAATCACAATATGGCCTGATTCCTGTAAAATGTGTTAAGATACTTATTAAAAATAATAATGACAAGAGAGATGAGAGAATGCATATAGGTTAGAAATTCTGGGATGCTGAGCAGGCTGGGGAGTGGAAGAGATTCAAGGCAGAGACAAATAAGCAAAGGAGATGAAGCTTTAAGATAAACAGAAGCCAAATCATGAAAGCTTTATTGTGCCCTGATGAAGAAATATCTGATTTGATTTATCCCACTGTAAGAGGAAACCACGGATATTGTAGAAGGGGAAAAAATATTAGAGGGAGTGAACAAATGCTAAGTTATCTCTCTGTACCAGTGGATTATGCCTCTTTAAATACAAAGAATTTAAACTTTAATCATCATAAAGATCTTTGCTTTTTTCTAAGACCAAACACTCTGAAGTGGGTCCAGTGGTTACAAAAGGTCCAGTAGTCAATAAAAATGTTTACACTTATCAAAACTTGAAAAATACTCTTAAGGTTTTCATCAGAGCACATCTTATCAAACAACAATCCATTCTCTTACTGCTTTTCCTATGTTCTTCATTCCACAATAGGCAAAGTTCAAAATGATAGTTTTTTAAAAGACTATTTGGAGGTAAACCCTTGCATTTAAAGATCTTGTAACTTAAGTTACAAGTAAAAATACACATATCTCAACTGAGGGTCAATGAATGATCCCATCAATTTTCTCTAAAAAGAACTGGCTGTGCACAGCACATTTTGTTAGGCTCTCAATAACACATATGCATTTCTTAAACACAAAATGTTAGTACTTCTCAAAATGGCAAGAGACAGAGTACTACATATTTCATGTATTGTTTGGCAAAAGATTCAGAATACTTTTGTCTACCCAGGCATCTTTACACTGTGGTAACAGTCTATGTACATTAATTTCAATTCTGCCAAATACTATAAATAGTGCCCAATGTACATTTAGGACGTTTAAAGAAAAAAACAAATCACACACTCACATCACAGCTTCTGGGACTTCAGTTTTCTCCCATAAATGGAAACAATGTTGTGACTCAAAGTTATTGTAATGTGACGGACAATAAATTAAATGAAAGCATAAAATTGCATTTGAAAGCTTCTACAGTTATCAAATATGTGTCACTACACAATATATAATAAATACTTGAAAACTGATTTTAGCTTCTAACTTTTCTATTTATTGACAAAAGTTATACACAGGTCAATCTCAGGAAAAGAACAACTCTGGAAATAGTTTTAAGGGACTGGCTACCTAGTTTTAATTCATCAGGTCCTACTGCTACATTTTAGTTTCAGGATAACTTTAAACATTTTGGTAAACTTTAAGCATTCTGGTAACAAAAAGAACTAAAATTAGCTGTAGAATGAGAGAACAATAAGTATATGCTTTCATCCCTTTCAATTTAGGTCAAAGAAATTAGTCGTCAGTGAAATTCTTGAAAATTCTTTTAAAAATTGTCCATATTTATTTAAAGCCCTAATTGAGAAAAAGAAAATAAGCCATCTATCCACAAATAATAATTTAACTGAGTAAGAAAGATGTTTGATTCTACTCATAACACAAAATAGAGAAATGGGATAATGTTCATCACTACTCTGGAAAAATAATAGCAACATCTTATATACAATAAATCCAAATCCTAAACTATCTAGGTTCCTTCCAGGCAAAGGACAGGCTGATAAATGTAAAATCTTAAAAAGAAAAATTAAAGCCTGGTAAAATGTAAAGAAACCATCTAACTTGGATGAATGCCTTATTTTAAAAAAAAAAAATACATAATAGACCCCGATGCTGTTGTATTTGTCAACCTAAAAAGTCAATTTTCCATCAGCTGCAGTTAGCTCATTTACAAAAGAAAAATTTTAACCTAAAAACATTACTCTCCACTCTTAATATGATCAATAACTTATATGACCCTTACTCTTAAATGCACAAATAAACCTAAACGTATAATTTCAACACTAAAAAAAGCAATTCCAACCGTTCCAGGGGAAGGCATGAACTGTAAAAGTAACACTTTGCAAGGCAAAACAATTCTGTTTGGGCAGGTATTCTCATTGTAATGAAGTCAAGTTGGCTAAACGTCATCAAAAAACAAACGGACAACGGGCAGCTAAAGTTTTATTATTACAACTGAAGCACTTTCAGCTATCAATTTGCCATAGAAAATTTTAAATTCTGATTCTGTTTAGCCTACCAAGTATACTGTTAGTCTAACTAAGAAATTGGAAGAAAACTTAGTAAATACTTCTTACATAATTCTTGATGAGGCACATACAGTGGACAAGATAAAGACGAAGAAACCCAAATCACTAGGCTACCTATAAGATATACTTCAAAGTTATTTTCATCACAGTTTTAATCTAACCTACACAAAGTCTCTATTTTGCATAGTTTTAATGATCTCCAAATAGTTTAAAGGCTAAATGTGTGTGCAGATGATATACCAATATGTAAATAAGAAATGCTTACTCCCTCCCTTTGTTGTAGAGCAAACCTTTGATAGTTAATGCTAATCAAAGAGAAGTATTCCCTAACAAAAAGTCTTAGGAAACTCCAGAGGTGTTTTGAAAAAGGGAATTTATTTTCTGGTTATTAAATTAATTTAATATGCAGAAATTTCAAGTAAAGTCAGTCCAACTCTGCCGAACAACATAATATATCACTCGTTTTCAAAGACAATTTTACTAGTTGAATTCTTAGAGTGATATTATAACTTTTAAGCATAAATCCTATTCTTTCTAAAGAAGACAGAAGGATATGGAAATCTTAGGTACTCAGATGTTGTTTACTCTTCTTGAAGTCAGTCAGTCAAAAGAAAGGTAAAATTACATAAATAAAAAAGGTTTTTTAGCTTATATAGTATTAAATGACTTTACAGCCAGCAATAAAAATTCCAAATATTAAAAACCATATTTTTAAAACTCTGCGCTCAGAATCTAATTACAAATGCAAAAAAGGGAACAAAGAACAACTTCACACACCACCTTTTTATAAGTACAGGCCTATCAAAAAAGAATGTCATCTTCCTTCCCAAAACTATGACTATTAAGAAAATTTCTTGAATCTTTAGCTCTGCTGTAATGTGAAGAGTTTGAAATTTAATACAAGTTTAACATCCTTTAAATCTAATCAAAATTTTAATTAAATTAAAAATTTAAATTTAACAATGACCATTCCTGAATCCTTGAGACAAAATTCTTAACTTTCATTTTGTATAGTCTTGTAAATGCTGTGTTTTAATCTTAGTTGTGTCTCCTGATGCATATTTTTATTACATTAAAACAACTAACATTTATTGTATAATATGTGCCAGGCACTGTCTGAAGCACTTAACATCTAATCTTCATATTATCCTATAAAACTGGTCCAGTATTTTCCTTATTTTTCAGATGAGAAAAATGAGGTACAAAAAGCTCAGGTGATAGGACCAAAGCCACAGATTCAGTTCATAAGTGATTGAGCCTGTTTCAAATCCAGGTGGCCTGACTTCACAGTCTACTCTCAACTGCTACAGAGGCTGCCTCCAAAATAATGATGATTATCCAAACATAAGAATCACATTAGTAATTTTAGGAAAGACAAAGCTTCAAGAAGTTACTAAGAAATTTCAGACTGATAAAGGAATGAAATTTATATCACCTGCCTCAAGAGCTCTCTGTCATTTTCAATATTTCTCTGTATTCCCTTTCAGTTTTGAATAGAGTATCTGAGCATCTACAATGCCCATGGCATTAGGAAGGAGATGAATACTACTAATTGATATCAAAGTGTAGGAGCAGATAAGTTAATGAACACATGTATTACTTACTGGTTTTATGAGAGGCAATAAGAGATACCAGGAAGCACAAAGGAAGAAATGGTAACCAGCAGGTAGGGGATAAATATATTTTGAATTGATGAAAAGTACTATGCAATAAGAGCTACAAAGACTTTTATATTATGCTACCTTTATGAGTTTAAACATGTATTGTAAATACAGTTCTTAAACATTTTCAGATTTCAGCCCTTATTCAGAATTTGGTATCTTACATGTAATTTCAGGGGGTTCGAGAATCTCTAAAAAGGTGAGAACACCTAAGGAGGCAGCAGAAATTCACTGAAGGGTTTTATATTACTAAATGAGTCAGTTTAGTAATTTGTCATGATCATCTGGACAGCAGTTTGGAGGAAGACTTAGTGGCATGGGGCTAAGAAGAAACTAATATTCATAGTAATCTAGATATAATGGGAGGGAGGGTGCTATAAGGTTCCAGAAATACTAAGGAAATAGAAATAAAAACATTTGGCTACTGATGGATGGTGGTACTATCCTTCAAGATTCAGAATTTGAGGAGTTATGTCTCAGACATAATGACTTTGAGATATTTATAAAGTCACCAGATGAAGACAAGCAGATGACAGTTGAATTTACTTAGATTTCTTTGGTACTCTGTATTCAAAAAGTCAACCTCAATACTTTTTAGGCACCTGAAATCAAACATGACTAAAAACAAAATTATCTGCTTCCTTAAATCTCCATCTTCTTCTTTTGATCTTAGATAAAACTTAGAACCATCCTCATTGTTTCCTTATTCCTTGGCCACTTCTCATTCCTATGACAGAAACTTCTTTGGAACTTGTCTCCCTCATTCCCAAAGGCTGTGACCCTAAATCTGGCCTCTTGGACACACTTATACAGAATACTGACCTCCCAAGTGGCCTCCATGACTTCAGTCCTTTCTCCCTTTCATCTTTTCTCAGTTCAATCATATCTAATTAGTCTTCTCTCCATTTGATCTTCAATAGTTTTCTACTGCCTATATAATCTAATCCAATTTCCTAGGCACTGGTTTTCAAGTACATTGACACAAGTAAAACAGGCTTAGTTAAAATCCTGGCTCTGTATTTATTTTATGTTACCCAAAACAGCATTTCTCAAAATTTTCTGAGTAAGAATTAGCTGGTATATTCTCTCCTGGAAATCTGGATGTATCTAGGTTAGAGTCTAAAAACCTGTGTTTTGTTTAACAAGTGCCCCAGGGTATTATTCTCAGAGAAATCTGTAAACACTGATAAATAATTTCATCTCCTCAATTCTGTTTCTTCATCAGTAAATAAGGATACTACCATCTTTCGCATTGATTAGATTCAATAATCTAAGTAAAATACCCAGTAAGAACCGGGTAATATAGTAGGTACTAAAGAAACACTCATTCCCTTTATTAAAGTTTTTTCTCCCACCCCGCTTTCACATTTAGGATTGTGCCCTGACTCCCCTAAAATGCCTTGAGGTTTAAGCAGCTGTGCCCCTCCTCATTCCCTTGGCTCGAAAAATATTTCCTAATTTTCTTAGCCAAAATTCTATTCATTCTTTAAGACCAAGCCAAAAGTTCTTCTGTTCATTCTGAATCTTTCATGCGGAATAATTTTTATCAGGTCTAAAGCATTTTATTGCTACCTCAATATGGCATTTCTTCCATTGTTTAATGATTAGTTATATATCTGTCTCACTTGGTAGATCATAGTCTAGCTCCTCGATGGCCAACACCTAGACTACCTGACCTACAGGATTAGACAGACAGATGGACAGACAGACATGCGACAGACTGATACAGATAATATATGAATAGGATTAAATAAAAAATATACTTGCCCCAATTGTAAAGAAAAATGCTTATTTGTTTAATTTTTTTAATCAAATTCTCAATACTTAAGATATGGTCATAGTTTTAACGAGAGTAAATAATCAAAGAATCATATTGGAAAAGGAAAGCAATAACTACATATCAAACTGGGTAAACATGTGAAATAGTATCTACGAGGGTCACTCTCTTGTCCAGTATTTTAAACACTGTAACTACTGAGACTGTAAAAGTCAGCAAAATATTCACTGCATTTTTCATGAGTGACATCGAGTTGGGGCAGTGTTCATATTAACTTAGAAAATGGAAATATTTTTATTGTGTGAGAACGTTTCATCCAGAATAAAGTTTAACATGGGTAAGATCAAAGTAGTATAACATTTTATACTGTATTTCATATAGACCAAATGATAGGAAAACAACTAGTAAACTGGGGACTAGAGTGAATTAAATACAAATTAAAATGCAATAATGTACAAAATTTTTTAAAAGATCAATTCATTTAAAAAAAAAATCCATTCAATTTAATGAAACTAGTTTTTAATAACTAATGTTTATAACCTGTAAGTCTCAATAATTTATAAAAGCTGATACTGTCTACCTAGCTTGATTATTTAATTACTATGTAAAGAGAAAGTAGAACTTAGAAGAAATTGGAGATCTTTCCAGTTTTTTAGGCTTCTACAAGCAAATTTTCTGTCTTCAGGTTTCACTTTTTACAGAGATTTTTTCCCTATGAGATTTTTAGATATCTACAATATTATTTGGTGTGAATAAAATTGCTAACTCAACAAAAAATCTAAAAATCAATACAGAATATTCATTTTGTATAATTTAAAATATGACAGATATTTGATTTACTTCATTTCAAACCAGTCTACTTAATTTACTGCAGCTTTGAAAAAATCACGATGCCATACTTACATCTCTATTACAGATCCCACAGATGCTTGTCAGAAAAATAAAATATCATCTTCACCAGCAGTCAGCCAGTTTGCAGTACTTTCTCTTCCACTGCTGGTTCATTTTGTGCTACAAAAGAAAAAATTTCAACATCAACTTCTCTACAGACTAATTAAGATCAACAAAATTAGTCAATTATGTATGATCCTTTCATTTAACAAAATTCAGTGGTAAATTTTATCTTACAAGTGAAAAAATTTCAAGATGAAGATGTCTGCTTTCACCACTACTATCCAACATTATACTGGAAGTTCCAGCCAGAGCAATTAGACTTGAAAAAGATCTGAAAGGCATACAAATTGGTAGGAAAGTTAAACTAACTCTATTTGCAGAGATAGTAAAACTACTATCTCCATACAGAAAATCCCCCAAAATCCCCAAAGCTACTAGAGCTAGTAAACAAACTCAGCTAAGTTGCAGGTTGCAAGCTCAATGTACAAAATGTCAGTGGTGTTTCTATATCCAGCAGTCAGCAATCCAAAAAGGAAATCAAGAAAGCAATTTAATTTATAATAGTTATCTAAAACAATAAAATACCTAGGAATCAACTTAACCAAGGAGGTGAAAGACCTGTACACTGAAAACTATAAAACTCTGCTGAAAGAAATTAAAGAGCTAAATAAATGGAAAGACAAATAGTATTCATGGACTGAAGAATATGAAGATGACTACACTACCCAAAGTTCTCCACGGTCAACGTATTTCTTACCAAAATTCCAACAGCCTTTTTTGCAGAAATGGAAGAACCAATTCTCAAATTCATATGAAATTGTGAGGGGCCCGAAACAGCCAAAACAATCTTAACCAAGTTGGAGAACTCACAGTTCTCGATTTCAAAACTTACTACAAAGTTACAGTAAAAAGACAATGTAGTACTGGCATAACAAAAGACAAATACATGAATAAAAGAGAGTCCAGAAATAAACCCACACAGTCTATAGCCAATTGATTTTCAAAAAATGTGCCAAGTCCATTCAATGGGAAAAGAATGGTCTCTTTAACAAATGCTGAGACAAATGAATTTCCAAATGCAAAAAAAGAATGAAATTAGACCCCTACTTCACACCATATACAAAATTAACTCAAAATAGATCAACAACCCTAATATAGAACATAAAACCATACAACTCTTAGAAGAAAACATAGGGGTAAATCTCCATAATCTTGGATTTAGCAATGGATTCCTAGATATGACACCAAAAGCATAAGCAATATAAAACAGAAAATGAACTTCATCAAAATTAAACTTTTGTGCACTGAAGGACATTATCAAGCAAGTAAAAAGATAATCTACTGAATGAGAGAGAATATTTATAAATCACATATCTGAAAAGAGTTTAATATCCAGAGTATATAAGGAATTCCTACAACTCAACACCAAAAAGACAAAAAAAAATTTTAAAAATGGGCAAAAGAGTTAAATAGACATTTCTTCAAAGATCTAGAAATGGCCAATAAGTACAGGAAAATATGCTCCACATGATTAGTCATTAGGGAAATGTAAGTAAAAACTACAATTATATGCCATTTCACATCTACTAGATGGTTATATTTTAAAAAAATAACAAGCATTTGACGAAGATGTGAAAAAATTGGAACCCTTGTACACTGTCAGTGGAAATGAAAAATAGTACAGTCACTGTGACAAGTTTGGTGGTTCCTCAAAAAAGTTAAACATAGAATTACCATATAACCCAATTCTACTCCCAGGTATATAACTAAAGAAATTAAAAACAGGGACTCAAACACATACTTGTACATTAATGTTCTTTGCAGTTATTCACCGAAGTCAAAAGGTGGACACAATCCAAGTGGCCATCAACAGAAGAATGGGTAAACAAAATGTGGTATATAAATGGAATATTACTCAACTATAAGAAGAAACGAAGTTCTAATACATGCTACAACATAGATGAACCTTGAAAACATTATGCTAAATGAAATAAGCCAGACACAAAAAGAAAAATGTATGATCTCACTTACATGAAATACTGAAAATAGACAACTTTTCAGACAGTAAGTAGATTAGGGGTTACCTGGAGCTAGGTAGAAGAGTACAAAGAGTTATTGTTCAATAGGTAGAGTTTCTATTTGAGGTGATGAAAACACTGTGGAAATATATTGTGGTGATGGGTGCACAGTACTGTAAATGTAACGACACCGAATTGCACACTTAAAAATGATTAAAATGGTAAATTTTACATTATTTTTATTTTACAATAAAAAATTATTTTAAGTGAAACAAGCTCTACATGCACAAGGTAGCCCTCATGCAATGTATTTTAGTCACTGCTTTCCTACAAGGAGGTGGTGTGTGCAAAGTCAAGGTCATCACATTAACTAGGACTTCCTGCTATTTATATGTACGTCCAAATTTACAACCATTAAGCCAGACTTCTCTCAAGATGTCGCTTGTCCCGGGAATCCGCAGTCACCAACCAAAACATGATCTCAGTAATTAATCCTTTCTTCTCATTTAATATTTCCTCCTTCCACTTCACCATGCCCACTGGAGGAGGCATCATATTACATAGAAATTAAAATCAAGCACACATGATGACTAATGAGATAATGGGCCTCACAGTAACCACAAGATAGGAGAAATTTGAATCTCTTTTCAGTTCCATGTACCTCTCATAGTGTGGGAATCAATCTGAGAAATTTGGGATTTTAGTGTTTAAAGATATTTTTAATATGACATGGCCTTAAAAGACAAGTCAGCTTATCCCACCAAATGTCTAACAGAACAAACAATAATCTGTTTCAAAACTGGAGAATTTTCAAAGTAACTGACTAAAGATTTCTAGACTTTTTGTTTTATTCTGACTTTAGAACTTAGTCTTTACATAATACAGACTCCATTATCCTGACTCCTCCACCTGCCCATCCCTTTCACTTTACCTTCTAGATGCTTACAACTTCAATGGCACCACACAAGACATTCATTTCTCTCCTGCAGCCTACCTAAAACAGAAACTGCCCATTTTCACATACAGGCCAAAAGAAAACATTCTACTATTGTAACATCATTACTCTTAACGAAACACTTACTTGAAGTCTACCATTGGCTATAATCCCCTACATCTGTTCTCTCTTAGCCTTTTAGGCAATGACTTAATCTTCTCACTACTAGCCATCCTCTTCATCCTAACTCCTGACACATCACTATGAGCCTATTTAAATAGCCTTGAGACTGAACCATACAACAACCAACTCAGAGGTTCTGAAACTTGCCCCATTGTGGCTGCTTAGAAATATGCATTCTTATGCCCTAGCCCTAGAAATTCTAGGCAAAAAGACATGGGTTTAAGCCCAGGAATCTCATTTCATCTGATACTGATACAGATGGTCCTTTGAGCACAATCTGAGAAAGTGTCCTGTTTTCAATTCCTAAAATCCTAAAATTCAATGAACTTCACCCCTCTCCTCCAGCAATGAAATATGATGGCCAAATTTGGAACTAGATGCCACCTAAAACTGCTGCTTCTCTAAAATCTTAATCTCACTCTCAGATCACAAGTTCTGGACCTCCCAGTTCACTTAATCACTCATTCCCACACCTGCTCTTTAATTTTAGAGGGACCTCTAGCCTCTTGATCACCTTTCCTTTATGCAGTTTCTGACCTCCCCCCGGCCCCGCCCCCGTCTTCCCACCCAATCTGGAGCTCAACCATTTTTTCTTCCACAGAATCCTAAGCTCCCTCCTGTCTCATGTGCACATACTCCACAAACCCCCATCTCTACATGAATCTTACAATGTGACATCTCAACTCGCATGTCTTAACCAATGAGTGCTGGAGAAAACAGAAAATTCTTTTTCTCAACCCTTCTCCAACTAACTACACCAAATTTTGTCAATTTTCTACTTTCTTGCCTTGCTAGTGCTGTAGTTTAGACATACATCATTTCTCAACTAGATTACTGTACGGCCTGATTATCTTGCTTCTGTGTCACCCCTCAAATTTATTCACTAAGCCTCTGATACATTTAAAAGCCAAAATGGACCTCTCATACATGAAGCTCTCTATTGCCTTTTCAACCTATACAATAAAGACAAAGCTCCTTAGGACCACATTCAAAGGCTTTAATGACCTGAAACTTAAATAACTTTCTAGCAAATTATCTATCTCCCACAACCACTTTCACTTGAATACTCTAGTTATACCACATTACTCATAGTTCTCCAAATTTCTTTGTAGTTCCGCATTTCCTCCTGTCTGTATAGTCTATCTCTTTTACAGTTTGTGAATGGAACTGCCATTTTATCACCAAAAAATTATTCCCTCCCCTATATTTTGTATATTCTTCTATTAAACCATGAGCCCCCGTGGATAGGAGCTGTGTTTATATCTCTAAGTGGCCAGTGCACTGTCAATAAGTTTTGTTGACTTGAACTGATATTTCTTGGATGAATGAAAAGCTAACTTTCTAAAATAACTGTTGAGACAAATAAAATATTGAAAAACTAAATTTACCCACAAGAAATATTTCAGTTTAAACTGTGACCAAGGCACTCGATCACAAAAGATATAAAGATATCTAAGTTCTAATCCTTTCTTTAAAGAACTTAAAATCTGAAGGAGTTAACTAATTTACAACTATAGGATTCAAGCCATCTTTATATCTTTTGACAAACAACACAATTTACTCAGCTATTATTCACTGGCAATGAATTCTCCAGAATGCAGATAAAAATCCAAGAATAAAACTGACTTTAGCAAACCTTGCAAGCTACGATGACTTTTCCAATTTCTATATCCCATGGATAATTTTCAAAGTAGACTCTTAATGGATAATAACAGAGGAAAGAAAATCAACTAAAATCCATATAATAATCTAGAACTTAACTATGCAAACTGTTATCCCCAATGAGCAATATCAGTATTACCTGGCAGCTCCTTACAAATGAAAAATCTGGAGCCCCACTCCACACCTCCAGAATCAGATATTCAGTTGATTCATATGCATATTAAAGTTCAGGAAGCAGTAGTAGACCCATATCATTGAAACCCATATCATCTTCAAAACGACTTTGTGAAATATGACTATACTCATTTTATAAATGAGGAAACCCAAGTCCACAAGAATTTAACTCAAATCACAAAGTTGTCAATATTGGGAGATGGGATTTAAACTAAAAAGATATTTTCTTCAATGTACTGTATCTCAGAGAAAAGGTCTAGAATAACAATATTTAAGAGAAATATGATGTAAGCCATATATGTAAATTCAAATTTTCTATTAGCCACATTAAGAATAAAAAGAAACAGGTAAAATTACTTTTAAAAATATTTTTTATTTAACCAAGGAGTGTTAATGGGGAAAATATATTCAAAACATTACCATTTACAAATGTATTCAATATAAAATTATTGTGATATTTTACATTCTTATATGTGTGTGTACACACTTTCAAATCCAATATATATTTTACAATGATAGCACAACTCAGTTCAGATTAGCCACATATCAAATGCTCAATATCTCCATGTGGCTAGTCGCTACCATACAGGTTTAAAATGTCTTGCATAAGGGCAGTACAGGTTTAAAATGTCTTGCATAATAACAATTATTTTTTTTTAACACAAAAATGGCAATTTACTACATAATTCTTATCAAAATTCTTTGAATAAAGAAAATGAACTCCATGTTACTTTTCTCACACCTTTGCTGGCACAGATAAAAAAGAAAATTGCATATTCTGTTGTGATCAAATTGAAAGGTTTAGGTGGTCCCAATTATGCTAAACTGATCCATTAACTAACCTCTGAGAACTACAATGCCAAATGGGCACAACATAAGGCATGGAATGAAATATTTAGAATGAGAACGTGAAGTGCCCTCAGAAAACTTCTACATTTAAAACCAAAGATTTTTTTTTTAGACGGGGAAGGAGAGGCTTTCACTTTCAACCAAAAATAGAGTAGTATAATTCTAACTACAGGCCAGAATTAATTTGGTAAACATAAATAATTCATACATAATTCCTGCTACAATGCATGATTTGTAAATTATATACCAAATTCAATACTGTGTATGAATCACTACAGTAAAATTTATACAATATCTTGACATGCAAATACCAATTAGTTAATAGCTTAACGTTCCTTCTTTAGGTGCAAATTTATACAGAAATGAATTATTAGGAAGGTAACATAAAAAAAAACATAAAAAGAGAAAAGATTTGAAAGTAAATTAGATATCTCTCCCTTAACAATTCTGGAGGTAAAAAAAAAAAAAAAAAGGTGACAGACTAAATTATAAAATACATTAAAAAGTTGAGAGATTATTGATGAATTTATATAATTTACTCAATCAATTACTATCACAAAAAATGAATACTGTACTATTTACAATTTGTGATCAATCAACAAATTCGCACTTCTATTATTTGCAATACTATTATTTTCTCCTAAAATATCTAGTATTAATTACAGTTCTACTTTTCAAGTTAGTCACAAGGTGAAAAACTAGTTTTTCAGATAGTAGATTAAAATAAATATCTTTTGTAAAGAACCAAAGATAAATATGTAAGTTAAAAAATCAAATTAGAGATATGAAGACTACCTGTACTTTTCCAACTACTAATGTTTAATAACATAGTTTTTTTACTCTTTATTCAAAATACACACAACAGAAAATGGTCTATATAAAAGCTATCAGTGACAGAAAAGAAAAATATTTCAAATCTTCCAATTTTTGGTATATACCCCCCCTTACCCCCCCCCAAAAGAATAAAATCAAGGACTAGTGAAAGGAAGAACAGTGAGATCAGCTGTAATTGAGCAAATACATCTTAGTATTTCTTAGGAAAGAGTTCCAAATTGAGAGATATAACTAAACGCTGCAATGTTTCCATATTTAGCTTTCCTTCTCATCTCCTGTTAAAACTGGGCTTAGAGAAAGCACAGGTCACAGTGGGAAACAAAAGTCTTCTATGAAAACTTGTTTTAACTAAATGGGGTCTAATACTTCATTTTAAAGAACTATTTCCCTTATTGTATAGCACTTCCCTTAAAAAACATTACTAGATGGCAACCTACAGCCTTCACAATATTCACAGTCAAGCATTAGACCTTTATATTTCTCCCTCTAACATATTGGCTTTTCATTTAACAAAACGTGAAATGTGAATATGAACAAATGTTATCTTTTAATCATATCAAACAAAAGTTTCATAGTCTGCAATCATTTTGTAAATAAGGCTCTGCTAATTATCTGTGCGACCTTGGCCAAGTCATAACTCCCACATCTTAGTTCTTTTACCTTGCTCTATACTTCTGTAATTCTAAATTTTAAATATTTTAATTAACAGTTATTTAACAATAGGTTTTGTTTCAATTAACCCAAAAGGTAATAAGCCATGAACATGAAACAGTCCATAACTAAGCATAAGTGGTTGCAGCAGAATGTTAGTAAGATGGTTTCCATACCCACAAAGATTTTTCCTAATCCAGACAGTTGTTTCACAAATTCAGGTTCTTAGGCACAATCAGAAGCCAGGCAAGAGAATGGAAAAGGTTCAGCACCTTGTTACTAACACTGGAAAAAAAAAGCATTCAAATATCCAAATGACAATCTGTCAGGCATTTTATGCTAGTAAATGGCTAATACATAAAATAATATTCTCTAAACAGATCAATATTGTTAAAAGATTTAATATTGTCTTTTTCTTCTACTAAGTCAAGAAATAATTTTTCAATCCTTCAAAAAAAAATCTGCCCTATTCTGACAATTCAAGTTGGTGGAAACTGAAACAAAATATTTTATCAGTTGACACATCTCCTAAAAGATAAAACCCTGTCTCTTTTTTTCTTCCTCTCAACTAATGACCAGCTCTTTGGAAATATAGTTTTCCTGATGATTATAATTCTACTAAGTTTTTAATAACCAGTAAATAACAAAACCTTCAAATGTCTACCATTATTTTCATTTTGCCCACAACTTACATTGGTCTATTTGAAACAAATTCTAAATCAAATATTGGGCTTCACAAAATGCCCAATTTATGATATACACGGCTAAACAAACACATCTAAAATCTATTTATAGAGTGGCTTTCATTCTTACAGTTTTCTAAAATGAGATTTACTTGACCTATTTTCATGTGTTTTTAGAACATCCAGGCACTCATCACAAACAGTATTTGCTGGTCACAAAAACATCAAAGGCAGTATCGTTAATCCTATTTGTGTGGGTCATTTTCTTCATGTGTCCTATATACCACCTCTTTTAAAAATCTAAATATAGATTCACTTACTTAAGAAAAAGGTCTTCTAAGTTCTGTAATTATATACTGCTTTCAATGCCAATGTTATACTTTCACATCCTATTTAAAAAGTAAGCGAGGGGAAGGAAACACCTGAAATGTCAATCATGCAAAGACAAAGCGTTTTCAATCATTTCTTAGCTTTCCTCTCCCCACAACTCCAAAGTTTTAACATTACAAAAATGTTAAATAAAATGTACGTATTTTCGAAATTTGAGAAATACTAAAATGGCACTTACGGAAAAGAAATAAAAACATATACGAAAACGAGAATAAAAAAAAATCTAGTTGCGAGGACGTGTGTGTAAACTCAAAACAATTTTGCAGCCTTTCTCCAGACGCCTATGGAAAATAAAATAGCGAAAACAATGGAAGACCTGTACTTTTTCAGACGGGATGAGGGTTAGAGAACTCCGTACCCAGCAACCAGAACAAAGCAACAGTCTCGGCTTTTAAAATGCACTGAGGTTTTGAAGACTCAACGGGTATTAAGAGGTATCTTACTTGTTCCGATGCTTTAATAAGAAATCAAAACAACTTAGACTATGCAGCGCTGGGTTTAACCAGGTCAAGGTGGAGGGACTACTACTCTTCGTATTAGGCAAGACCCAGACACTGAGCAGGGAGAGGGGGAGAAGGAAAAGAAAGAAGCCGCCGTAGACACTCCGCAAAGACAAAATGTAGAGACTGTACACCCTGGCTGCAATCTAACCCAAGGCCCGGGTAGAGGCCTCCATTCGGGAAACAGGGAGCAGAATATCCCCCCAAACCATCGGCGCCCCTAAATCTTGAGGCCAGAAGGTCCCTGGGTAGAGGCCTGACATCACAGCCGAAGGCAGAGGAGATGGACCTGACTGCCACCAAAGACAGCGACGAGGACCCCAGCGGAAGAGGCTGCGCAGTAATGGCCGCTACTCCGCCTCTCGCACCCCGACCGTGACCAGCTCCGGGCCGTCGCCCAGGGCAGGGGCTGCGGCGGTCGCCGGCAATGCAGAGCCCGTCACAGTCTTCTGGCCTGCGACAGCGGCCACGGCGGGGGCGCCGGGAAGGGTTGAAGCAGCCCCAGCCCATCCCGCCTTGGCACCGACAGCTGCGGCAGCGCTGGCCCAAGGGCGTCCACCTACGTACCGGCCCCTGACCCCGCCGCCGCCCCTCTCAGGCCCAGAGCGCAGGGTCGACCGGGAGCGCGTTGCGGCGGGAGGTGACACCGCGGGCCATCACTCCTCTCCCCGAGTTATGACCCCGTAGCGGCTGACTTTCGCCCTGACCCCCGCGAGGGCTTTGCCCTGTCTCCCACCTCTCCGGCCACAGCCTCGGCAGTCTCGCAGTCTTTTCTCCTCGGCCTCGGAGCCCGCAGCGGCCGGGGGCGCGCGCGTGGGGCGGAGTCGCGGGGGGCGGAGACGCGCGGGGCGGAAGCAGCGCCGCGCACCCGGGACCTCGCTCTAGCCCCTCCCAGCCCTAGTTCCCCCTGCCGCTCTTAAAGCGTTCGGGTGGGTACCTACCTTCTGTGTTTGGGGTTTTGCAGTTTCGCTGCCTGGATCTATTAAACTGTTTTATGTTTTGCTTTAGTTGTGATTGGGTGCAGGTTCCTTAGAGAGATTTGGGGCCGAGAAAATAAGACACGCATAGGACCAGCAGATGGTGCTACTCAGAAACCCAGCTTCGAGACCTAGTTGGATTTTAGGGTGACGAGCCCTTGGCAAAGTACTGCTTGTTCTTTAAAGAAAGAGAGGGAGGAAGGGAGAGAGAGAGAGAAAGGAGAGGGAGATGGGGCGGGGAAAGAGAGAGAGAGACGAGAGACAGAGACAAGAGAGAGAAGGTCCTTTAGGACGTTCCAATTTATTCACTTTCTGAATGGTTGAGCAATTTAATTGGAAAAAATGGATCTTTCATTTTGGACCCATTTTTCTTAAACTAGGGCATAGGAAGCCGAAGGAAGAGATTAATCATTATAAGAATTTAAACTAAAGAAATGGCTTATTTTATTGCATGCGTGTTGTTTTAAACGTCAAAGCCCAGGCAATATCCTCCATTTCATTTTAGCACATACATTGTCTTTTTCGGAACTGACTATATTTTCTTAATTTGTAGTAAAATGAAGAGGGTGGAAGAGCATGCTTTTTGTCCTTAAGAGTATATATTTCAACATTCCATGCCAGTATCCTCTTACTTGCAATGCTGTTGCGTTTGAGATCTCAGTAACTTTTTATTCGAGATTGGAAATTTTCAGTGTCATTATATAGAGAGAAATGTGTACTTTTTTTATTCCTCTGAAATCAATTTATTTTAAGGTCACTGTTCATATATATATGTGTAACCAGTTCTTGACGAGTGCTATCTAGCTCAATACTGCCTACTCATGTAAATAAAAGCAATATTTTTATTACTTCTTTAAATGTAGTAATACTGAATTGTATATGCTCCAACTTTAAACTTATTTCTCTATCTTTATGCTCTCCTTAGCCATCCAGTTTTATCCCTCTATCCTACATACTCCATGAAGATAATAGCTAAAATTTGATACATACTTGAAGATTTCAGCTTGAAGAGCTAATGCTACTATTACCTAACAATGTACAAAGCATTGTTCTAAGTCTTTTATACATATTAGCTCATAATATAATATGAGGTAGGTACTGTTGTTATTCTCATTTTCCAGAAACAGGTGCAGCTGGGATTTTAATCCAGACAGAGACTGTAAGAGTTCACCTCATCCAAATCTTCATTTTATCAATTGAGAAATAGAACAAAGTTAAATGACTTGATTAAAGACTTTTCTGGTTGAAGGCAGAACTGGGATCAGAAAACAGTTGGCTTACTGATCCATAAATACTTTTAATTTAGGAAAAGTTATTCACAGTTCTTCAGTAGCTCCAAGCACATATTTAGAAAAAGTTTATTACAGTTGGGGGCTACCTAAATCCCTCATTGCGTAGGTGGTACAGAGGGCAACTCTGGTGCTTTCCGCCAGTGCAGTGAAGAATTACAGATCAGCAAAATTTAGGAAAAGTAAGATTTATTAAAGTATGTTTCAAGAGAGAAACGGGATACCCCAGAGATGGCCTGCAGCCCCATAGAATTCCAGAAGTAAACCTTATATTGGCCCTCCAAGGATGTTTATAGGGGTGGTGCTAGATGATTGGCAAGTGAGGTCATTTGATTGACATTTGGCTATTATATAACCCTTTACTGTGCATGTGGTTACCCAGAATTCGATTAGATTCATGAACTGGGCATATGTATGATATTATACTAATGGTATAATGAGGCTAAGGTTATGGTCAGTATATGTACTAACTGTGAGGGCTCTTGTGGCCAGACTAAACCAGTGGTTATTTCTGTGGTTTTTATTTCCTTGTAATAGTAATTTTTAACTGTAAAATGAATGTTTCACAGAGCTCCTAAGGGAGGTCTGTGGATTGGGCTTTCATTCCCCCATGGCACATGTCTACCTAGCTGCCTAACAAGTCCACTAAAAGAATATTATAATTTATATTCTATCTGTCTATCTGAAAGCAAGAAAGGAATTAATAGGAATCCCACTAAAATGGCCTCCCAGGTTTCTAATCCTCTCTCAGCCGCACCCATAATCTTAGTCATTTCAACGAATAACTCCATTTTTCCTTGTCCAAACTCATTTTTAATTCTTCTCTTTCTTTTATGCCCCATGTCCATTTTGCAAATAATCTGTTGGCTCTCCCTTCAAAACACACCCAGAATGTAACTACTTACCACTTCTACTACAAACTGCAGCATCTCTTGTTTGGATTATTGCCACAGCCCAAGGACTGTTTTTCTTGCTTCTGTCCTTTCCTTTGAGTCTATTCCCAACACAGAGGCCAAAGTAAATTCATTAAAAAGAAAGATCATACCACACGTCTGTTCAAAGTCTCCCATGGCTTCCCAAAACAAAGTAAAAACTGAAGTCCTCAATGCCTCTAAGACTCCCATCATTACCTCTCTGACCTCACAAACTGCTCACTCAGCTTAATTTTCCAAGAAGACTCTACACAAACTCTCAACTCCATTCTTTGTTATATCTTCTGCTTAGAATACTCTTCCCCGTCATGACTTCCTTTGTCTGTGCTCCAATGCCATCTTTACAGTCAATCCTCTACTTGCCGCCCTATTTTAAATTATGACATCTCCTGGTCCAGATATTTCTTATTCTGTTCCTTTACTTTTTTAATACTTATCACAATATAAGGGATGATTTAGTTGGCTTATTCATCTTGTATATCTCTCCACACTAGAATATAAATCTCCTGAGGCTGGAATTTGTATTCTATTTTATATCCCAACTGCCAAGAGTAGTGCCTGATACACTTAGAGAAGCTCTCTGTAAATATATATTGAATGAATGAATATGTGTATACACATTTATATACCAAGTAATATATAAATGAATGAAAACTTGTTATGTGTCAGCAGTTGTATGTAAGCAGGAGAATTGAATGTATGGAGTAGTATACACCCCACCTCCACGAGCCACCTGAAAGTTAGTGATGAGTTTCTCTCTGAATATTACAGGACAGAACCTTTCAACATTGTTAAAAGTGTTTTAAAAGTAATTGGTTTCAAGTAATTGTTAAAATTCCCCCAAACTTTCAAATGATTTTCTTAAAGAAATCAGAGCCTAACAGATTTAAAGTATCACTGTAATAATGTTACTATCACTGCATTATGTTTTACTTCATTGAATCAAAGATAAAGGAAAAGGAGTTGCAACAGACTACTAGGAATTGCTCATTTTTCATAACCCACTATTTCCCACAAACATAAAATGTTTTCATGAATTCCACAATCTCCTCCAGACACCCCTCTTTCTCCATGCTGTTTCTCAAAACCCCAACGTGTTTAATGTTATTTGTTTTGCTTAATGATCAAAATATTCTTCTTGTTTTGTTAATATCTGAAGATATCCATGAAAACGTGCATGAGAAAATTATGTTATAGTGGAAAATATACTGAAAACTGTTGATATTTCTAGTCTAGGGCAGTGTTTTTCAAAGCGTTTTCTATTGTTCTGTGGGGTCCTTGAGATCCTTTCAGAGGGTCCTAGACATGAATTATTTCAGTAATAATATTAGACTCTAGCTGCCTTGTATACTCACTTACTCTCTCTCCAGTGTACAGTGGAGTTTTCCAAAAGCTAAGTGGTGTGTGATGTAGTAACATATTGAATGTAGATGCAGATATTAGAATTTGCCTATATTGCTAAAGCCAGGCATTAAAGAAATTTGCAAAGCATAAAATAATGCCACTCTTCTGAATTAACTTTTTTTTTGGAAAATATAAGAAAATACTTATATACTTATGTTAACCTTTAATGTGCTTATTATTTTTAAATGAATTAATAAAAATTTTAAACAATTCTCAGCTTTACTTTCTAATTTGGTAAATATTGATAGATTAACACATATAAATAATAGTTCTTTTGAGTCTTCTATAATTTTTAAGTGTAATGTAGTCCCCAAATCAAAAAGTTTGAGAAAACTGGTCTAGGGCTACTTTGTGTACCAACCCTAAGCTAGATTTCTTCCCACATGCCAGCAATCATCTGATAACTGCGTACACAACTTTCTCGTGTGTCTGGAAATAAAACAAACCAGATTTAGGAATGTACCAGTCATTATAGCTAGCAGATGAATAGAAATAAAGCCAAAAGGAAGTTTTGGAAAGCAAACTTTTCAGTTGAAGATTTTGCTCCAAGAGCTGATACATACCTTGGTCTTTGTTGTACTATTTCATGGTGTTCTCCTTAGGGTAATCAAATAATATATACTTTTCTAGTAGAATTCCTTTGTAAATAACAGTATAGTAGACAGTTTTCTTTGTGTTTTTCTTTACCTAATGTGATAATTAATGCTCTTTCTTAGACTAGTTCTTAGTATTCTTACTGCAGCCCCAGAAGTTACAACTGAATTATGACAATTGTGTGCCTTGGAAATAGCCCAACACAAAACAATCATGAGTCAAATTTTACAGTTTGACTATAGAGTCAACCATGTCTTTCCTAACCCTGGTTGTATGTATACATGATATATGTATTGATTTTTAGGTGTCTTATATTGACAGTATTAGCTATTATCTCCAAAGTCCATGCTTATTTCATTACATGACATGACCTCCCATTGAGTGTAGTATTAAAAGATAAGAATGAGTGCTCTATTTTATTTTTCAAATAAAATATAAAAATTTGTTATTTTAAAGCTAGATTATTAATAAAAATTATATTTAAGCAGTGTACCCTATTACATAAAGGAAATAGCTTACAATCATAAGCCAGAAAATATGTTTTCAATTCCACATTTTCTTCAAAATGGTTGAGATATAGCAAATCAATGTTAAATGGTTTTGTAATCAAGCATATTTGGGCTTTTGATTGTTTATTTATGGAACAATATGCATATAAATGATCAGTTTAATACAATTATGACCTAGAAACTTTACATATTTATTACAGTAGTGTCCTGTTTGGAAAACAGAAACACTTTAAGTATTTCAAAGGGAATTTAATGCAGTGAACTTGTTGCAAAAGTATTATAAAACTGGAGGAACCCCCGCCCCCCAAAAAAGGAAGATAGGAGACCTTGATATCAGTAACTGCAGAAAGTCACTAGCTCTCCTAAGGTTGGAGGAACAAAGAGTTTATTGGTATTTTCAGGAGCCTACTCACATGCTGCTGGGACACTTCTGTTTGAATTACTGCAGTAGGAAGCCAGGAGACCATATGCTCAAAGAGGCTGCAGGAATCTAGGAATTCATGGCCACCAGCGTTCACCTACTCCTGCCATTGCCAGAATCAGGAACAAGAAAAATATCACCTTTTCCCTCCCACCTTCTATTTGTATAAGAGTACCTTCCATTGGTGAAACCACACAGGAAACCAATGGTCAGTGGATTCTGGAAAATGACCTTTTCCAGCTCCTTTAGATATAAAATAGAATATAGAAGTATCAGTGTGAGGCTGGGTATCAACAAAGAATTTGCTGCTACTCTGTCTAGAATTGAGTTTCCCTTTTCTCCATTTCCTTGATTTTTAAGGTGGAGGGGGTAGGGTGTCCATGAGATTTTGGGAAACACTATTCTTGTAAATGGAGCATATCAACTGGACTAAGTCAATGAGTAAATGCCCATCCTGGGCTAATGACTGTAAGATGTAGACATTTGACCTAAGACAGTGCTGTCACGTGAAATTCTGGGACTTTTGCAGAGAGATTTGGAATACAGCCCCTCTCCTCCTTTGGATGGCATCAAGTGCAGTTGTCTTACATTGCCTCAAACATATTGCTACCATGAGGAAAAACAGCCTGAAGATGAAACTGATAGATGGAGGATAGAAGGATTGAGAGAATAGCAGAGGCTTTGTTGAAGCACACTTAAAGGATACCTTTTTTTTTTTTTTTAAATTCTTAATTATGTGAGCTCATTTTGCCCCTATATTGTTTAAGTCAGTTTGTGTTAGCCGTCCTATAGTATTCGCAACAAGAAACATCCTGATAACATGATACAGTTCCTGGATTTGGCAGCAAACAGTTCCATACTCTAGCTATAAATTTATATTTCTGGCTCTCATACTTTCTCAGTTCTATTGAACTGTTAGGGGAAAAAAAGGCAAAATGTGAAAAAGAAACCCTGTTTTGTACAACTGAAACATCTCTCAACCTTTGATACAGTACATAGATTTTTTTTAAAAAAAGGTAATGACAATGAGAAATTGCATATCTTAAGGTTGAGTCAATAGATATACAAAAACTTTATGAGAACATACCATCCATTCAGGTGCCCATGTAATTATTACCAAACAGAGAAAGAAGAGAAAGAAGAAACTCATGTACTTATACTACAAAGAATATTTCAGTAAATTTCTACAATCATAAGTTTGTCAGGTCATGTTTTCTATAACAATGTAATTAAAATGGTTATTGATAACAAAGCATTAAATTGGGGAAACTTTTTGCAGAGTTCAAAGTAAAGCATCTACATCTTGTGCCAACAATAAAATAAATATTATTATTTGAGACAACCTTAAAACAAGAATATCAAGAACACAGTGTATTAACATTTTTTTGAACATGGGCAAAACTTACCTCAGAAAATTTCATAGTCTTATAATTTTTTATTACTAGAAAAAGGAACAAACAAGAATTTTTAAAAAGGATGCAAGAGTACAGGAATAAAATTCTAAATATAAAAATAAAACTAGAATTGATCATTCAAAATCTTTGCTTGACTTGAAAATAGATGCATAAAATAACAGAGAAATCATATTCAAGTTTTATTATGAAAATATGTAAATACAAATAAGCATTATTAAGAATGAGAAAGAAAAAACAGTCCATAGATATGAAGGAAGTTAACATTACCGTATAACACTATATTAATAACTTTGAAAATTCTAGTGACATGGGTAACTTAGAAAATACCAATCTTCTTTGTACACAAAGAAATTTTCTTACATTTTGGACTAACTTTGCCTGAACTAACTGTACCTGGAGTCTTGCTATGGTTTGCATGCTTGTATCCACCCCTTCCCTCCCCAAATTCATGTTGAAATTCTAAATTCCCAAAGGTGACTGTATTAATAGGTGGGCCTTTGGGAGGAGATCAAGTCATGAGAGCAGAAAATTCTGCAAAGTGGAATAGGGCTCTCACCCAACCATGCCGATCTTCGATTTACAGCCTCCAGAACTGTGAGCAATATATTTCTGTTGTTTATAAGCTACCCAGTCTGTGGTATTTTGTTAGAGCAGCCCAATCAAACTAAGACATCCCATAACATTAACTGTGGCTCTGTTTTCCTAACTAAACCTGATAGACAAGGAGGTGATAAAGTAATCGAGT
>NW_006494612.1:17776445-17777003 GCF_000325575.1 Pteropus alecto | reverse complement strand
CTAGATCTTATCAATTATGTCTCAGCTTAAATGTCACTTCCTCATATTTTTTTTCTGACTTCTAGTGATTCCTCAGCATCTCTCAGCTTGGCTGTTCCCTGTCATATCACACTCTTAATTTCACCAGAGTGTTTTTCTTTACTTGATATTTTTAAAATGTCTTGGTTATCTGTCTTTGCTTCTGAGAATTTAAGTTCTTTGAGAATAAAGCCCTCGTATACCTTTATTGCCCATTACTCATAAAATAGTCACATAGTTGGTATCAATAAAAGTCTTAAATAAAGATAATTTTTAGGAAAATAAAAATGACTAGAATCACAAAACGAATATCTGAAATCATGGAATTACTTCAAAAAACAGTTCCAAGGCACAACAGTTTTACTGTGCAGCCCTTTCAAACTTTTTCAATAAATAAAAACTTCCACGTTATATAAAATGTTCGATAGCCCAGAAAATGACCAGTTATTTGATTATACAGTTAGAAAACCCAAAAGAATAAATCGTAAAATTCTTAGAACTAGAAAAAAAATAAGTCAAATATTCAGACACAAAATAAGT
>NW_006494612.1:17756396-17776285 GCF_000325575.1 Pteropus alecto | reverse complement strand
TTAAAATAGTAAATATATTTATTTTATTAATATTTAATTTTTTGAATTAATGAAGAAGTAATTTGAAATCAAATTTTTAAATCAAAATCTGAAAGGATGTTGTTGGAGATGGAATTTAATTATTCTTAAATTTACTCAAATATGCAGGAAGTAATAGCTGCCAATAAATAACTATACAGTGTTTGATGAAGGAAGAATAAGCTTTTAACAAGAAAGGCTATGTTTTCAACAAACAACTTTGGGGAAAAGTAGCCTATTTGGAAAAAATATATATATTATATCTACCTCTTATACCATCAAGCAAAGATTGATTGTAAACTGGTCACCCTTGTACAATAACTGGGCCATAAACATATACTGGTTGTTGCATGGTATTTTAAAAATCAGAAAAACTTTAATCAAAATATAAATGTTAAAAAAAGAAAAGCTTGAGAAGAAAAAGTAAATCAGAAGATATAACAACATCGGACCCACATTCCCAGATGGCAGCATTTGGCATGAACAGAGGAGTGTGGCCTCCCGGTGCTCTGCAATTTGGCACAGTTCTGCCTCCTGCTTTGCACCAGCTTGCCTCACGCATTTATGTGAAAGGCTCCACTCCTGTAGCCATTTGAGATTAAAAACTCCAGATGGATCAAGAGTTAGAGATAAGAGATAAAACAATGAAGTAAATTAGTAGAAAACACAGGATATTTAACTGGTTCTTATGAATTGGCCTAAGCCAATTTGATCTTGTGTAACTCTTATTTCTTATTAATTAGTAGTAGTCTCCAAAGGTTAGAGGTAGGTGAGAATTAACTACTTCCCCACAACCTCTCTATCGGATTATAAAGAAAGCAATTCTCAGAACAAAGTTTTCCATACATCTACCCATTTATCAAGTTTTTCATAGAAAATAGGAAAAATAGCTCATTAGGGATCAAGTCTTAGTGTCATCCTTAAGTGAACAGATTATGAGGCTTCCTAAATTCTTGCATACTATTCAAGGATAGGGAATGTTTCTAAATTATTTTAAGCACATGTCTGAATGCCATTAATTTTACCACTAAGAGCCCATCTCAATCACAAAGACCACGTTTTACCATCTGCATTTTGATTAGCAAAAGTCCTGATGGTAATCAGAGATAAACTGCTTGAAGCACTCATTGTCTTTGGAGTATGGTCTTTCTGGTTGATGCTAGCTGATGACCCTTTGGATGGAAAATCCTAATTAGGACAAATGACCACACTTATGTATAGCTTAAGCCAAATAGCACATACATAATAGCACACTGTCTATGCTGAAGTTCTTTAAAGTGAATTATAGATACCAGGTATTTTACAGGGAAGCACTTTCTAAGCATAAAAGAAATGTTAGAAATTGCAGAGGAAAAGGACAATGTTTGATGCCATAAACACGGCAAACTTAGTATATCAAAACAACCTTAAATTAAAAGAGGAATAAAAAAGTGTTGGAAGTATTAGTAACAATCATTTCCTAAGTGAACTCTATACTATATTTATTATATATACACATATATATAAATAAATACAGATACATAAATAAACACATTTATATATTATATCTGCATGTTTCTATTTTCCTCTTTGTCTTCTTACTCTTCTTACATGTTATCTTATTATGCAAGAATGATAACATGGATTTTTACTACATGTGTAGGGTACATATGCTTGCTGTAGAATAAGCAGTTGATTTTTTTTTTTTTTCACTCCAGTATTCTTATTTCACTTCTATCCCACATTGCTGCTCATTCTCTTGAGTGTTACTTTGCCTGTCACAGACCCTCTACTGGTCACTACTGAGGAAACCTGACCTTGATCTTAGGCAAAGAAAACTCACCCACAGTCCAAATGACTGTTTTTGTTTGTTTGTTTGTTTGTTTGTTTGTTTTGTGTTTGGAGAAGGCAGGATTTTGTGTGTGTGAGAGTGTTTTTGTTTTCGCCACTCACCAGTTATCCGCCACTCACTCAGAGGCACCTTCTGTGATAGAGGAGGATTCCACAACCACTGTCGTGGATACTGGAGGCTCCGGAAAGTAGCTCATCTTTCTTCATCTTTGCTATTGCACCTCACAGAGCAAACAGAGATTCACAACAGCCACCACAGGCAGGAGTAGTTCTAGAGCAATGTCTTGGTGTCAGCATAGTGCCTCCAGTCCCAGAACGTGAAGAAAGACCCTTCCTCTCCCAGACAGAGGCCCACCTCATTTCCTATTCTAGTATTAACCACTTCCTAGAATAATTAATTTTGAGAAAATCCTTTCTGTTATTAAAAAAAAAAAAAAAAAATCATGGTTTTGCACTAAGGTTCAACTGGCTGGCAATCACAACATTGTTCTACATTGGTACATTTCCCAAAACGTGTGTGATTCAGTCGTGCAAGAGACATCTGTTGTTTATGCCTGCCAAAAATCCATTTCCTTTTCTTTTGAAATGGAGCCCTGAATTTATATTGGGAAAACTACTCCTTCACTATTGGATACAACTATGGAACTATCAATCAAAATGTCCCCATTTCCCCTGGCCAAGGGAAAGACATGTGACCCAAGCTATACCAATCAGATGCTCTCTTCTTGGAATTTGAAGCTCATGTGGAATGCGGAGAAGGGGGAAAAGCAGTTGGAGCTGATCCACCCCATCTGTCTGTGACTGTCCATTTGTTTCCATTTTCCCCATAGATACTTTGGCTACTTTTCCAAGACTGACTGAGATTGTGTAAAGATGTCCTATATTCTTCAATCCTCCAGTATATTCCTCTGTGCTTGTTAGGTTGGGTTGGTTTTTATTTCTTGCATCCACAGAATCCTAACTGATACAAGTTCAACTGATGATAGCATTTTTTATGTAAGTATGCATTTTTCCCCCCAATTTCCTGTTTTTGGATAAAATGTTAATCTTACCGACATCATTTGCCCACTTGGTCTACTTTTCTCTTGAGATGGTGGATCTATCCGCAGGATGGGGCTGTGATTAGGTCATGCCTGAAATGTTGTTGAGATCAAATGACAATCATCATTCTTTTTCAAATTGTACTACTTTCATTTTTGCTTTTGATTGTCGTGAAACAAAAAGACTCTGTGTCTCTGATCATTTTGAGAAGAAAATGAAGTAATGACAGTGATGGGAAGGTTCTCCTTTCCCCTTTTAGTTATTACAATATTATTGACTATATATAGTTATTACAATATTATTGACTATATTCCTTATGCTATATGTTACATCCTCATAACTACTTTTTAACTACCTAAGTGAACTTCTTAATCTCTTCCTTTTTTTCACCCATCTCCCACCCCCACCTCCCATTTGGCAACCATCAAAATGTTCTCTGGAACTATGAGTTTGTTTCTGTTTTGTTTGTTCATTTATTTTTGTTTTTTATATTCCACATGTAAGTGCAATCATATGGCATTTGTCTTTCTCTGTGTGGCTTACTCTTCTCAGCACAATATCTTCTAGGTCCATTCATGTTGTTGCAGATGGCAAGATTTTGTTATCTTTTATGACTGATTAATATTCCATTGCATATATATAACACCTCTTTATCCATTCATCCATTGATGGACACCCAGGTTACCTCCATATCTTGGCTATTGCAAATAATGCTGCAATAAACATATGGATGCACATGTTCCTTCAAAGTGGGGTTTTGGGTTTCTTCAAATAAATACACAGAAGTGGGATTATTGGGTCTTTCTTTGTGCTTTAAAGTTTATTTTGTTTGGTATAGGTATTGCTATCCCAAATTTTTGTTTGTTTCCATTTTCATGAAATGTCTTTTTCCATCCCTTTACTTTCAGTCTGTGTGTCTTTCAATCTGAAGTAAGTCTCTTGTAGACAGCATATGTAAGAGTCTTGTTTTCTTATCCATTCAGCCACCCTATGTCTTTTGATTGGAGTATTTAATCTATTTACATTTAAAGTAATTATTGGTAGATATGTAGTTATTGCTATTTTATTATTCATATTTTGGATTTTTTTTTCTCTTCTTAAAGAAGTCTCTTTAACATTTCTTGTAATACTAGGTTGATGTTGATGAATGTCTTTAGCTTTTTCATGTCTGAGAAGCTCTTTATCCGTCCTTTGATTCTAATTGATAGCTTTTCTGGGTAGAATAATCTTGGGTATAGGTTCTTGCTTTTCATCACTTTGAATATTTCCTCCAATCCCTTCTGGCCAGCAAAGTTTCTGTTGGGAAATCAACTGACATTCTTAGGGGAGCTCCCTTGTAGGTTACTACCTGCTTTTCTCTTGTTGTTTTTAAGATTCTTTCTTTATCTTTAGACTTTAGCATTTTAATTATGCTGTGTCTTGGTGTGGGCCTGTTTGAGTTCATCTTGTTTGGGACTCTCTGCACTTCCTGAGCTTGTTTGTCTATTTCCTTCTCTTAGGTTAAGGATCTTTTCCATTGTTATTTCTTCAAATAGGTTTTCAATTCCTTATTCTCTCTCTTCTCCTTCTGGTATCTCTATGATGTGAATGTTGGTACGCTTAATGCTGTCCCAGAGGCCCCTTAAACTATCCTCATTTTTTTTTTTTATTCTTTTTTTCTTGTTGTTATTCTGATTGGGTGCTTTCTGCTACCTTATCTTCTATCACTGATTTAATCCTCTGCTTCATCTAATCTATTATTAATTCCTCCTAAAGTATTCATTTCAGTTATTGTGTTCTTCATTTTTGGTTGATTCTTTTTTATGTTTTCTATCTCCAATTTTATGTTGTCTGTTTCTTCGTTAAAGTTCTCACTGAGTTCCTCTACTCTTTTCCTAAGTTCATTGAGCCTCCTTATAACAAGTGCTTTGAACTCTGTCTCTGGTAGATTGTTTGTCTCCATTTTGTTTAGTTATTTTTCTGGAGTTTTGTTCTATTCATTCATTTAGGACATGTTTCTTTGTCTCCCCATTTTGGCTGCCTCCCTCTTTTTGTTTCTATGTATTAGCTAGAGCTGCTATGTCTTTCAGTCTTAGTAAAGTGGCCTTATGTAGTAGTTGTCCTGTGGGGCCAGGTGTCCTGTGGAGCTCAATGTCACAGTCTCCTTGGCTACCTGAACCAAGTGCTGCAGGTATGTCCCTTGTATGAGTTGTGTGTGCCCTCCTATTGTGTACATGAGCCTTGGTTGCTGTTGGCACATTAATAGGAGAGACTGACCCTTGGGCTGACTGTGAGGACTGGCCGTGACTGCAGTGAAGGAAATGTTGTGCAGGGGCTGACCTTATGGAGCAGGATTCGCTTTAGCAGATTGCCTGCCCAGTCTGCCCTTTGGGTGTGTCATCTGCAAAGGCGCTAGGTGGTACTCTGGCTCAGTCAGAAATGGGCAACCCAACCAGCAGGCCGACCCCAGGGCATCCTGGGACTGGCCTGCTGCAGACCAAGTTTAGCCAAAGCCAATGCACTGCCCGGGGCCACCTGGCACTAGCCACAAAGCAATCTGCAGATCGCCACCATTGTCACTTGGGCTTGGGGGTGCTTGCGAGAGGCCAAGCCTTGAACTGAGGCTAGCTGCCTCCAATGCTGAGCTTGGGGCTGCTTGGCAAGAGGTACAGGGCACGCCGAGGACAGATGCTACTAGATTGGGGTTTGTGAACTTTTGAGAGTTTAGGAGTCTGCAGCTTGAACCAAGACAGGCTGTTTGTATGGATAAGCCACTGGAAGTAGCTTGGGTGGGCCTGCCAGTTAGTGAGGCAGGTCTCAGGGAATCATTTGGGCAGGTGTTAATTTGGTTGAAGTAGACTCAGATGTGGCACCCACCTGTATCTGCATGCTGGAGGGGAAGACTCAACCAAGGAACAATGACTTCTGCCAGCACTTCTGTCTGGGAGAAAGCTGCTCTCCCTAGCCCTTGCCCTGAAGCCAGACAATTCAATTCCTCCCCATATTTTGTATCTTTCAAGCTGCTGCCCCAGTGCTGGAGCTCGGATTGAGTGTGACCATCAGTAAGTCCATATGTTGGGGTACACCTGGTACCCAAACAGCCCTCCATTTCACTCATCCACAATCTCTGATGGTTTTCATAGCCAAAAGTTATGGAGACTTCTCTTTCCAGCACTGGAACCCCAGGCTGAGCCTGGGGTGGGGCTGGGACCTCTTGCTCCTCAGGAGGGACCTCTGAAGCTGAGATATCCCTCCCAATTTTTAAATGCCATGCGTGGGAGTGGGGCCAGTCCATTTCCTGATTCTGCCCCTCCTACCAGTCTTGAGTGGCCTCTTTTTATGTCTTTAGTTGTAGGACTTTGGTTCAGCTAGATACAGGTGAGTCTCAGTGATGGTTGTTCTGTAATTTAGTTGTAATTTTATTGTGGTCATATAAGGAGGAAACCACAGTGTTTACCTACTCCTCCATCTTGACTAGAAATCTGCCTTGTTATTTCCTAAGTGATAATAGTACCAGAAGCATCTTTTGTTCTAATATTTGGTGTTTGGCATCTGTTTCCAACACAAAGTTCTTAAATCTCTTGAAATTTTTTGGATTGTAGCAATGTCTTTTATCCTGATTTGGTGACTCTTGGTGGGCTCATGGATGGGGCTAGTCACTATAAAGACCAAGATATGATTAAAAGTTTAGAAGCTTGAACTTTTCTATCCTCCAGGAAGGAGTGAGGGCTAAAAATTAAGTTGATGGTGATCATACCTACATAGTGAAGCCCTTATAAAAATCCCAAAAGGACACAGTTCAGGCAACTTCCAGGTTGCTGAACACAGAGAAGTTCTGGACAGGTGTTGTGCCCAGAGAGGGCATGGAAGCTTCGTGCGCCTTCCCACATACCTTTGCCTATGCATCTCCTCCATCTGGATGTTCATCTGTGTCCTTTATAATTTCCTTTTATAATAACCCGGTAAATAGTAAGTAAACCGTTTTCTTGCATTATGTGAGCCTCTCTAGTAAATAAATTAATGGAACCTAAGGAGGGAATTATAAGAACCTCTGATGTATAGCTGATTGCTTAGAAGTACAGGGAATAATCAGGACTTGTTATTGGTATCTGAGGGTACGGGGCAGTCTTGTGAGACTGAGCTCTTAACCTATGGAATATCTCTAACGTAAATAGTGTCAGGATTGAGTTAAATGTGGGACACACAGTTGGTGGTATAGAATTGCTTGGGGGAAAACCTTGCATATCTTGTGTCAAAAGTACTGAGTGTGGTAGTAGTGTGAGTAAAGGAAAAATAGGAGTATTTTAGATTTCCTTTACCCATTATTCTCAGAAAAGTCATTTTTCTAGTTATATATTACATGTTTTACTCTTCCATATGATTTTTAGGATTATTTCTAAATTCCATGAAAAATCCTGTTAGGATTGTGTTGAATTATACAGGATCAATATAAATTTAGTATTTATATAATTAGGGTCGTGTATCTTGCTTATTTTGTTAAATTTATTTCTAAGTGACTTAAAGTTTTTCATTATTATGAGTGAGATCAATCGTTATAGCAAAAGAATCCTTTGATTTTTGTACAGTGATCTCATATTGAACAACCTTGTTGAACTTTATTTTAATTAAAATTATTGGGGTGGCATTGGTTAATAAAATCATAGGTTTCAAGTGTACAATTCAATAATACATCATATGTATGTTGAACTGTGTGTTCACCACCCAAAGTTAAATTTCCTTCCATCACCATATATTTGACTCCCTTCACCCTATCTCTCCCCTGCCCCACTTTCCTATAGTAACCACTAATCCGCTATTCATGTCCATGAGTCTGTTTGTTTGTCATGTTTGTTTGTCATGTTTGTTTGTTGCTTGTTGAACTTAACTTTAATTTGTTTATAGTGTCTTGAATTTTTGTATTCACAATAATATTTAAAAAGAATGAACTTTTTAAAATCCATATTTCCTTTTATTTTTTTATTACTTTACTGCATAGATTAGGATCTCCAATACAGTGCTGAATAGAAGAAGTAATAGCAGTTATCTTTGTATTATTTCTAATTTTAAAGAAAATATATATAATTTTATCAAAAATATGTTTGTTGAAGATTTTTAATAGTTTTGATCAGGTTAAAATTTTTCTGTTTCTAGTTTGCTAAGAGTTATTTACACATATAATATATATTTGCTATATTATATATTTAATTATATTTATTATAATAATATATGATATAATACTATTATTATGAATCAATATTTAAACTTATCAAAAATATTTTCTGTACCTATAGAGTTCACTACATGGCTTTTCTCCTTTAATTTGTTAATGTGGCAAATATAGTAACAGGAACCAAATATAGTAATAGGAACTAAAATATCTTTTAGTTCCTGGAATAATCCCTACTTAGTCACAACACACACAGAGACAAACAAAAACAAACAAGAATTGGTGGATTCCATTTGTTAACATTTTGTTTAGAGCATTTATATCCCATGTGATGTCAGCTTAATATTTTCCTTGCTTACAGTGTTTATGTCTAATATTGGAGTGAGGGCTATACTGGCCTAATAAAATTAGGTCTTTAGAGAAGAATTTCTTTTTTTTCTACCCTCTAAAATTGTATAATTTTCGGTCGATCTTTTCTTTGAAATAATAATTCTCAAACTTCAACATGTATCACTATACAGATTCATTGGCCTCACACCCAGGATTTCTAATTTAGTAGATGTGAAGTGAAACTTGAGAATCTGCATTTCTAACAAGTTGATGCCGATGCTTTTGTTCTGATGACCAGACTTCAAGAACCACTGCTTTAAATATTTGGTAAATCTCATTTATAAAATCTGATGGGCCAAGTTGTTTCATTTTGTTTTTTTTTTTTGTGGGTGAATTTTAACTATTATTTCACTGTCTTAATGACTTATTTCCAGTCTAGTTTTCTTTTGGGAGTTTTGGATAAGTTATAGTTCTCTAAGAAATTGACCACTATTTTCAAGTTGTCACTCATGTTGACAGAATTATTCAGGACATTTTTTTATAATATTTTAAATCCATGCTGCATTGTCTCCTATTTTCAATTTTGTTAGTATTTGGTTGGCTTTCTCTCCAGTGATGTGCTTGAGCTGGCTTGTACTGGCTAACCAGAGACAACTGTATATCTCTTCCAAGTCACATCATGTTGATAGATTACAATCAGCAGTAGTAGGAATATTTACACTATGGAAATCATAAATCTCACAAATTGGGGCCTATCCCCACCCCAGAAACTGCGATTTACCAACACAACACATTCTCTCTCTCTCCCTCCAGCTTTTCCTCTTCCTCCTTCCTTCTTTATCCTCTATTCCTCTCTCCTCTATCAATCTTGTTATGTATTTTTCTATTTCATTAGTTTTTTTCAAAAAATAATTTTTGAGTGTTTATTTAATTCTCTGGTTTGAATCTTAGTTTCTCACATTAATTGATATTTGATTTTAGTTTTATTCTCATTGTTCTATTACTAGGATTTCCCCTGTTATTATTTTTCTTAAATTCTTAGGTGGATGATTAGCTTGTTAATTCTTAGTTTTTCTTGTTTTGTAATGCATGCATTTTTTTTTTCATTTTTATTAAATTTATTGGGGTGACATTGGTTAATAATGTTATATAAGTTTCAAGTGTACAATTCTATAGTACATCATTTATATATTGCATTGTGTGCTCACCACCCAAAGTCTAGTCTTCTGTCACCATATATTTGACCAGCATTTTTTGATTTCTTAGACTCATGACTTATCTATAACTGTGCTCTTTTAAATGTCCAGATATTTATTACTATGATTTTAATTTATTTGTTTACTTTTAAGCTATGCATTATTGCTTTTTTATTTTGTAGTAGAGTAATTACGAAATGTGATATATGTTATGAATATTTTGGTATTTGTTGAGAATACTTTGTGGTCCAAAACCTGACCAACTTTTGAAAATATCTCATTTGAACTTGAAAAGGATGCACATTCCCTAATTGTTCTCTAAATTATTAATTTGATTGCTTGCATCTTTAAAAAATTTTTTAAACATTATCAATAACTATGCTTTAACTATCAGTTTCTGAGGGACATGTGTTAAAATTTTTTATTGTGTCAATACTTTGTCACACTTTAATCTTCCTGTTTGCCTTAGAACCCAACCCCAGCCCCTTTTAATACATCTGGTTGAATTCTCCATGGGCTTGGACTTTAGCTTCACCTTCCCTCTCTATTATTGCTTTATTCTATGTTTATGGCTTTTGGAGTTTTCTTGTCTTTCTTTCATGCTAAGAGTTGTATTAAGCCGCTTAAAAAATATTTCAGCCAGAGTTTTCTTTATATTCAAATGGAAGCCGTCTATACTAACTCAGCTCACCATGTTTGCTCATGCTCTTCGCTTTCCAGTTATGCCATTAATTTCCCTTTTTAAAGATTAAAAACTCTAACTTTTAGCTTTATTAATTTATTTTATGTGTATCTTTTTTTCTTTTTTCATTTACTATTATTTTTCTAATAAATAATATTATTGGGTTGGACTCTTTTCCTTGTCATTATTTTGCAGTTAATTTTATAAAAGCATTTAAGACTTGATTTCTCTATGAAGAATTTTTTAAGAAGAGGTATATGTTTTGAAAATCATTTTTTTAGTTTCCATTTGTAGCATTGTTTTTGTTCAGTGCCTGTTTGTTTGCTTATTTATTTACTAAGGGTTTGCTTGTACAAAATTATGCAATCAAAAAATTTTTTTTCTGTTATAGGGATGCTTGAAAAGGCTATGTAATTTCTGTAAAATGTATAGCTATTATATAAATCTTATTAATGAAATTATTCAGTTATACTCTATACTTGTAATTTTTTATTTAATTGACGATTCATGAACCGAAAATGACATGGTACATTTATTTACTCCTTTTATGCTTCTGAAATATTTTTATTTAACTATTTTGTTATATTTTAATAGTATTTAAATAAATGGTATTTATTCAAATTATAGTTAAATTAATTAGTTTAAAAAATGATGTGGTATATAAGACATGCAATGGTATATAAAATTACATGACAAATAATCATTGTGGCTTTTACTCTTTATCACTATGTATTATCCCTTTCCTATCTGTAATTTTTTGCTTGAATTATAATTTGTTGTTTAAAGATTCCATAAATAAATAAAAATTGCATCTTTTATATTTCTATGTGTATGGCTATATGCCTATCTATATAAAAATATTGTCCACTTATATAGTGGTTAAAATGATCAATTCTGGAAACAGAGAGACCATATATAGATCTCAGGTCTGTGATATACCCACTGTATTCCTCTTTAGTTGTCTATCTCCTTAATTATAAAATGAAGATAAGTATAGAATCTACTTTATAGTGTTGTATTAAAATTAAACACTGTTTTATATGTAAAGTGCTTAACAAATATATATATAACCCTATTATATATCATCTATCTATGTATCTGTCATATGTAATATAGCACTTGGCAAATAGTGAGCATTCAATAAATGTTAGATCAAAAATGTGAAGAATTATCTATAGAAGCTTTCAAATACTGACCAATAAAATTTCAAAAAGAACAAAACAAAATAGGAAGCTAAACATATCCCATTTTAATATCATTGAGCCTATGAGTCATAATATTAGTGAAAATAAATTACGGTTTTAAAATTTAGGCAGAGTATAATTTTATTAATAAACAACATTTGTTTTGTGGTATAGTTTATAATATATTACAAATTTCGAAAGTTTTGATTTAATTATGGAAGCATTAGAGAAATATCTTTCAGTTTGCGCAAGATAATACTATAGTGAAGATTGTGGTAAAGAACAACTATTTAACACTGATGGGCAAGAGATCTGAAATAGGGTTGAGAATGGAACTAGAAAGGTTAGATAGGAAAAGTTTATTTAAATTTAAAGATATATCATGACAGGAGATATGCAAGATAAAATTGAGAAAAAATAGGAAACATTTCCAAGGAATAACAAATACATCTTGGTGAAAAACAATAGTTCCAGGGTTTCAAATTAAATCTTTAAAAACTAAATCTTTTACACACTTATAAATTTTCAGAATTTTTAAAGGGGAAATTAGCTTTTATATATTGAAAAAAATATATTTTAAAATTTTTATTATTTATTTAAAGATACACTTTAAAATTTCAAATTAGAACTTTCTCTTTCAGTCGGGATGAATGGGGACTGGATTTTACCCATATCCCTTGCCTTAAATGACTTCGAAAAGAGACACGAGAAATAAGTTTTTAGATATTTGCCAGCAAACAGTATTAGACTCTGACCCCTGAGAGAAGGGAAATAAATAATGTCAGCCATGTTTTACCAATTTATTGCTTAGAGACACTTTTCGTGCTTCAGTACAGATACAGGAACCCAGAGTCTTACTAAGTTAAAGAGAACCCAAGAGTCTTACTAAGTTAAAGAGAAAATACATCAGAGTATGGAGAGGCCGAGTAGGCTAGAATTTGCCGGCGAGATTACTGGAGAGGAAAATGTAGGAAAAACGAGTTCCAGAGATTTTTATAGGGATCTCTTGAATCTTAGCTGAGAGATGATCTACACATAAGCATAAGTAAGAGGAAGACTACCTAAGGATCAGAAAAAGAACCACCACGAAGGTAGGCAAAATAATTCCTAGAAATCACACAGGGTTGGAAATTGTTCCTTTTCATACCAGCAAATGTGTAAAGACCATATAATACAAAGTTCACCAGAGAGAATTCTCAGAAGAGTATCACCTTAGTGAGACTACATTAGCCCTAGACTGAAGGCTGCTTTGGACACTGTTCTGATGACTTATTATTCACCCTGTTGGTGAAGGAGATGTTCTCCACCCTACATAATATGGGATGGCCAAACACATGGCACACAGTGATAACAGAAGATATTGGCAGCAATTTATTGTCTGCATATACTCACAGCTTAAGAAAAGACATTATATGCCATTCAGGGCCACATGGGGGTTGCACTAGAGAACAAAATAACCCAAGAGGGGCTTTGAGAGTCAAGCTTTGTAATAACAAGAGTTGTCCCTTAGTTTTTACAGGATGTTGCGGTTGGCTTGTTTAGATAATTCTGTGGGCTGGCAAGAAGGTGAAACATTTTAGGTTGAGGATCAAGTGCAGTGAAGCTGGTTCACCTGATAAAAGAACTAACCATGTGGGCAGCCTTTCCCAATGGTTGGAGGATGTATCTGATGGGAGCAGGAGAATTTACAGCTAGGCCTTTGGGCCTTGTGAAGCTCAAAAACATCAAGACAGCACTTGAACTTTTAGTTTTTACACTACAGACGCACTATAATAAAGTTTAACAGAAGACTCAAAATGATCTAATTAATTATAAGTAACTTACCTGTTACTTACATATTACAAGTAACTTGCCAGAGCAAAATTCAACACAGTTGAAAGTAATATAATAAATACAGCAACTGATACTATAAAATCCACAATGTCTATTACCAATCAAAATTAAAATTAAAATTTTTCTGCAAATGAGTAGAAAAATATGACCCATAACTATTAAAAAATCAATAGACATTGATCCGGAAATAGCAGAGATGATGTTTAAGAAGATAGAACAAAACATAAAATGAGGAGAAAACTATAGAGATGATATCAACATCTCACATGGAACTTCTAGAGATGAAGAATACAATATCAGAAATGAAAAGTGCACTGTATGGAATTAAGAACACACTAGACACAGTAGAAGAAAAGATCAGTGAACTTAAAGATGTAGTAATAGAAACTAGCCATGTGAAGCACAGAGAAGAAAAATTAGATTATAAAAACAAAACAAAGAATCGGTGTCCAGTAGAACAATATCCAGTAGTTTAATACTGGTGTAATTGAAATTCTGGAGGAAAGTAATTAGGTGGGTGGGGAGTATCAAAAACATTTGAACAAAAAATGAGTAAACATTTTCCATATTTGGTAAAAAGTATAAACTCACTGATCTAGGATGCTTAATAAAAATAACTCAGAACACCATGCCAAATTACATCATAATCAAACTATAGAAAACCAAAGAATATTAGAAATCTTAGCAGTTAGAGAAAAAATCACTACAATGAAATATATCTAAGAACAACGGTAGAAACAGTGGAAGCCAGAAAACAGTAGATGAAGTACCATTTTCAAAGCTCTGGGGAAAAAAAAGGTCAATTTAGGATTCTTTAGCCAGTGGAAATATATTTCACTTACAAAAGCAAAATAAAACTTTTTTTCAAACTAGTAAAGTTGAAAGAATTTATTGCCATGAGACATGTACAATAAAAAATGTTTAAAAAATTTCAGGCAGGTGGAAAATAATATTGAAGGAAGTTTGGATTTAAACTAAGGAATAAAAAGACTCCAAAATAATAAATAGATGAAAGATGGATATCTTATCTTTTAATTCATTTTTTAATCTCTCTAAAATGACTACTTAAAGCAAAAAAAAATAATAATGCATAGTGCAGTTTAAGTCATTCATGGAATAAAAGTATGATAAAAATAGCATGAAGGACAAAAAGGCGAAATACTTATTTGCTGTTTTATGGTTCTTAGAGTTAAAGGATTATATGAAAGTGGACTGTAATGTTGATGTATATTGTAAACTCTTAAAGCAATCACTAAACAAATAAAAAGAAGGTAATAAGTCAATAGTAGGAATTAACAGAATAAAAAAGCAGAAAAATAGATCAAATTGCAGATGAGATAAAGAGAAAACAAATGGCAAGATGATAGATTTAAATTCATAAATATTAATAATTATATTTAATGTAAGCGGCTTAAGGCGCCAATTAAAATGTAGATTGTTTTTTTTTTTTCCTTTAAAAGAAAGGCCTAACTATACGCTAGCTATAAAAAATGGAATTTAAATAGAAAAGATAAAAGCATGGGAGAAGTTATACCACATCTAGGAAAACATATACCATTCTAAAGCTAATCAAAAGATAATGGAAGAATTTTACTTCTGGCTAAGGTGAAGAAACAAAGATACAATTTACATATGAAAAAATAAAAAACGTGTAGATCATATGAAGCAATAATTTTTAAAACGCTACACATAAGGCTATACGAACAGTGATTTATGACAGTGATGAGAAACAAATGAGGTGAGTCCTGTGATTGCCTTAGCATGCTTTGAGAGAGTTCCTGGGCCATAAAAGAGAGAGGAAATTTTCAAATTTCTTGAGACATTAATTAACAAAGCTCATTCAAGAAAGAATAGGTAGTCCGAATATCCCTATATCTGTTAAGAGATTGAAATAGTAGTTATAAAACTTCTTACAAAGAAAATCCAGGCTCAGATTGCTTACCTGGTGAGCTCTAACAAATATTTAAGGAAAAACAACATATTCACCCACACTGCTCCAAAATTAATGAGTAAGGAATACTTTCCAACTTGTTCTATGAGGCCTCCATTAAACTGATACTAGAACCAGGCTAAGGCATTCTAGGAAACAAAGCTATTGATCAATATTTCTCATATTTTCGCATCTATACAAAAATTTCAAACAAAATTTTAGTAAATCGAGTCCCCAAATATATAAATGGATAGTACATCACAACCAAGTGGAGTTTATCCCAAGAACATTAGGCTGCTTTAACAAAAAAGAAATCACAGAGTACTCATTATAGTACAAGCTAAAAAAGAAAAATCATATTGAAAACTTATCTCAACAAACACAGAACAAGCACTTGACAAAATTTTACATTTATTCCTGATAAAAATGTACAGCAAAGAAAGCATATAAGAATATTCTCTCAATCTGAAAAGGAAATCTATAAAAACCTACAGCTAACATAATACTTGATGGTAAAAGAACACATTTGCTCTCTAAGGTCAGGAACAAGACCTAGAAGTCTGCTCTTCCTAAATCTATCATTAGGAGAAAGGGCTTCATCATGACAGAGCTGCTGCATATCTGGAGTGCAAGTTCTGTTTCGGCTTGAATGGTGTGGCAGATGAACAACAGTCACAAATTCTTTAACACTCCTACTATCAGGAGATGAGGTCTATTTTCCTTCTTGAATCTGGGCTGGCATAAGGCTGTTTTGACTAATAGAGAGCAGTGAAAGAAACTATGGTGCTTCTAGACTGTTTTTATGAAATCAATAGCTTCTGCTGCTCTGAAGTTCCCAGCCACAAAATAAGACGTCAGACTACACTGCTCGAGAGACCACATGGAAGAGTTTGAGAACATATGGAGAGAGACAGAGAGTTCGAGCTGAACCCAGACTTCCAGTGACTGTGGCAAGCCATCACGTGTGAGAGGAGAGCCATCTTAGACCTTCCAGCCTAGCCCATCCCAGCCACCAGATGAAAATCAGGGAGTCAGCGCCTTGTGGAGTAAAACACTAGCCCAGCTAAGTATGTTCAAATTTCCGATTCACAAAATGATAATGTATAATAAAATGATTATCATTTTAAGCCATTCAGTTTTGGAGTCATTTTTATGTAAATAAAAATAGCAGTAAATAATGGAAATAAATAAATATTCTGAATATTGGACTTGATTTTTTCTTATAGAATAGTTTATGCCAGTTTCCTTGATCTCTCTATTCCCAAAGATGGTTAGTTCCCTTCAAATTACATCACCAAAGCCATTCCTGCAATATTTAAAGTCCTGTCTTCCTGAATACCAGTTTCCAGTCTCCTTTAGCTGGCCCATCACATTCTTCTTGAGTCCTGCTTATTTATATATGTTCATCCTTTCCTGGCTTGCTTTGTACATTGGCCTGTCTTTATAAAGTATGCATGACTTTTTTGGTGTATGGATCTCTTTCTGTGATTGTGTTACAATATGAATCTTTTTATATCAGCTTCTCATTACCTCTGTGGAATGTGTGTGTTTCTCACTGTTGATACCTTTCCATCCGATCTTTATCTTTGTGTATGGTTCAGTTTTTGCATGCTTAATTAGCTTTCCGCCTTTCCTTTTCTGTTTCTGCCTCTTTCTACTTGTACCTCTCACTCTAAGTGAGTGAGAGGTACAAGTAGAAAGTACGTCGTAGTGAATTAGAGTACAGACCCTGGAGCCAGATCTCATCTCTGTCACATATTTTGTGATGACCTTTGACAAATTTCTTAATATGTCATTGTTACAATTTTCCCATCTGAAATATGAAGAAAATAATAGTACCTAACTCATAGGATTATTGGGTGGCTAATACATACATACACACATACATGTATATAATTTATATGTACATGTGTATAAGTATACACATGTGTGTGTATACAGACAATACTTGGTCTGCAATTAGCACTCTGAGCATTAGGCATTGTTATGTTTGGATTCCCACTGGGTTACCTTTTCTCCATTCCCTGTCCCTTGCTCTTTTCCTTCTCTATTCTCACTTTTCTCTGGAAAATAACTGAAGTGAAAATTATTTTTGAAGTAAATCAGTAGAAGTCAACATTCCCATGATTAATTTTCTAATAACCTTTAAACTTGTATGGATAGTGACTTATCTTTTCTCTCTCTTGAGGTACAAAGACTGAATATATAAGAGTATTCTTCATCCAGGCTACATTTAGGGAGGAATTTCACCCTTTTTTTCTGGGTAGGAGTGGCACATCTGACAGATGACATTCCTGTGAAGAACTGTTCTGTGGGTGGACTTGGAGCCCTATGCAATTTCTGACAGAACATCTCCAAGTTCATAATTTTCTCTTCTTTTCAAGACAGCGTATTGTCTTAGGCCAGGTTTCTCAGAACCATACAAACTCCCAGACATGTGATTTGTAAAGGAAGTGTTCACAAGAGACACCAGGAAGGGAGTTGGGTTAGCGGATCAGGAAAGCAACAGAAGCCGGGGAGAAGCCTGGTGTTGTACAAAACATCAGATTCTCTGGGATGTCAAACTCACCTCAGCACCTGTCCTGATTGGAGGGGAAAAGAGCTGAGCATTCATATTTCTGTGTCAGTAAGTAATTGGCCACGAGCTGAGGGTGTGGGAGGTATATAAGTTCAGGCACTTTCAGCTCCTTTGCTCTAAGTCTGTGGGCAAAACAGCTTCAGTTTTTCTCAGGCAGTTTTCATAAGAGTCTCTGGTAAAGGCACAGGGTGGGTCCTTGGGCGAGAGGATCCACGGAGATCACGGCAAAACAGTGAGAGTGTCCCCGGCCCTATACATATCAAAATGTATGATATGTATTTTAGGAATAAAATTTGGAGCAAGAATGACAATATTTTAGGAATAAGATTTGAGTTGGTTCAAATTTACTTTTAAAAACAAGTCGATCATAATCATTGGTGCTTTAGAACATTGCAGGTGGTATCTTCCACATCTAGTTGTTATACCTCTTGTGTCATGAGAACAGAATAACTAGCTTAGACACTAGTTCCCTTTTTTTTTTAGAATAGTAATTATAGCATATCTGTGCCTTAATTCAAACTCATTTTTCTTGTATTACAATTGTACGTACAAGTTAGCACAAGTAATAATGATGTAAGAAAGAGAAGAGATTTCACTTCAAAGTTAACTCACATCAGAGGTTCATTAACATTTACAGATCAATGAGACTTCTAAATGAGGCAGCAAATAGATAACTTCTGTTTTGGGTGGTTTGACATGATCTGGGCCACCAAGAAATAATGGGAGTTAAGAGAGGGGCCATCTCTTACTGATTTTCTGATTTCAGAGGTGCCAAATGGACACAATTCACTCCTAGGCTCTGAAAAACCTTTCCCTGACTCATCTCTGAGGCACAGAAAGGACCAAGTAGGGAGAGGAGAGGAGAGGAGAGGAGAGGAGAGGATAGGAGAGGAGAGGAGAGGAAAGAAAGAGAAGAGAGAATTTCAAGGTTAAGAAGGAAATCAGGCTGAAAGTATTTTATGGAACATATTAGAGGAGCCAACTCTAGAAATCAACTGATAGTGAAACTTGAGCATGTAGAGATAAAAAAAGAAAGAAAAAAGACTACTCTGAAAATAATAACGAGGGTCTTTAAATAAGAGAGACACAAATCCCAATTTAGGTGGCTTGATAAAAACTATCACAGGCATGGAGGAGTTTATAAGGATTCCAGATTGAAGCAGTACAGATGCTATATATCCTCATCTGCACTTGGTAAAGGGGTCTCATAAGCCCCTTAGTAAAAAAGAACTAAAAGTCTATTTTAGAACTCTATTATATTGATATATCAGAACCCCATATAAATATATATGTATATATTTAGTTGTGATAAAGTATATGAGAGTGTGAGTGTACATATATACGTATGTGTGAACTGCAAGAGATTTTTATGGAAAATAAGAGATTTTTATGGAAAAGACATGACCAGGACAGAGAGCCACAAGGGCCTTAATTCTATTTTTAACAGGTACTCATATCCACAAATCGAAGAAAAATAATAATATACGTGCATGAAATAAACCCCAAGTCAAACGAAGGAACACTTTATTGCTATTTGGGGTTGTCTCCAAATTCCCATGGAGGGCTCCAGCAGGCGGGGCTCGCCTCGGCCATACACTGATTCTATTGACTGGGCTACTTGGGCCTAAGAGGCCTAGAACCAAACTCCAGTGGAAGGCTTATTTGCTTTCTTTGCTTCTACTCCAAAAATTTAAATAGAAATTCTGAATGTTAGCACTCTCTGAAGCAAGTAAAGCACACCATTTAGCAACAAACAGTGGAAAAAAAGCATAAAAAACGAAAGAAGTGTTTGGCTCAAGGCACAAGGCAGAGCTGGATTCCCTTCCCCTGTGTTTTTTGGATTGGCTGGGAGAGGAGCCCAAGGGAGCTTCCTTGGCTCTTCTTATGCAGCTGGGTGGAAGAACTAGCCAGGGTTATGCAACATACACCAGATAAAAGCCTAGCTCAGTTATATGAGGCCAGGAATATAAAGTGTCTGAAAATTGTTTTCTTTCTATAAAACTAAACAAAATTAACTTCTCTCTTAATCAAGAACATCCTTTGTTCCCATAGAAAAATAAAAAAATAATCCCTTAAATGAATTTTATTTTCATATTATTTCTGAAGAATTATTAAAATTCA
>NW_006494612.1:17741550-17755088 GCF_000325575.1 Pteropus alecto | reverse complement strand
TTGCCTCTTATTCTGCTATTGGAAGTGGTATTTAGGACTTCCAAAGCTTTAGTATGTCAGCTCCAAGTCTAGCAGAACTCTGTTGAGTTTATTTGCTCAGTAGCATTCCTCTTTCTTCATGTACAGCTCCTATGCATGCCCGTTTTCATCTACCTGATTCAGTTAGGGGCTGATAGTAATTGGTCCATGGATAAGAATATTCCAAAAACTGGGCAAACTGGAGTCCCTTTCCAGAAATTGAATCGCTTTCTATCACTTCTCTGGTCAGGAACCTTGATTGAGTGGTCAAGAGACATTCCACCATATTGGGAATCCAAGAAAATAAAGCTGACTCCCCTCACTGCCCAAAATAGAAGTGAGGAGTACAGAGAATGTGATGAGACTATTACTATATATAGAAGATCCCTTCAACATCTGTTCTTCCAAAGTCTTTGTTGTTTCATACTTTTATAAGTTCTGAGCAGTAGACAAATATCTTTCCAAAAAAATCTTCTCTTGTTGCTTCAGCTAGCTCAAGGTGGGCTTCTGTCACATAGATCTGATATAGTCCTAATACACCAAGACTTTCATTTGTTCTCTCTCTCTTTCTCTGTCTTAAAAACAACAACAACAAAAACATTTTAAAAATACTATACCAATTCTAACTGGGGCTTCAACTTAAAATTCTATATCAGGAACTCTGGTGGTTGAGGCTGGCCCATGTAAAGAATCCCTTTGTCTAAACTGAATTAGCCTGAGAGGTCAGACAAAACTGGCCGAAAGTTGTGGATTTGGCCTACTCCACTCAAATTCACTTCCTGGCTTTTACCCCATGGCAGAGGCTGTTAGTTGCTTATCTCCATTTCCATTCTCCTTTTCTTCCATATAATGGAAACCTTGGATTTCAGTTGGAAATATGGCTGCCTGGAATAAAGGCTCCATTTTCTAATCTTCCTCGCAGCTAGATATGGCCCTATTTCTGGTCAATGAGATGCATGGCAGGTAAGCAGAAGGGTTTTTGTGTTTTGTTTTTTATATAGCTTCCTTACTAATCAGCTGGCATATACTCTTTGCTCTTTGTTCCTTCAAGCCTTCTTCTTCTTCAGCTGGCTGTGATGTAATCCAATTGGGACTTGACCAGTTTTCTTGGACCATGAGGTAAAAATTATGAGCCGAGGTTGATGGAAACAGAGTTTATGACATCATGTAGCCCCTTACTAGCCCTGAAAGACATATCTTCAGGTTTTCTTTTTCCATGTGAGGACAAAACTAGACAAGAGCAGTATTTCTTTACTGTGAGTGGAACTTAAGGTAGGCTTATGAAAGAGGTTTTACTTCTCCCTAAGGCCAACATATTTATGTTTATGTGTAGTAAAAACTACTGAATTCTCATTTCATAAATGAATTCAGTCATTCTCAACAAACATTAATCTCTTAATATTATTGTTCAGTGTCATTTTCTTAAAATGTTATCTGAATAATGCTAAAAGCCCTTCAATGACTGAAAGCTCTTACCATAATTAGCAAAGATGTCTGTTTGTTTCCTTATTTGCTTGGAGTTTTTATGAGTTTGTTTTATTCTCTCAGGACTAACTATAAGGTCTGTGAAGGTGGAGACCTTGCCGATCTTATCATGTCACCAGTACCTAGCACTGTGTTTAACATATAGTAGATAGTCAACAAATGTTTTTGTTAATGAATAACAGAGATGGATGGATGAGGGAAAAATTCATAAATTTGAGAAATGTTTGGCGTAACACTGTTCTATAATGCACTTAGATTGACTTGATTATTACAGTTAAGATTCCGGTGTGTCAAAAATTTAAACCAAGTAACGCTTTTCATAAATTTTATTTTAATTGTTTTATTTATGGGGTATGGGTATCATGGTATGCTACATACAACAAGCAAAATTCTAAGATGACCTCCAGTGTCCCATGACCTTGTATAGCCTCCACTCCATGAGTGTGGGTAAAACTATAAAAATGGTGGTATAGCACTCGTGATTAGGAACCTTTCTCAAAATGAAGATTATCCTCACTTAGCTTGACTTAATTGAGTGCTTGAAAGAGATAAGAAGCATCAGAAAATACACTCCTGCTGGTCTAGAAGAAAACAGACATCTGTATTGCAACTTGGCTATGGGAGTCACATGGCAAGGAACTGCAGGTGGCCCTGGTCACCAGCCAAGACCCAGAAAGAAAATGGGTACAACTGCAAGAAGTCAAATTCTTCCAACAATCTGAGTAAGCTTGGAAGAGAACCCTGAGCTCCAAATGAGAACAGCCTCATGACCAGCACCTTAATTGCAGGTTTGTGAGAACCTGAGCAGAGGATCCAGTTAAGCCACGCTCAGACGCTTGACCCAGGGAGAATTTGTGTTGTTTTAAGCCTCTAGGTTTGTAGCAATATTGTTATACAGCCATCGAAAACTAATGAAAACACTTCGGCATATATTATTTTATTCTTATAGCAATATATAAATCACATTTTATTTTGGTGGTCACGGATAATGAAACTGATTCCAGAGAGGCTAAACAATTTGCCAATGCTTACCCACCTAGTAAGTGTATAGAATAATAGGGAGAGTTTTAGAAAGGTCATTTAGGGGTGGAAATACTTACACCACGTGTGCAAGTGATGGAATAGACTGAGAACTGAGGCTGCAAATGCCTCCACAAAGTGGTATGATTGCTTCTACACAGCTGACAACATTGAATACCTTAATTCTAATCAAAGTATAATTACCTAAGTCAAATCTTTTCAACTTTTAATGACTTAGAGACCAACTATTTCAGCTCTGTCAGTGCTTTTTAGGTTACTTATTTGTACTGTTGGCTTTCTATGCCTATTTTCATTTTTCCACTTTTTATTGGACATATTCTTATTGAAATCTCTCTCAAATGCTATATGACATGAGGTATAATAGGAAGAAAGAAAGGAGGGAAGGGAGGAAGGACAGTAGGAAGGGAGAAAGGGAAGGAGGGACAAAAAGAGAGAGAAGCAGAGGTAGAGAGGAAGTGAAAGAAAGTAAAGATGAAAGGAAGGAAAAATGAACAGAAAGAAAAGAAAGACAAAAACTACGAAATAATGCCTTGCAACTGAGGAAACTATGACTCAGAGTGGTTAAATGTTTTGCCCAAAGTCGCTCAGTTTATGAAATATAATGTGTAGTTCCCAAATCTTCTAGTTTTAAAATGTATATACTTTTCCCCCCAGACTCACATATTTAATTCTCTTAATTCTAGGGTTTTCTATTTTTACAGCAATGTGTATTTTCACTCAGAAAAATCATGAGGTAAGTACCCATTTCACCTACTCACAACGAAAGAGTCACTAGTGTCCTTCTGTTACCAATTAAACTTTGTAATAGATTTGGGTCTTTTTGCATTGCTAATAGGAAGGGGTTGATTAAGAGGTTGAATAAAGATGTGAGTTTTAATCTACACATGCTCCAGAAATCACACTTTAACTTCAAGATAATAGCAAGGCCTTGAAAATGTAAAGAGTCAAAGAGGAACCAAGAAAAAATTAAATTTTAGAAAGGAGAAAAGAATAATAAAGTTGAAGGTAATAGAACAAGAAGAGAAAAGAGGAAGAAGAGGAAAGGAGGGTTATAAAACGAAATAAATAATAGATTTTTCTAAATAAATCTTAAAATCCATTCTGGCATTTATAATGTATTTTTGCAATTCTTAAACAGTTCCTGTTTGTGACTCATTTATTATGGGTGCAGTTTGGATTGTACTATTCTTTGGACCATATGGAATTTCAGAGCATCTAGAACACACTGATCCTTCCAGCTTGTCATTTCATCATACAATTTGAGATGTGATTGCTTTGTTCAGATTACTTTTTTCCCATGGAGCACGATATTTTTTCAAAGCTTTGATATATAATAGCAATTATTGATCATTGAGGAGAAAGGTTGCTTGAAGAGAAAAACAAATACTCAGACCTGACCTGTAGTTTTCACCATCACAGTTAATAGCTACTCCATCTTCTAGTGTCTCAGACCAAAAATATTAAAGCCATACTTAAATCCTTTGTTTCTTTCACACCCTGCTTATAACCTATGAGCAAATCTGGTGGCTTTGTCTTCAAAATAATTCCAGGATCTGACCATCTATCACCAACCAGCTCCACCGCTACCATCCTATTCTAAGATATCACCTTTTTTCACCTGTTCCCTTTGCTCTTTGTCCCCTCAAATCTATTCTAAACTTAGAAGCTAGAGTGATTCTGTTGAAATATTAGTCAGATGATGGTACTTCTCTGCCTCCAATAGCTCCCCATCTTTCCCAGAACAAAATTCCAAACTCATTCAAGTGTCACCTTCCTGAAATCTGTCTACTCTATTTAAAATTGTCAACTGCCATCTCATCCTCCTCTAGAATAAAGCTTCACAAGCACAAGGATTTTGTGTATGTATGGGTGTCTACTTTATTTACTGATTTTCCCTAGATAATATTTGTTGAAGAAATAAATGAATGATTATTGATTTGAGCCTCCTCTTAAGGAGTACAGCATGAACACTTTTATTAACTTCAGTTGATTTAAAAATGTCTACTGATGCTTAGGTATTATTTCATTATCCCAATAAAGAAGTTATCAGCACTAAGATGAAACAGAATATGGCCTGTTGAGGAAATACAATTAATAGGTTATTACTGGAATGTAGCAAAGAAAATATCTGCGAAAAATGAGGATGGAGAAATAGACAGAGAACAGACAATGACTTCTTTATGTTCTGCTAAGACATTTGGATTTTATCCTGGAAGACATATATTATGACCAATGTCAATATTCAAGGAATTTTGAGCTCATCAAGGAAAAAATATGCCCATGAGAGATAGTAACACATGGCAAACTTTATTGGGCATTGCTTGGACAGTGTTGCTTGACAGTGGAAGTCCCTGACAGTATGAGAGTGTCCAGAGGCTTCTGGGCAAAGAGGCCCGTAAGTACTTACTTGTATAGCAAGTTTTTAATAAATGGTAGTTGTTACTAAATTTGATAAAGCAATGGAGAACACTGAGGGAATTTTGGATTGAGAGGATACCTGGCAACAGTATGGATGATGAGTATGGCTCCAATGAGTTTTTGGCAGACATAATGAAGAACATCTTGTAGAAAACACAGAAAGCCAAGTGTACGACAGTGATCATGGAATAATAATTAGAACAAAACAATTAATTTAAGGAATACTAAGAAAAAACATCACAGGTCTTAATCACTAGATAAAAATGAAGGTTGAATGCAATTACCGACTTGAGAAAATGGATAGGAAATTGTAGTTTGCCAAGATAGAAAAAACAGGAGACAAGTAATTTAAAGGTAGAAGGAAGATGGTCAATTCAATTTGGAACATAAGTTTAAAATGCTATAGAACATCCAAGTCAAGAAGCTGCGTGTGTTTGTTTTTCTTGAATTATCCATTAGCTACATGGATCTGGAGTGGACCAGGGTTGGAGATTTAGATGTTGGAGTTTTAATGTTAAACAGTAGTTAAAATTCTGTAAATGAATGAGATTGCTCTCTATGGAAGATAAAGGAGAAAAATCAAGAGTTGGTGATGCCATAACAATCATGAGGAAAAGAATTTCAAGAAGGTGATAATATCATAAGTAGTAGAGAGGTCCTGTAAGATAAGGACTGAAGGTTTTTTGGTTTTTTTTTAGCAACTAGAAAGACATGTGTAAGATGTGATTTCATGTAGGTAAAGAGGTAAAGAAGTGATCGAGACAGTCTTAGGAAATGGGACAGTGGAGGTAAGTACACATTGCTCTTTGGAGACAACATGGCTCCAAGAGGAAAAGGATAAATAAGGTGATCACTAGAAGAAAGTAAAGAGACAAGATGGGAGATGCTGAAAGAAAAAGAGAAACTAAAGATACAGAGAGGAGATATACTTGATTTAACTAAGATTTCCAAAGAAATGGACAGATGTGATTCAAAAAACAGATGAAAAGATTAATATTTGAAATGCAGCACAGCCACTTAGTTAAAATAAAAAAAAAAAGAGGTAAGCCTGGCTCTAATTATATTTATATATATATTTTTTTTGTGTTGTAGGGAGACATAGGAAGTGGAGAACATTCTTGCATAATGGTCTCTGTATTTTCTCTAAAATAGAGTCCATTTTCTAAGAGTAATGGAGAAAATCAGAGTGGTGAAGGTCTGAAAATATTATTGTGGGGAATAAGAGAGGAAATGGACTAAGGAAAGTCAGAAGTTTTACTGTGTAGTGTTAATAGCTCAACTGATGTGGGAGACCATGAATTTGTTGTGGCATCAATCCATGTGGTTGTGGCATTTGTTTTCAGCAGTGCTTGGCAGCCAAATACGAGACTGGAAAAGACACTCCTAGTTGATCCAGGGCTAGAATTTTGCTAATTAGGTGCAGAAGAAGAATAAAGGGCAAGGGCACTGATTGTTATGGCAAAATTTTTTTAAGTAGTAAGTCATGAAGTTTAGGTGGACCAACGTTGATAACAATTATTTTTAGTGCCTACTCATAGTAAAGAGCAATACTATGTGTTTTACATAATTTATCTCTAATCCTCACATCAAATGTGTGAGGTAGGTATTACTACTTTCATTTATGAATGTGGAAAATGAAACTCAGCTGAATAATTTAAAGAAATCAGGAAGAAGATGAGAGATTAAGATAAATTGAAGGACCAAGGTTTAGAATTCTTAATAAGACTGAAGAATATTGTTTGTGACCCACAGGTTGAAGGAACAGAAATTTAGGAGATTTAGCAGAAAATTAGAAAATCACCACCAAGTATAGTGACCCAGAAATTATAGGAAGAATGATGGATGTGGTGTGGTTCAGGGTATCTATACAGAGCTATATGGACATTGAGATTGGAGTGTTGGATATACTGTCTGCACAGAAGTTACAGCCATCCAAGATGCAGTAGAAATAGTAGTGAAAATCTGACCTTATGATTGGTCTGCTCAAGGCTTTGATAAGCATGTGGGGAATGAGTACGGAGTCAGAAAACAGCAATTCCATGTAAGTGTAAAGCATGCTGATGCTAGATGTCCTGAGTTTTAAGGCCAAGTTAAGATTTAAATACAGTGACAGGAAATCTCATTCTTTTGGGTCTTCTTCCTCCATGCACATTCCTCTCATTCTTGGTTATTCCCCCTGAAAATTGGATCTTTTCCCTGTTTAATCTGTGTTGCTTCAAGTCTGATTTATCCATTCCTCACTTCCATCTCTCCCAATCCCACACCAAGAAGTTATCATATTACCAAACTCTTTGTAAATTGAGCTCTCCATTTCCTTGTTTTAGCTAAAATTTGAATAATTCTCTCAAAGACAGGGATGGATTAGAAAGGGAAGTCAGTGTTTAATTAGGCAAATGCATCCTCTCCTTTCCTGTGAAAATCCCACCTCATGTTCTGTGACTCATTGGCCTCACATTCGCCCACAGAGCTCAGAGGTAAACTTGAGAGAACAGTGAGCAATTGTCACTTTTCAAGATCTGAAACTAACTGATATTGAGATTTTAATATGGACCTTTGAAGAAATTCTAGCCCAGATATGTAGACATCCAGATTAGCTAGTTCCAAGGGCCTGACCTTGAGGTGCAACTAGTAGCAGCACAGGGGAAGACAAGCTGTCCCTAGCACCATTGCTTCATTAGCTCCCTTAGGCACCTGCTCAGACTCTTAGCTCCTCTTAAGCTCATAGTCAATGAACACCACTAAGAGTTGATCTTTTTCTATTCCAATGGTTATTAATTCTTTTGTCCCTGTGTAGCTTGTTGTACTTTAATGTAGACCTATCTTATCGATTTTATCATTTGTGTCCTAGCTTATCATACCAGTCTATTTGGCTGTTTTACAATTTTTATTTTCTCATCCAAAGTATCAGTTATTTCTTTCAGCATTGTCTTTTTGTTTTTTTTTTTGTTTGTTTTTTTGTTTTTTTTTAATTTAAATAAGCATGCTCTCTTCAGCTTCATCTAAGCCATTGAGAGGAAGTAACAGTAAAGGATGAAGGACAAAGACTTGGGTGCACTATTATAGAACCTGCAGGTTGACGTAGATAATTTAATCAATATTCCTTACATGAACTTGCTCAGCTGAATATAGATCCATCTAATTGTAGCTTCTATAAATCTTATTCATGAAAATATCCAGAGAAACTCAAATCCTTGATTAAATTCAAGATACAGTCTATATAATTTCCCTTATTTATTACTTTAAAACATGTTAAAAAAAAACAAAAAACAAAAAAAACTTCTCAAACCAAAGAATTAAGACAAGAAAGTGTGATTTGTGAGGCAGAGCTTGATGTCTTATTGCGGTGATGATTCCAGGTGCCTGTACAGTCTCTTCTGATGGTAAAATCTGGTCTTCTTGCTTCTACATCAATAACTTAATATTAGTTTTAGAATTTTGTTAGATATAAATATGAAACTTTAGTGGTCTTCAGAATCTACATTTATTCCTCAGGGCAGGCCCTGTTATTTAGTCAAAAAAAAAAAAAGTTTTGAAAATAATTTTTAAAAATGAGTAGTTTTGAGGGGGGTGGTAAAACAAAGTTGATTTTTTTTTTTTAAAGGATGTACAATAGATGTAAGAAAATTGCTTGGTTTTCTGATCTTTGTATAATAGATGTTATGACTTAGAATCTGACTGGAAAGCAAGCCTCTCCCTCTCCCTGTCTCTCTCTCTCTCTCCCCGCTCTTTATTTAGGAGAAACTGTAAAGATACATTTGATTTCTACTGGTTATCTGAGTTTCTATCAGACAGAAAGCTAGAATTCTATATTTATTGTTGGATCTATACTATAAGCATTACATTAGCTTTCTTTTTTTAGACATCAAACAAGTTAATGGAGACAGTTTAACTCCACTTTTGCCGAATGTGCTAAGCCAAAATGCTTCCTATCAGCAAATGAGTACATTAATAAAACATTTAATTTTTAATTGAATGGCTTAACCTGTGCCAATATGTGAAAGACAGAGTTCTAAATTGTAACAAAATATAATAGTTTTCATTAAACAAGATTGCGTGTAGTGGCCTGCTGATGCATGTATTTGAAAAAAAGAAAGCAAACATGGAGCAAAAAATTTATGCTTCATATAAAATATACTAAGTAAAAATTTTCTAGTAGGTAGTGATAAGTTGACTTGAACAGTTTTACTTCTTGTCAATGATTTGTATTCATAATTCAAACACTGACTTACAACTTGATTGAGGAGATAAAGCATCCTTAAATTGATAATATTATTATACTCTAAATTAAATATATACTTTATATTTTATAGTATTTTACATTTTTAAAAGGACTCATCAGACCTTTTGAGCCACACTTCTTTTGCTCAGGCCCACTTCCACGTCTGGAAGTGTACTTTCCTTTCTAATAAAACTTTTCTTTTCTACTGTAAAAAAAATAAATAAAAAATAAATAAATAAATGGACTCATCCATTTTTAATTTCATTAGTAATTTATTTATAAAGTAACATACAAAATGAAATTGATATATAGTATGTATAAGTTTTGGGCAAAAAGTCATATCGACATTATTGCCTAAAAGTTGAGAAACTTGAAGTAGGTGCTAAGGAGAGCAGTAACAGAGATTGATTTCTGATGGAAAAAACTGTTAAGATGAAATAGCATTATCAAAGGAGTTTTTATAGAAAAGGAGTCAGACAAATAAAGGAGAAGGCAAAAATAATTATCTTGCTGAGAATTATGAAGCGATATGAGGATTTAAGAGAGATTTGGAATATGTGTTGGAGATGAGGCAGGCTAAAATAGAAATATGGTTTGAACTGATATTTGTCCACCATGCTTAATACAATATTTTTATTTGTACTTTTTGTTTCACTACAGGTTAGCATAATTCTACTCCTTGTCTGTTAAGCTGGCAAATTTCTTTTTCTCATTTGTTTTCTCAGGTTACCATGCTCTCTTTCTTCATGAACTGACCCAAGTAAACCACACTTTGACTCTGCTTTGAGTTCACCTTTTCTCATTCAGCAGGCAAAGAAGGAGCTTCCCCATTGCATTACCTACATTCTGTATCTATAATTCCCACCCTGAGATCTTCCTGGCAACTTTTCTGAAACATGTTCTGAACGATGACCAGATTGGCAGATCCCAGGAATGTGGGGTCTTTAGATGGACCGATTTTGTTATGTGCACTTGACATAATTGTACTTGTTAAATCCGCTCTGCCAGCGTTTGTATGCTATCACTTTCTTTGTTATTTATTTAACTTTCAGTCTGCCTTTCTCAGTTTCTTTTAAAATTTCCTTTTTCTCTACTCGCTCTTTAAATATTATTAAATATTTTTTCTTTTTTCTTCTCTTACTACGGTAGTCTCCTCAAGCCTACTGACTCATGCCCTCTGATTAATTTATTAGGTGATTATTCCTGAATCAATATCTCCACATTTCATACATTTCAATCAGAGACAGACCTATATTTCAGCATCCCATGAGTTCATCTCCATTAAATGTCTCTCACATCTCCAAATCGACAAAGCAAACAAGCAATCTCACTCTTGCCTGTGGTGGATTCTCTGACTTGCCAAGACAAGTGTGAGATCCACTTTGCTCATCAGCTTTCTCCTCCTGGTCATCATGTTTTGTCTGCCTCCAGATGATTTCTGATATCTATTCCCTCCTTTCCTTCACCTTTCTCTTTGCATTGATTCAGGCTCTATTCATTTTGCCATTGAGTAATGCAATTTTATAGTCCTATACTTAAAACTGCTGCTCATCTGAGTCTTCTTTCCTTCATTAAAAAAAAATAAAAAATCTATTGTTTTATTGCCACCAAAGACATCTTTGTGAGGCCAATAGGATCATTTCATTGCTCCTAAAACCCTTAACAGACTCGTCACTGTATTTAAGATAAAGTCCAAAGTCTTTCACGTAGCACCATTTGTCATCTGTCCCCTTCCCACGTACCTCCCAAATCTCTTGCTACCAAACACAAAATCTACTTGGAGTTCCCAAAACAGCATATGCTCTTTTATGCCAGATTTCCCTCATGGACAGTGATGCCATCACTCCGCTCCTACTTTGTTTCACTGGCAAAGAACTATTCACGCTTGAAGACTTAGCTTAGGTTACCAACTACTCACACTCGCCTGACCGTGCTCTCAAGCCTGAGACAGGGGCTCGTTCCTCTTGTCCCCCATACCACCAGGCACATACTTAGGTAAAATATATTAATAGCACTTGGGTATCTTACATGTTTCTTCTACTAGGAAGATTCAGAGATAAGGATTTTGTCTTACGGATTTGTATCAATAATATCAAACATGTTGCCTGGCAAACAGTAGGTATATGATAAATACTCACAAAATTGAATATTATAGGAAGATTAATTATTGAGGGGTATATATATATGTTATATACCTGTGTGTATACATGTGTTTGAGTATATATGTATGTGTATGTGTGTGTGAGTGTGTGTGTTATAAACTGCAATTTGGAAATTCTGAATATTTTAAACAAGGCACATGTAAAATCTGATGATAGCAACAATTTACAGAACACCCACCATGCGCCTGGCATGCCATATACGTTATTTTCTTTAATCCTTACAGCAACTCTATACAGTCTGTAATCGCCTGTATATTCATTCTATTTAAGAGGATACTGAGAATCAAAGAACTTATTTTTCCAAGACTGCACAGTTAGTCAGTGGTTGAGGGATTTAAATGCAAGTCCTCCTGTCTCCAAAACTTATGCTCTTTTTACTAACCGTCACTCAATGGGATGATCCCAGACTTATGTCTCAGTGTTCTCCAATGATTCTGTCTAATTATGCATCTTAGTTGTTTCTTCTTAAGCGCAGTTGGATTGTTTCGTGATGCAGTCAAATGGCGATCTACTGACTGGGAGGGGAACAGGAGCCAGCGCTCACAGAAGAGAGAAGTGCAGGAGACTGAGGAAGGGATATGCGTAAGTGGTTAGCATGGTCCTCCCATGTTCGTATGTTCGTTCTCTCTCTTCCTTTTCGTCGAGTTATGTGGCTGAATATGTTTTATTTTGTCATACTTAGAAGCTTGTAATATGAAAAAATGCTCTTTTTGAAACTTGTAATATTAATAAATTTTTGTTTTTGTTTGATGAATTTTTGTTGAAAGAGAGGACATAGTTAATCACTGAAACTGAGGATGATTCTTTTAAATTTATTATGACTTGCAGCTTGGGTAAATTTGACCTATTTCCAATCTTTGCAATATTTCCAAACTTTGTTATATGTGATGAACATTTTAGAATTTAGAACATCCTTTATGCAGCCTGGCTACAACTGGGATTTTGATTAATCAGAAAAAAAAAAAAAAAGAGAGAGATATAATGAAATGATTGTTATTTTTTAAAAAGAACCTTTTTTTTTTTTTTTAAAGAAAATCCTAGTTCCCTATTTTCATTATATAGTTAGGACATATGTGAGAAATACAATAAATATATGTCATAAGGACCAGACTGTTAGCAGATGAGACAATATCTCAGACAATATCTCAGTCAAATACTATTCCCTATGGAAAGAGAAATAAGTCCACTTAAAAAAAAAAAAAACACTTACATGAGATTAAATATCTTTACATACTTATTTGGTTAAATTAGGAGTATTTATTAGCCCACTAGTAATTAACAGGTTTCATTTTGTTTCATTTAAAAAAATTAAAATTTATGAACCAGGAACAAGAAATAACTGAGTATATATAAGTTTGGAATAATTTAGCTGATTATTATCATTATTTACTACAAATTAGTTATAAAGATTTTTTTAGGAGGTATTAGTTTAGTTACAAATGATAAAAGATTCTAATGCTTTTGTTTCTTTGATATTGGACATGTTGTAGAAACAAGACTGGCAAGAAACCAAGCACCACTCTGAGAGATGGAGAACTCAGGTTTATTACGCTGGTGGTCCCAGAAGAGCTAACGCTCTGAAGATCTGGGCCCTGAGCTCAGGGGTAACCTTACTTTTATTGGGCTTAACAAGCAAAGACAATACATCTGTTCTTAACAAGCAAAGGCAATATATCTGTTATCTAGACAGAACAAGCAAAGGGGAGGATGAGTCTTCAGTTGATCTTGAGGTCGCCCGTCCCTTTGCCCTATGCGGCAAGCATGTCTACAGATTTCAATGTTAGTCATTTGAGTGGAAAATTTCTCTTCATTCCCCACTTTTGGTGCCCTTTAAATTCTTATAGGTCATCAACCTCCTGATCTTCTTGTCCTAGAGGCTGGTATAAGGATGATCCAGATGTCGCAACCATCTGTAACTTTATGGACTCTAGGAATGAGCATGAGGAGAGGACCTGCAAGTGGGAGAAGCCAGGATCCCCAACTTCATATTCTGGACCAAGACTCCCCTGACCCATTCAATTGTTGGCGGATTAAGGCATACTCCTTCTAGGATAGTATATTCTCAGTGTCTTTGCAGGTAGACCCAGAAACCCCCTAACTAATTTCCCTGCCTAACTCCTTTCTAAGAGCCCCTTTATTATTAGTGTGGATGTTGAGGGACGGGAGGTCTCTTCTTCTTTATTTGCTTCCTGCTG
>NW_006494612.1:17740639-17741540 GCF_000325575.1 Pteropus alecto | reverse complement strand
CTGCTGAGAAGGGTCATAGTACCTGCCTACTGTGGTTTCATGGAGCTTTTTCCCTTTCTGTCTTAATCAGGACAGAGTCTTGGGTTCCCTGCTGAAGTGCTGCCTCAGTTCCTAGACAAGGAACTTCCTTCTCTGCTCTGTCCCAGTAATTGGACACCTTAAAAGTATCAGAAAATTGGTTAAGGCAACATAAAACACAGAATTTATTTCGATTAAGCATGGAATCCTTGTTTTCTCCTCAGAAACATTTCATTAGCTTAATCACATACAATTTCCTGTCAGAATTTCTCTTCACAAACCTTCTACCACTTTCCTCATTCGTTCAGTTCGCCTCTTCCCACTCATTCAGAAATAACTAACTTTAAGACAAACACCTTTCCTTCAATACCCTTCAAAATAAATCTCCATGCTTTATACCTTCTGTTACCAAAAACATTTTCCTTTCCATCATAATTAGAATTCTTAACTGAACCACCATATAACATATAACAAAGGCAAATATAGATCAGAGGTCAATATATACTCATATTTCCCCATCATCAGTATTTGTAACTTTCCTGAGGGTACATATCTAGTTTCCTCATGGAGTGATGAAATAGATGGGGTCCCAAGAGAACTCGTTTCCCTCTCAGAGTCCTAGGGTGAAGGGGGAGAAAATTCCTGATTACTGAGATCTCTGGAAAGGCGCTCTTATCATTGGGCCGGCTAATAAGTCTGGGTCTTAGTGAGGGAACATAGAAGCTGAATTTTTACTGGTACAGCAGTCCTGGCTTGCCTGGGCTTGCCATTATACGAAGCCACTTGATTAACTTGTTGGTCATTGTTTTCTGGTCTTCTAACTTAGTTCAAATATCTTGTCCTAAAAAGGGAACGAGGCAGCTTGGAACTATTAAAAACCTGC
>NW_006494612.1:17736883-17740586 GCF_000325575.1 Pteropus alecto | reverse complement strand
TGATAATCGTAGTTCGTGAGGAGGGTTTTCCTGCAAATGCAAGGAGAAGAGAATAGGCTGCCCCTGTATCTAAAAGAAATTGAATTTGTTTACCCATTACGTCCCGATTTATCTGGGGTTCCTTGGTAGTGATGACCACATTCCTGGACAGGGGCGGCGAGGATGGCCCTGGGCCTCTTCAGTCACACGGTTCCCGGTCCTGAGCTACTAGGTTATTAGCTGGCCGCCCTCCTCTCTGGGCGTGTGGACGGTCAATTCTCAATGCCAGGGATTAGTACCAGTTTCCTTGCACATGCGGCAGGGGCTTGGGGGCTTTTAGGTAAAGTCCTTTGTCCAATGTCCTACTTTCTTGCATTTGAAGCAAAAACTCAATTCCTTTGCCGGGAATGCTTGTCGAGTACCAGGGGCCTGGCCAATTGCGACAGCCATAATCTTGGCTTGTTGTTTTTCTTTATTCTGTTCTCTTTTTCCATCTTCAAGATCTTGAGTGTTATAGACCATGAAGGCCATAGATAGTATTTGGTTAGTCTGTGGCCCCATTTGCAGCTTTTGAAACTTGCGTTTGATATCAGGGGCTGACTGGCTAATAAAATGCTGACCTAACAAAGCTAACCCTGCAGGGGAAGTGGGGTCTGCATTGGTATACCTCCTAAAGGATTCTTCCAGCTGGCTAAAAAGCTGGCTGGGTTCTCATATTTTTTTTGAGTCATGGTTCTAAGCTTCTCATAGTTTACGGCTTTTATATCCCTTTTTTTCTCTTTCTTTCCTTTCATGAGGGTCTCTAGAAATTTGGCGCATCTAGTTATTCCCTCTTGGGTATTATAATTCCAATCAGTATCAGCTAACAGTATTACCTCTGTTCCAGGGGCATGGCCCTGGGGGTTCCTAGCAAAGGCCTCATCTGCCTCCTGATGGGCCACTGTTAGAATGCAGTCCTTTTCAATGATTGTTACACTACAGAGCCGCAGATGAGCCCAATTGGACTCCGTAGTCTTTAGGGGAACTTAAGGGTGCCCAGCCATGGAGGCACAAATTTGTACCTGACCAAGTCAAGCCGAACAGGCCTCCCATTCACTCATTCGTTCACATACCAGATTAAAACATTGCCTCCTCTCTTTTGGAATGCCCTGACCTATGTCTTCCCCCTCTGGGAAGACCCTGATGTCTTTCCCCCTTGGAAAACCCTAACCTATGTCTTCCCCTGCTTGGGAGACGCTGATATCTTCCCCCTACTTGGGAAGACCTGACCTGTGTCTTCTAACTGAAGGCTAGGAGGTGATCAAGGTCCTCTTCCATCCGCAGATGAGACCTGACTAGGGGACTGAGTCCCGGGGCCTTACCTTATCCTGTAGCCGTTCCTGATGAGTTGATCCGTCCCTCCTATGAGTCTGGTAGGGGGCTCGGCCATCCTGGAAGTCGGGGGCACCAGTCCGAAAGAAAACCCGGAATACCATCAGGTGGTGCGCCTCCTCGTTCGTCTCCTAGCCCCTCCATCCCGGCCTGGCTGAGCTACTGGTCCAGTGGCTCAAAGGGCTGGCATGGTTGGAATCTTGCTGGGGCCTCCAGAAATGTTGCAGAAACAAGACTGGTGAGAAACCAAGCAGCACTCGGAGAATTGGAGAATTCGGGTTTATTACACTAGCGGTCCCAGAAGAGCTAGCGCAGTGAAGATCTGGGTCCCAAGCTCAGGGGTAACTCTACTTTTATAGGGCTTAACAAGCAAAGGCAATATATCTCTTATCTAGACAGAACAAGCAAGGAGGAGGGTGAGTCTTCAGTTGATCTCAAGGTCACCTGTCCCTTCACCCTATGTAGCAAGCATATCTACAGATTACAATGTTAGCCATTTGAGTGGAAGATTCCTCTTCAGACATATACTGTTTACTATGTCACCTACAAAAATTTTATCAGAGCATTACAAAAAATAAGCAAAGTGACTCCTTGGCAAGTATCTATGTAAGAGTCTAAATTTACTCGGAGAGACTCAAGTATTCCATGTAATTGTTTTGCACAGGAAGAGAGCTTGACCAGTTGTTGTAGACTCTCTATAAACATTAATTGAATAGAATCCCTTACACACAAGTTGGATGCACATGAGAAGCACAGGAAACTTGGTCTTTTTGCTTGTAATTGCAATGAGTAATAACAATTAAATGGAAGCGTTGCATTTTCCTAGCGTATTACACTGAAGATTTTAATTTCCCAAGACAAAAAGAAGGTAGTTTTCTTGTCTATCAGTTCTAATAATAGAGTGAAATATAAAATATTTTCATATCTAAATGAACTGGCTTAGTAACAATGCTTATTCTAGTTTCAAAGAGTAGAAAACAAGAGCATTATATTATTGCTAAGAGTAGCCTAATTCGTGAAAAGACATTATGTTCAGACGCTATTACATTCTTTGGGATTTTAAAGTGAAATCAGAATGTCTTTAGTTTATGTTTGGTTAATAATGGAAAACATTTCCTAAAATTAAAAACTGGAATTCATACTTTATTAAAGGAACTAAGAAAAGTTAGCAGTTTCTCTCACCCTGCCCTATCCAAAACTTTGCGTCCAGATGTTATTTTGTATTTATTTTGCAGTGTTTACTATTGCAGTCCAAGTCATTTATGTTTTAAAGATACATTGGTCAGTTTATTTATAGAGACACAGCTTCTTGAAGTGAAGACAATGTACTTTGGGTGTGGGTTAAAGCTACACAGCACTAGAAAGAATGGATGTGGCTGGTTTTACTCCAGTGCGTTCTCTGTTATGCCTTTCATTTCCTTTCATTATGAAGATGTTGTTTTTTCTTTTCTTTTCGTTTCCTTTCTTTCTTTAATCCTGTCAGGTTTTACATGATTTACCCTGTGACAAAGGATTGAGCTCCTGGGGCTGTTACCCTGACAGGAAATTAAAGAAACAAAGGGCAGAATGGGTGACTGGGTCTTGCTGAGCTTAGTCAATTTTTTAAAATTAGTATAAAAATGATTATAATGGTTCAGGATATAGGCTTTGGAGTCAGATTCTTTTAGTTTGAATTTGGACTTTGCCACGTGCTAGCTATGTGACCTTGGCCTGTTCATTTAGACTTTCTGTTGCTAGTTTCTTCTCTGTGCTGTGGATAGAATTATAAATCTGCTTTGTAGGACCTGTGGGAAGATTTAAGTATATATATATACACATATATATACATATATATAAATCATATATATATTATCATTAAATAGATATAATTTTTTTTACAATGTGATATGATAATTTCACACCTGTGGTTGCTTAGCAATTATTTCAATATTTGCGACTCATCTGCCTCCCGATTTAGTCATGATGCGTGAATCTTAGCTAATAAAATTAAGAAACAGCAACAGCTCATCTAATCTTTTATATTTCTTCATGATCAGTAAGGAGCATAAAAGAACTTTTTAAAGGGTGTGTTTACTTACAAATCTGGCTTCTATCAAAGGTGAAATGGGATTTTCCCATGGCACCCAAGATACAGAGCAATTCGTTGTGTCCTGATAGGATTACTGGTGCTTCTCACACCAGGTTTAGTACTGGCTAGTGACAAGGGGTGAGTGCATCACGAGGTGGCCGTGTTTGTGCAGTAGGACTCCATCAAGGTTGTGGAATTCTCGAGTACTGATTCTGTCATCCTTTTTTTTTTTTATGTGTTACAAAATAAAATAGTATTAAACTGTAAAGCCACTACAAGAAAGTT
>NW_006494612.1:17694383-17734383 GCF_000325575.1 Pteropus alecto | reverse complement strand
CTCTTTCTTTCTTTCTCTCTTTCTTTCTTTCTCTCTTTCTTTCTTTCTCTCTTTCTTTCTTTCTCTCTTTCTTTCTTTCTCTCTTTCTTTCTTTCTCTCTTTCTTTCTTTCTCTCTTTCTTTCTTTCTCTCTTTCTTTCTTTCTCTCTTTCTTTCTTTCTCTCTTTCTTTCTTTCTCTCTTTCTTTCTTTCTTTCTTTCTTTCTTTCTTTCTTTCTTTCTTTCTTTAAATGATACCCCATTAATGAATAGTGCTATGGTCTGAATGTGTCCCCACACGCCCAATTCATATGTTGAAATTCTAATGTCAAATGTGACAGTATGAGGAGGTAGAACTTTGGGGAGGTACTTGAGTCATGAGGGTGAAGTCCTCATAATTGGGATCAGTGCACTCACTAAAGAGGCTCCAGAGAGCTTCCTAGCCTCTTCTGCTATGTGAGGACACAGTGAGCAAGTGCCATCTATGAAGCAAAAGTGGGCCCTCACTAGGCACCAAATCTGCCAGTACCTTGATCTTCCAGCCTCCAGAAGTGTTGTCTATAAGATACCAGTCTCTGGTATTTTGTGCTAGCAGCCCCAAACGGACTCAGACAGATAGGAAATAGTTCTATTGACTGGTTTTATATTCATTTCCTACAGTGACTATATTAAAACTAAAATAAGTGATGCTTTTCTCCAGTCATTTTGCTTTAAGTCATTAACTTTTATTATTCTTTGTCAGTTTAGTCTTTATTAATTATTATGTAATTGACTTTTTTTTGCGGGGGAGGGGCAAGGGTGGAAAGGGTAGAGGCAAGGAAACTGATACTGGTTCCGAATTTTGAATTGCGTAGGCATGCAGAAATGTTTATGACCAAACACTCTATTTTGATATTGTGGAAAGGATAATTTTCATAATAAATTTGGAAAATCTGGAGACCTAGAACAGCACATTCTAATGGTCTCCTTTTTTTCTATAAATAATACCATTCTGGATTTGATTGGATCATATGGAAATACAAATTAAGCACTATTGTCTTGACCTTTTCACGTGTTGCGTATTAAGCTGTGCTTTAAATATTCTACAGTCAACAAGCGGAAATATTGGTTTACCACAATAATTCATTCTTCCCCCCTCCCACTCTAAAAACTCCAACATTTTAAAGGAGACTAAGATGGCAATCAAGAAAGCTAGAATTCATTTGCATGAAAATGACTCACTTTCCTAAATTGACTCCGCTTGTCTATGTCTTTTTGGAATCATAAATTATTCCCGCTGCTGGTTTGGATAAAACTAAAACCAATTTTCCTGTAACATTTGGTGTGTTCCTAAAGTGAATCATAACCATTTTTTACTACGGGCAAAAAGATCAGTAAGGGCAAACTCAGTGATAAAAGGGACCTACTTCTAAATAGTTACCACATGAGGAAAATCTATTGGATGTTAAATACAAAGTGTTTTTATTTTTATTTTTCTAAATTTCTTTTGTTTTGCTTTATTAAAATACTGCTTTAAGAAGTGTAAATACTTTGTTTTCCTTGGTATTATATTAAAAGTAGAGGAAATTACTAATTATTTCTTTTCCAATTTATTCTTAGATAAATTTTTAAATTAATAGGTATTTTTTTTTTCCCCTCAAACTAGCTGACCAAAAAACATAAACAAACAAAGTACAGGACCAGAGCATGGAAAGAGGCCAAAAGCCTGAATGATTGTCATTGCCACCGTGGAGGGTCCAGTGCCCCAAGGCTAGTAGAGTGGCTTTTTATTTTGTTCTCTTTTTCTTGGCATAGCATTCTAGGGGAGCGGCAGTACATGGTTGTCACTAACTAGCTATAAGGATGAAAGTAAGAGCCCCTTTCTTTTGAAGATCACAGTTTTCTTTTTCTTCCAAATCTTGAGACTGTCATGGCCAGATGGTTAGCTGAGCTATTGCAAAACTTCCTATCTCCTGGGAGGTGGGACCCACAGAGAGTGAGCATGATCTGAGGAGAGAGAGCATGCTTGTTAGCATCAACTGGCTCAAAAATGTCTCTGGTATAGATTCAAGACTTAAAGTAGTTTATATGATTGTGTTTGGGCACCACGAAATTTACAAAGTGAAGTGGTGCCTCCTGCTCTACCTTTGATGTAGCTCCGGTGCCAGCAGCTACAGAAAAACATGCTAGAAGCAAATGCTGCATGCTGCATTCTCAAATTTGCAGCCACCTCAAAAATTAGTGCTTTTATTAATTCCTTCTTGGGAAGGATATGGATAATTTCCTCTAAGAATAGTTTTTAGTGATGTCAACAGTATGAGGAGTGGGGAAAGGAAACCTGTTTCTGTAGTTAGTGAATGGCTAGCAACAATAGTAGCTTATATATTTATTGTGCTTTACAATTTCAAAGCACTTATAAATGTATCATTTCAGATTTTATTATAAACATAGATGCCACCGTAAAATTTTTAATGAGCTGTTAAATTGATTGAAAAATATACCTGTTGCTTAAAATTTACCTGTGATAGAAATTCGATAGGGATATCTAAAATAGTAACTGATATTAGCAGTATAAAAGCTAGTACATCAGTTGAACTTTAAATAGCTAGAAAACTTTGGTAATTAAAATTATTATTAAGCTTTGTTTAAAGACAATTCTAATATACATTTGCCAATTCTCTATTTTTAAAAGTAAAACTTAATCTTTAGTAGATGATTCAATATCTTGGATTGTCTCAACATCATTTTGAACATTTTCCATTATACACAACTGTAGATCTAGAAGTGTAAGATTTTTTTCAAACTGTTTATCAATCATACTATTTTATGGTCATATAATTCTGTCTTCTGAAATTATGTTGCCAATTTTCCAGCTCATGGAATATTTCAACTAGTAGAGGTTCTCTTATAACTGTATTTTAACAAATATGAATAAAAGTGGTTAGTATTTTTTGCTTACTTTCTTCTCTGTTCCCTTCCGTTCCCTTTTTTAATTTTCCTTTTGAAAAATCCTGTTTATATGGTACACATGTTACTCTTTGAATTACTTGCGAGGCAGAATGGGCAAGAAAAGGTATGTGGCAAAATACTGATAAAGAATGTCTGAAATACCTGGAAGAAAGTGAGACATTATCTGAAAAAGTTGTTTTGGCAGTTCCAATAGAAAAGATTTGTTGATATTTCTTCCTGTATTGTTGCAATTCTGAACAAGGACCCAAGAAGAGATAGCAGTGTTGGCAAATATACTGCTTACACTGAAAGAGAACTGAATTGAGAGTCAGTCCACAGTCATAATGGGCTAGAGCAATCCAGGACATTTTTTCAGGAGCCAAAACTGTTGTCACTTTCTGTCTGAATTTTAGTCTTTTTCTGATGGCACATAATTCTCATTTTTCCTTTTCCCTTCAAGCATACTTGCCTCTTCTCATCCACTGCCCACCAGCCATCCCACAGTCCCTCTGGAGCTCACACACACACACACACACACACACACACACACCTACACACACACTCTCTTTCTCATACATACACAGTCATATGTGAGCTGAGATGTAGAGTTAAGTCTTATTCTGGGATGAGCTCTCGGAAATTTGACTTCTCGAGCTTCTCCTTCATAAGGTTCTAGTTTAGATCATGAGAAAATACTTCCATCATGTGTGTCATGGACATTCTCGGAACTATAAATAAATGTGATTTTAAGGGATACAATGTGGGGAAAAGTGTAGGCTTCATAGTCACTCAGAGCTGGTAGTGACTTCCAGGATCATTAGTTGCTAACTGTGTGACTTTGGGTACTTCTCTGTGCTTCAATTTCCTCATTTTAAAAACAGGAATATCAATAATGCTTTCAGGGGGCTTTTGGAATGATTACTCAATATAAATTAGTCAAAGGTAAGTGGCTAGCATAAAGGAGATATAGACAATTTTTCTTCATTTTTTTCCTAGTAAATCTAGAAACATAATAAAGGTAATAATATACATTTAGTGGATTAAATGTTATTGCTTGCTATGAGAAAAGTCTCATTTGATCCAACCACCGGCTTTATTTAATCTTATTCTTTCAGTGGAGAATAGATTTATATTGGCTTCCAGAAAACTTTATTAGTATTATAAGAAGTAATGCCCTATTAGTAACAAATTAGCTTTAAAAGAGGCCTTTTCCCCCTAATTTGCCCCAAAATAGTAGCAGTTATATTGAGAAAGTCTATTCAGTTCCTCTTCTATTAAAATATATCCATGGAAAAGATGGAGTGTCTATTCGTGCTACTTATAAAAATGCATACTTTAAAGAATAAGTAATTTCTTAATTTTATGAAGATCCAAGTAAAACTGATAATTAATTATATTTTAGTTACGATTATTCATTTCATTCCCATTATTCTCACATATATACTATTCCTTGAAAGTATCACATGTGTACACTTATATGAATATTATCACATATCATTAATCAAGAAATTAAATCGATTTCTATGTGTGACTTGTAGAATTAGTCATTACTTTTAATTGATATTTATTTATGTACAGAATAATTATTATTATAATGAGTGATTAACCTTTCAATTCTCATAACAACCTTACAAGATGGGTGTTTCTACTTCCTTTTTGCAGATGAGAAATAGAGGCTCTGACAGACCACACAACTCACTCAAGTTCTCACAAGTTATGACCAGTTAAATAACGGAACTGGGATGATGTTAACATAGGCTGTCTAATTTTAGTTAGCTACAGTGAATTTCCCACTTTCTCTGCTGCCTCCCTTTATAGGAATCAGCCTCTGTTCCTGACATTAGCCATACATATACATATATATTTCTTCTTTCCTTCTCAATGTTATTCATGTCAGTATTTTAGTAACTGTTAGTGTAAACAACTTTTAATAATATCAGAGCAGGAGTTTAATCTGTACACTCTTAAGAGCCTATACATTTCCACTTGTGGGAAATGCAGGGTTGTGGAACCCAAAGGACACTATCACTAATGAGGACTCAGTAGGAGCAGGATCGTGAACTAACAGAAGTGTCACATGCTCCCCTAACTAGGACTACAGTGGTCATTTCATGCTTCTCTCATATCATATATAAGAAGTAAGGACCCAGAGCAATTAAGTAATCTGCCAATGATTAACACCTGGGACTGGAACCTAACTCTACTGATAGAACAGACTTCCCCTTGGTCATAAAGCAGAGACCAGAGCAGAAGTGTGGATCAGACATAGACAGATTTTTGTTGCTGTTCTTTCTCAATTCCCTTTGTAGTAAGAACTTATCAGCCATCTGTTATCATCAACAGTTTACCAGATCTTAGAGACTGAATCGGAGCAGAAAGTTAATGCCTTCTGTGATCAGAAGTTAACCAGGAGATTTTTGCTCCAAGTTGAGAGGGCTGCTGGTATAAAGATCATAATGATTTCATGTGCCTAAAGATCTATTAAATGTGGATTAAAAATTAGTTAAAATTGATGCTACCTGTGTCTGTGTTTATGTTTCACCAATGTATAAATATTAATGTTAGTTTTCATTTCTTTTTTCCTTTGTCATAATTCTACCTTTATTTAAGTGCTGCATCAAGGATTTAGATGGTCTATCATTTTCCGGAGGACCACAGGGTAAAAGTCTTGAGTTGAAACACATGGGAAGATGTGATAGTCATGTGGCACAATTGTTGTGTTCTGGTTTATTTAACCCTTTTTCCAGCACTGGATATGTAGGCATAGACTTTCCTAGTAATTGCTTGTTGAAAGAATGAGGACAATGATAAACACAGGAAAACACACAAAACTATTTTGGCCACTTATGCTTCACTAGATAAGACTGAGGACAAAGATGATGTTTGAAACCAAGCAAAAGATCTAGAACATGTGAACACCCTTCCACCTAACATAGTTCTGCAGAAAAATATTTGTTTATCCTTGGTAACATAAGTTGTGGTTGAAAATAGAATTTTTATATATTGGGAATAGATCTAGTTAGTTGAAACATTTATTTAATGTAGACAAGAAAACACCAGAGTAAGAAACAGGAATACACCATTCAAAAATTTTGGATTTTGGAAGAGCAAAAGTGAAGTGGAAAATGAATTAAGCCAATCAGTCAACATGAACAGTACAGTTGTCAGAGAAAGAGTGACCAGGGGGACAGGCAGCCAGAAGACCAATTCAGTGCAAGTTCTTCAGAAAGCAGTGACCTTTAGAGGGCTAGGAAGCATGGTGACAGAGCTGGGTATCCTGACATTACAACAGGAAGGTTAAGGTAGGTCATGAGATTCTGTGCTGCATGCTCAGAGGTTCCTTCTCTTGCCTTAGGCTGGTGTACCCTGTGTGAAACACTGGTAAGGCCTCCAGATAGGGTGACTTCAGTCCCCAGTGAAGACTACAGACTGAGAAAATATGGAGAAGAAAAGTCCAAATGTTCAAGATGCAGGAGGAACCGACATATAAGAAAAAAATAGTTGAATAAATATCTTCTAATATCCTATAAATAAATTTCAATCGGCTCGCATCCAAAGTTGGATTCAAAAAGAAAACATTGGAAAATGTAATATGTTCTGAATTACATAGGATACAAAATCTTCTTTTCTAGTTCATAAGTCTCTTAAGAGTAACAATTTTCAAAACAAACAAAAAAAACAAACAATAAAACAAAATGAACAAAACATTAAAAACTATCAACAAATATATTTATTGTGGTGGCTGTCTCCTCTACTAGATACACCTTGTTAGAAAGTAGCATCCCTTTTAGTTCCAGGTGGACCATTAAGCAGGTAATAAAATTCTTTTCCCCTTGTTGAGAAAGAAAACACATGACTTTGCAAACATGTTATATTCTCCTTGCTCTGTTTTTTGTTTTCTATGAAATCAGAATTTTCTTCTAATAAGTACAATTTTGGTTTTGGAAGTAAATTACAGGTACATGTTTACAGACTTATATAACCCAAGGGGTAGCAGAGACGGAACCACACAGTGCTGACATAGATTGGAGACCTGTTCCAGGTAATCACAACCCTTCACAGTTTTGTAAAGCACAAAAGTTATCTCCAATTCTATGGTTTCTTCCATATTTTACCTTTCTCCCATACAGTATATTTAACCCTATATGCACTCTCATGCTTCTTGCAGAAAGACAGGATGAGGGCAAATAGAACCGATCTTAAAACAGTTGTTTCTGTGGTGATAATTCTTATGATTCCAAATGCCAGGCCCTAATAACTGAGCGCTCTCTAGATCTCCTGGACAAAGCAACACTGTCCTTTAAAAGATGTTTCTCTCCTCTGATCTCTTATTTGTTTTGAAGGGATATTGTATCTTTGAATTTGTAGAACTATCTTTTGCTTCTTAAAACAATAGCTTCAAAAAATATTTTTTATAGAGAAAAGGTGTTGTTTCTCCAGATGTCATCATTATGTTGTTACATCTTATAGCCTATTGATAATTATGTACAAAATTTCTTGTCTCTTAAAAATGCACAGAAGCATGTAAGATAACCATTCAAAAGCATCCCTTCTTTGAACTTTGGGCTCTGTGTTGTTAACTAAGCTTGCATGAAGATATAGCAACTATTTGGAATGTTGTTTAGACTGAGCAGTAACTGACACGTTGTCCATTTGTGGTCCTAATGGCTAGAGCATCTGTCCTGGGCATCTGGTTGAGATAGCAGCATCATGAGTCTACAAAAATCTCATGGGACCCTCTAGTGTACAGTGCTGATGGATACCGATTTCTGTTTATCTTGGACCTTCCGCTTCTTCTGCTGCTGTTTGTTTTCTCGTTGTTCTGGGGTTTCTCTGCTGGGTTCCAGACCTTTGTTATCGGGTATTGCGTCCTTATTTTCTTCTTTATTAAGTTTTTTTCTTTTCCTCTCCCTTCCTTTTTTCCCTGAAATGAAAGGATGCACCTTTAAAAAATACATTAAATTATGTTCTATTTGGTTATTCTAAGTTTATAAAAATGAATTAAATTTTTCTTAGGTTGCATACCATATCCATAAATACCAAATATCTACCATTTGTCATTCACTCAAGTACTCTTTATTAAGTCCATACTATATTTCAAGCAATATAAATGTGAAACTCATACAAAATATAATGAAGCAACTTATATATAATCGTTCTGAATTCTATAGAGTTCTATTGTTATGTTTTGTAACTATTTCACATGATAGTTATTTAAGGATATTTATTAGAAAGTTTTGAATAGATTTCTTGCCACATAAGAATTTATTAATGTGTATATGTTATCTGGCTCTTATTAAGGTACCATTTTGTATTCTAATTTTTCCAAGTAGCAGTTACATATTTGCCATTTGCAGATATGTCTGCTTACCATGTACTAGAAAAGAATCGATTTGCATAACACATTTACAAATAATGGTTCACGAGGAATAATATCAGGATAACTGTATGTACGTTAATTTAACACAAATATTTATATGTTGAAATTAATTTCCATTGCAATGTCTCTACATGCAGGTGTGGCAGTGGCTATCAATAACTCCATGGTAGAAGCTATTAGGGCAAGGACTTTATGTCTCTATTAATCAAATCAGTAGATAATTATTGCACATATACAGGATTCCATGGAGACATTAAACTGTGTTCGAAGCAGAGATTTTAATTTAGATTTGCACCATGAGGCATTTTACAAAGTGTAACAACACAACATTAAGGTTTTTTATGTGAGAAGGCATATTGCAAGGTAGATTGGAGGCAGGGGGAAGAACTGAATTTCATTCTGTTGGCACTGGAGAACTCTGAGAATTTTAGAGGAAGAGAATAATTGATCAAAGTGCACGAGCCCGGCACCAAATGGGATGGATAGTTTTTATTTATTTCTAAAAGTGAATTAACTGGATGTTTTATTGTTATCTCAACATTTTAGATATACTATGACCAGTGTAAAATAATTTCTAAAAGCATGGTTTCAGTAACATCCATTAATACAGATACCCCAATGAGTAATTACTGATTTAAATCAATATCATAATAAGTGAAAACTAGGAACCAACAATTCCTTGATGTGGAACAAATTCTGATAATTTGTATCCCCACCTACTAAACCATGTAAAAAATTGATATTAGTCTCTGTCTCCAAAAAGCCACTTTGGACAAAAGTATTTTGGAGAAATTATTTGCATGAGAGAACCAAAATATTTTCACATCCTGAAATAGGCTGCAAATATTGAATTCAGTGGTTTGGCTTTCCTTTTCTTGAGCTCTGGTTACAGAATCCCAGGGAGCAATATTATTAATAGTGCATACGTGTACTCAGCCAATACGGTCTCCTTGGATTAATGATATTTTGTCACAACTAGCTTTGTCTGAGACTGTGTTTACAAAACCTTCCAGTAACTTTATGAAAACCTGCTTTGTTGGACTCAACATAACACATCTCCAAATTCTGGACTCTAAAAGTACAGTTAACAAAAATGAGAATTCAGACCACTATAAAGCAAATATCAAATTGTTGTGGATATGTAGAGATGAACAAAAAAATATTAGAGCCTACTATTATGTCTAGGGCTAAACTAGTTGTGCACTGTTTCACCAGTGCCATTTTTCTTTCTACTTTAAAGAATATTGCTGGGTTAATAAGATTCCTACTGACGAAATCCATGTTTTGTTTTGCTTTGTCCCTCCCTGCCCTCAAATACTGGCTGTAATTACTATACAGTTGAAGTGTTGACTTGTACCTGGTAACGAAGCAGAGAAAACTAGAATAAATTTACCTTCCTGAATATGCAGAATAATTTAATTTTCATAAAGGCACACAAACTGAAAGAGAGAAATGACAGTTTTCATGGTATGTGCTTGATTTTCAGAAGGACATGACTGTAGATGTTAGATTACATAATATTTCCATTTTGAGGAGCATTTTGGAGATGTTCAAGTTCAACTCTAAAAAAAATTGTCAGTAAAAATCATTCCAAAGTTTCATTAAAAAAAAAAAAAACCAAAAAAAAAAAAACTACTGACCCCAAACAAAATGTTATTTTTATGGAAATCATCCAAAAGTTCAGTGTTTGACATTGTTCTCTTGATGATGGTCCAACATCTTACAGCTGTGATTCCAACCATAATGTTTTGGACACTTAAGGAATATATTGTTTCTTTCTTGGTCACAGATTGATTTATATGTTTTTCAGCCATATGTGACAACATACTTAACTTACAGAGAATTTCTGCTTATTAGCAAACTGATATAATTGTTTTTTAAGACAGGCAGAAACATTTTGGGAAGTAGCTTGAAACTTAGCATTATAGTTTTATCCCAGGAATAGCTATTTAGTCTGGGCGGTGAGTGAAAGGGGATGCTCTAGCAAAGTAACAGGAAACTAGCACATTGTACATTGTTGTTGCCCAACAGAGGGCTATTGCACAATAGAAAAATGGGATTATTATTTTTTACAGGCCATGTGTTAGTGGTTGGAAATGCTAACTACTCTTTTGCATAAATAATATATTTTCCTCTTGTCCAAGAAATAAAATAGAAATGCAGGAGAATGGCTGTAGTCCATTAAAAATCACGTGTAACTTGGGAAATTTTGCAAGGTTTTCATTAAAAGGGACTTTTTTTTCCTATTCTGGTGACTTTTTCATTGATGTGGTCAATAGTTATTTTTATACTTTTTTGGATAATTTTGTAAACTAAGCATCCCAGTTATCATGACCTTACATATATGCCTCTGTGCTGTCATTCACTGATTATGTGTGTGTGTGCACGCGTGCCCCAGATTTGGGCTGTAGAGCATTCTTATGATTAAAAGAATGTTCATCTTCCCTTAATGTTCCAGCTATGAATGTGGTGTTTGGATAGAGACCATTAAAGGGAAATTGTCATTAGCAATGAAGTATAATCTGAGCCCTTGTAGGGAAGCACTATGGTGTAATGTTTAAGAACACTGTCTTTAGAGTTAGAAAAACTTGGTGTTCAAATTCTAGGTCTGTCACTAACTAGCTGTGTGGCTTTTGGTAAATTGTCATTATCTCTCAGGATTAATTTTCTGATAGTTAAAATGTGGACAATCAATGCTACATGTTAAACTCTGTAAGAATATACAAATGCTCCTAAAGCACTTAGCATAGTGCCTGGTACACATTAATCATGGGAGAAATGAAAACAACTGTTAATAACTCATTACATAAACATGAATTAAGTCTACTCCATGCCAAAAATTGTGTTAAAACCTGGGGATACAAGTGAGATATGGAGACAGACAGAATAATTACAGTCACAAGCTAATGTTAAAATAGAAGTATGCACAACATCCTACTGGGAGCATAGAAAGGAAAGCACTGGACTCTGGCAATGGAAACTGAAAAAGACTCCCCAGATGGGAAGATGTTTGACCTGAGCCTTACTGAAAGAGCAAGAGTTTGCCAGGCTGATGAGAGAAGAAAGATATGTGGGGCAGTGAATGATATATTAATGGCATGAAGGCATGCAAGGGCATGATGAATCTGGGGAACCGAAAGTGGATTTCTTTGGTTTGATCAGAGTCTATATATAGGATATTACCCAGAGAAGCTAGAATAATATACAGGGCTTGATTGCCATGTTAGGAGTTTGTCCTAAAGACCTTTGGTACTAAAAACTGGAGAAAGGCATATATCAGAATCTGAGAGCAAGGCAGAATTTGGATGTGTCTATGAGTAGTTTAGAAAAGACCAATAGATTATTTTGACATATAATATTATTTTCTATTTCAGAAAAAATTCTGTAAGTAATAAGAATCCATAGAGGGAGTATAAGCAGTGACAGGTATTTATTCTTGAGCCTTAACTTTTCAGAGTAACTAGTATCTGTGCAGACCATATAGCCACATATTGTTTGATTTTGTTGCAAACCAGTGTCATGTAATTGAATGGGTAATTGGCATTTTTGAGATTCTGAAATTAGTTCCTATTAATACAAAAATAGATTCATTTATATAAACACCTTTAAGGCTTTCTACAGACCAAGGAGATTTGCTCCTGTTTCTAAGCATAGATGATGTTGAAATGCATATTCTTAGGCCCCATCCCTGGAGATTGTGATTCATTAGTTCTTATGATGGGCCAAGGAACCTGTAGTTAATCACAAGTTCACCCCAATTTATTCTGATGTGCAACCACACTAAAGAACCATAGGTGTAGATCAATAGAAGATCCAATTTTCTTAATCATAAACTCTCAAAATTTATTTCATATCATATGGTTTCTCATAACTTCTTATATTTTTCCCCCAAGGGATATAATATATTTTTTGACTTCCTGTCTACTAATTTCAAGGCAATTTTTCTAATTAGGTATATTTGAAATAGACACCTAGACACAAAAGGAAAATTTGTTGCTCATTGTCTTTTTTAAACCTGCTCAACTAGAAATATTAACTAAAAAAGAATAAACATGTAAAAAAGAACAAAGAGAGAAGGAAATGATCCTGAATTATTTTTCCTAAATTATGTATTGCATATTTAAGTTCCAAGTGAAAATAAAAACTATAAAAAAATGCTCAATTACCCTTTTAAATGTAATGAGCTTATAAAAAGTGCTTCTCTATAATCACAAATAGAATTTATTTATTGAGAATTACTCAAATTATGAATATCAGCTCACAATTTTCTGGATGTTTAGAAACATCTGTTCATAGGTCTTTATAAAAACAACGGCTTGGTGAATTTCTTTCAAGGCACCACTAAGGGGAGCCATTGAGCTTTAAGTAGCTCCTCTTCTAAAACAAACTAAGATACTCTTTCTCAAAAAGCTAAAAATGAATCTACAACTTGAACCAATTAAATAAATATTCTATTAAAAATTAAAAATTTTTTCTAGGTCTTTTCTCTATTGAGTGTGGAATAAAATTCAATAGGAAGGAAATCCATGGCTTTATACCTTCAAAAAAAGCACAGAAGATGTGAAAATGCAGTTAATCTGATAATTTTTTAATCTAGAGTTGGATGTGATATTTATGTATAGAGGATGAAAATTTCAATTTTTGTTCCTTTTAGTTAGGAAATCACTGGAGAAAATTTGCAAAGATGGGAAAATTGCTGCCGTATAATTTCTTCAGCAATTATAATTTACTGCGTAGATACATATGTAAAGGCCTTTGAACTGTGGGCTATGTAGAAACAGGACTGCCTGACCCAGTGGTGAATAAAATAACTGAAAGTCACCAAGGCCAAGTTTCTCTTTTTTCCCCATAAATTCCCAATAGTAACCTGTTGCAATAATCAAGGTGAAGATGACTCGGGTGATCTATTTTTCAAAATAGGAAGATGACTTGGGTGATATATTTTTAAAAATAGGAAGATTTAATGAACACTTAAATTGCACTAGGCATACTTCTTAGTAAGAGAGCTGTGTCTACAATCTCAATAGTAACCCTCATTTAACAGATGAGGAAAATAAGGGCTCTTAACCATTACACTCTTCTGTCTCCACATTATGTCTCGATAGAACACCACGTGACATGGCACCCTTGTTTTATTTCACTTTTAAGCTACTGAGTTTAAAAAAAAAAAAGGGCAAGGAAAGTGTCTAGGTGTGGACTACCAACTTATTGAACAGAGGGGTTTTACGAAAATTAAGATTTAGAACTTAACTACTTAACCTCTTGAAATTTGAGTTTTCTGAGCAACTTGCTCATCAGAACAGCATTTTGTGTCAGCACCATTTCATTACTTCATTGTTTACTCTCTCTCTTTTTTTTGTCTATTTTTTTTATTGCCACAAGTATATTTATTTTTCAGTATTTCTATTCTTCCCTCAATAATATATAGATAGAATATACTATATATATAATTTGAAAACTACTTTTTATAGTATATAATTTATCTCTAATTTAGAAATTTTATATTACCTTTAAACTATCATCATTACATTTTGAAATCCTAATAAAATTATTGGAGATTTTTATATTTTGTTATATTTAATACCAAAAAGGAGATAGAAAAATTGTATGAGTTTAAATCCCACAGAGGTTTGAATGCAGTCCTATCATTTCATTTTATAACAAACACCATAATATTAAGAATCACATTTTTTAGAATCTATATTTAGAATCTATGTTTAATTGTAGAAATCTATAATCTACTCTAGCATAATAAACTGTTTTTGCCAAATCAAATATTTTTCTTATGAATTGATTATGTCAATAGGCCTTTACAGATTTTTTTCTTGCCTGTTGTTTAAATAATTTCATTACTCGCTGAAGACTTAGGGTCTAAAATTTTAAATTTTGGCTCTATATCTTGACAGATGTTTCCACAGCCCTATCACCCAAAGTAATTCCATTCCACCTCATTGCTTCTGTTATCCAGAACTCTAGCCTGGACTCCTTGCATTCAAAAGGGTTGTTAACTAGAGTCCAAAAGAAACTGTTAAAGATATTGACTATTTCATGCTAGAATGTCTTCTTGTTATAAATCATGTGCTAAGAGAATAGTTAAAGGAACAAAGAGAAAAAAATACCCCCCAATTTTTTACTATTTGCAATGTTTATAATTTATTCATTATAAAAGTAAACAATATCTTGTATTTTATTTTATACTATTTTTAAAACATACAGCTTTATAATTTATATTATATAACTATTTTAAGTTTAGTATTCTTAGTTACTTCAATTAAAAAAAAAAAGCTGTCAACCCGGCTAAAATGTGCTATGAAAATTTTAAAAAGTTTTGTATTCTTTTATGTGGGTTTATTTCTCTCGAATCAACCTCTTTGGGTTAAAAGTTCATGTGAAATTAGTAATTTCAGTGTTTCCTTTTTTCTCTTTTTTTCAAAATCTCTTAATTTGACTTTGAAATTCTATCCACCACATTAGGCTAGATTACAAAACTCTCAGAAACTAAATTATACACATTAATTTACATGTTGAAAATTTCTGGATCTAAGCATGTTTGCATAATGTGTTTTGAACTAGATTTTGGGTCTTAGACAATTGTATCTATTGGATAAGTATGTTAAAACTGAATTTACTTGCTGTCAAAGGGTATGATGATAAATTTCACCCATTAAATCCAGTCAAATTTTGTTCATTACTTTTGCCAAAAAATGACTAGTTTGTAAAATGAATATTATTGCTCCAAAAAAATTGACTATATGTATTTTGATTGTTTTATATACTGTTTATGAACTTATAGTAGGGGGATTTATAACATAATCTTCAGCAATTTAGATAGTAGTATGGCTGACTCTCCTTTTTAAAAAAAAAACATTGACACCTGTCTAGTAGCACTGTCAAGTGTCATCCCCCAAATTTTCTGTTTAGAGCAGTCTTCTCAAAGTATTTATGACTATATCAAAAATGAATTGATGTGTTTATCTTTACAGAACATTCATACTCTACCTTGCTTCCTTCCTCATTGCCCACCTTGGACTCGAGCAGGCTGCTGCTATAGACCACCATCTCACATCTCAAGGCAGAGAATATAGACGGGTCTATGAAATGCTTGCGTCAAATATTTCTTTCATATCATCCTTTAAAAAAATCTATTTTAGTAATTTAAATATTAAGAAAAAACAGTGAAATAGCCTCTGTAGACATTTCTATCATACATATACTGCCTAACTTAAAGTATGTAAGTAGTATCATAGATAGGTTTTCCTATAAAATTATTTTGAAGAAGAATACACAATTGTATTCCAGACCATCTATTGAGTGATTTCTGTAAGAAGTCTGGAAAAAGTTATATCTTTAGTACTTCATTATAATTTTTTAAAAATGTTTTTCACATTCTTTGTAATAAATTAGTCTGCCTAATTTTATGTCAATTTAAAATTTAAATGTAACAACTTTGTTAATATTTCACTAATTAACAAAGAAGTTGAAAGTACTGTCTAAAGTATAGATTGCTTTGAAAATATTTGTTTTTTGGTGAACTTTAATTTTTTTTTTTGCTCTAAACTGAGTTAACAATTATGCTACCCCAGCCAATAACACATATTAAAGTAACACAATAAAGAATGCTTAAATTTGATGAGTTATCCAATTTATTTACCACAGAAAAAAACAGAAACCTCACTTGTGTCAATATTTGATTCTGAAACTTAACAATTTTGTCTGATGTTTTTCTACCCTTACATTTTCCTCTCACAAGGGAGCACAGTGATAATGAGTTTTTGTGTAGAGCTTAGAATAATACTGGTGTGTGAATTTTCCCCATTTTTCTTTAGTTAGATGTGTAGGCTCACAGTTCAGTATTTCATACTTGAAATACATGTTCTGGAATCTGTTTATGGTAACTACCTACCAAATGCCCCCCTCACCCCCCTCTCTCTTTAAGAGAATCACTAAGCCAAGAGCACTGTCTTCATCTTTGATGAAATATAGCTTTCCAATTAACAGGAAAGTCCTTCATTTCAAAAGGCTGAACAGAATGCTACTTGAAAATTCATTCCAGCTGGTTAAATTGAAGAACTGAAAGAATTCCAAAGAAAGAATATCCTTTTGGCATTCGTCATTTGATTTTCATTTGGATAAATTTCCTTTTGCTCCAAGAACTTGTCTCAGAATTTTGTTCTTCTGAGACAGAAAAAGAAGTGTTGATAGCTATGTTTGACTGTGCTATACTTCTTCCCTTACTCAAATTGTCTGCTCCATTGAATTGACAGGAGAGGATGGCCTCGTACTTGCTGACAGACTTGCAATGATTGATTATACAAGAAATGTTGATATTCTTCTAGTCTCTTTCATCATTTTATACATTAGTTGCCTCTGCTGTCTAATTTTCATTCTACCATAGCCTAGTCTTTCTTTTCTTTGAAGCTTTTAACTGTTCTATGGGTGAAAAATATGTAACTCTAATCTGGAATTACATCGCAGGGGGAAAAACAAATAAGTCTCTTACTTAGTGTGTGTTATCCCATGATATTTTTAGTAAAGATGTCACACACTTTTATGGCTACAATTTAATATTTTCAGCTATTTATTTATTACATATATAAAGCTAATTTTTTAAATACTCCTTTAGTACATTCTCAAGTGTTTTTACTTTCCTTGAGTATTTTCTTTTTTCTTCCTTTTTTTGTGTGACAGTCTCTATCTCAAGCTATCGATTTCTTAACTAGTTTGGAAAACAGAAAATCTCATTTAGCCTATATTAAAACCTGTAATAAATATTAAAACATTAAAATCCGTAATAAATAAATTTTATTCACAATATAAATAAAGTCATAAGGGACATATTTCACCTCTGGAAGATAATGCAAACTTTAAAATGCTTCTACTCCAACTTTATTTGTTGGTGCAAATATCTGTTCTTAATTAGGAATACTTTCCACATGCATTTCCATTACCAGCAAGATAGCTCCTTGTAATTACTTCATCTATAGTGGTTACGTATACTTGAGTGGAATACAGCAAATTTAATTTCTTTAATTTTTTTTTGGCAGTTGAGAGTTCAATAATCTAGAAACATCAACCCTATAACTAAGTAAGTATAATTAATATTAGTAAGATTTTATCAATAAAATCTTCAATAAATCTGAAAAGAGATTTCATTTGACAGCTTCTCACTGTGCTCCCTTTGTCACTGTACTGATGCGTATTAGCATGGAGGAGGAGAATTGGGAGAGTAGACACATGTGCAACAAATGTGTGTGTATGTGTGTGTATGTACATATAAACATATATGCACATATTTATTTATAGGTCCCTTCCCTCCACAGATGGAAAAGTTCTATTTTCCTGGTGAATTTGAAAATATCAATTCAAAGACAGAGAGTTTGTTTTCCAATTTAATTTTCAATAAATCTGAAAAGAGATTCATTCTATCACAAGAGTTCTTCAGAAACTTGAACCCTTAAAATTAAGAGACTTTGATAAATTATATGCCTTTTAACTTTTTCTTATCAAACACATTTCCCATACATTAACACATGCAACTTCTCAGCTTTTGTTCTTTGCTAATGTTCAAAATGTTGTGGGGAAAATAGAATATGGTATTCTAATAAGCACCTGATTAATGCAGAAGAAATCAAAGAATTACTTTCATTCTTTAGATACTCAACCTTTATCACGTGGACTTTTCCAACACTGACATTATCGTTAAAAGTTCAACAACCTTCCTCTTTCTTTGCTACTTAGTTCATTTCCTCTCATTGTTTTGATTGGATCCCTGAGTGTATCACAATATATTTAATTTCAATCTATATTTTAGGCCCTTTTGTAATTTGTCAGGTGATAATGAACTCTATTTCTATTTTTTTATAATAGGAAGAACGATGTAGTAATAACTTCAAATATAATAAAATTATCTTTATAGAAACTCAACCTTAATTTGGATTTCCTATAAAAATATTTAAAAAGAAAATATAATTTACAACACAGGTTATTTTTTGATGGGGTGAGGTGGATAATACTGGGGCTTTTAAGTGGGTTAATGATTCATTTGCATGCTTTTATGCACAGAGAACCTCAGAGGCATATGAGGCCCACATACCTGGTACACTAATAAACATCGCTATTGTTGTTTCAAATAATGTGGTAGCATGGCTTTTCTCTTTGGCAAGAGTTTGTACACAGTAGCTACTCAATAAAAATATTTTAAAAAATTAAATGAAAAGTTGAATAATACTCTCTTTTCTTGATTTCATGCCTGTCATTCTATTTGAGGGAAAGCTGGGGAAGGACGGGCATGGAAAGAGATGTTTTGGGTGTATTCTCACATGTGCAAGCATGCTGTGATTACCCAGTATTTCAAACAACTTGTGTTAATGACTCCCATTTATTGTAATGGAGTCCTCAGCCAATTAGTCACTTCTGTTCCAATATTAGCTTCAAGTGGTTACAGCCCACTCCAGAGAGCTACATCATGGTCTCGGGGAAATAATTTTGACTTGTCATGCTCCAAAAGATCATATTTGGGACCAAATCAATCATAAATAAATAGAGCGTCCCAAAGACTGCTTCAAGAAGAGAGCTTATAAAGTCCAGGACGCAAAAGAGAGGCTACAGATGATTCTACTTTTTTTCTCTCATTTTGAGAAGAAATTGAAATTCTAGAGAAGTTTTAGGAATTTGAAAGCTCTAAAGTTTCACTGAGGTTGAGAGTATGGACCAGAGTCCATTTTCCCAGCTCCAAACTGGGAAACAGTGGCCTAACACATTTCAGAGACTGGAGAATAAGAGGTGGTCAAGGAGAGGGACAGAAAGAGGAAATAGAGGAGGAGAGAAAGGGACTTTGGACAATTCTGAAAAGTCAAATGATGGCAAAATATCCTTTTCTTCCTTAAATTATCTCTATAGCGAGAGTAAATGATACATTATCTGGTGGAGTTGGGAATGTAGTCTTCTTTTAAAACAATGAAATATAACCCTGGCTCATCTTGGTCCAATCTTGGGGCTTTTGAAATGGCACCACATAGTCTCAGATTCCTGATTTCCTCTTTGGTTTTGAATGATGGTGGCTTTTGTTATAATTCAATGAATTTTGCTTTCAGTGGAATTCCATCAAAATAAAGGGCCATTGGGTAGTATGATGTAACTTCCAATTTAAGAGGGTATACCAAGGGCAGAGATGACACGTCCAATGCAATTGATGGGGAGAGAAAGGCTTAGAAAAGACTTAAGTAAATGAGCTGATAATTAAAGAAATTGTGACAATTACTAAAAAAAATAAACTCTGTCTTATTCAGTCTCCATGAAAACAAACATTTATTGCCCTATTGAATACTTAAGAATCAAATAAGATAATCTTAGAAATAAAAATACCAAATAAAATAGAAAAAAAAGTTTTAATGGGATAACTAGTTTTCAATAACCCATGTTTTGGTTTTTATTTTCTGATCAAAGTGACCAAACTTCCTGTGAACCTGAAGACCATATTAAGGTAGAAAGGGGAATATGTGATCAATAATTATATATAAGCTCTTCTCTTACCTCCAGGGAACTTTTAGGAAAAGAAGTAGTGGTCAGGAGGTGATTAAAAATACTGGGGAGTAAAAATATTTAAGGAAATCAGACATATTTAAAGGTTAGCAAATTTGTCTTTGCTAGGTTGGAGGGGTAGAAAGAAAAAAAGTTTTCTCCTCCATTACACCTTGGCCACCTTTAATCAAGTGCATTCTTGGGCCTTGCAAACTCTGTTGGTACTTTTTAGCTGTAGAAGACTTGAGAAGTTAAGCACAAAATGTCTCCTGGGCCTCCTTCCTTCAGTATGAACAGATCTGGTTGTGGGTATATGAATTTGCTCAAACAAAAAACGCTACCAGTGATTTTTCAAAACCAGCAAATATTTCAGAGATTGTTGAATGCTCTAATAGATGATTTCCACTGCCACTTAAACACATGGCAAACAGTTGTATTCTTTATGTATGTTAACATATTTAACATTTTTAAATTACACATGGACTATTAATTAACGTATTTTTATAGTACTGGTTGTTAAATGTTTTGAAAATCAGTCTTTGCCTCTATACACCCTTCAAGATACATTTTAAAGGCTGCTTTCTCCATGAAGTCTTCCCTGACCATTCTCCAGCAGGTGAGGAGGGACGCAGTAAAGTATAGCTTCTATGACCTTAGATTCTGAAGTTAGAAGGATCTGAGTCTGATTCTCTGTCAAATTTGGTTATTGTCTCTTCTTGAGGGTGGTTACTTAAACTCTCGAGACCTAATTTTTAAAAATATGTACTTAAAAAACACGTGTGACATTAAATTCAATGTCAAAAATCTGACATTGGATATCAGAAAATGTCTACTTAAGATTTGGTTATATGACTTATCAGCAACGTGACCCTCAGTGAAGTCCTTTAAGTGCTTCCGTTGCCATATTTATAAACTCGAATGGAGGATTCTTGTTATTCTATTTTTGGGGTAGGTGTGAGGAATGAATGATATATAAGTACTTAGAAAATGCAAAGAAATATGGAATTGTGACCCCCAAAATGATGATGCTGATGATCCCTATGAAAATACAAAATAGCTGAGAAAATCATGTCACATTTGAAAACAAAATTGCCTTAATCTGACTAGGGTAAAACCTTAATTCCTTTAAGACTTTTGGTGAAAGTCCTTAATCCACTCAAGTCCATCTGCTTTAGTGAAATTTTGAAAATGTTAATTCTTACATAGCTCTCAAATATGTTATTCCCTCTTCAGTATCATTTAATTCAAGTCTCAATCATCTCTACAATGTATTTTTGCACAAACCAGGCCATGGGTGTTTTTGATTCCAGTTGCTTTCCACCTTGTTGTTAGGTTATCTTATAGTACAGAGGGCTGATGTGTTGTTCCTTTTAGTCTCTTGTTTTTAAATCTCCCCAATGCCTGTACTCCTACAGTTTGGATTATACGGCTTAGAAGTCCCTCTAGAATCTGTTTCCAGTCTACTTTATAAAGCATTGTGTCTTTCCGTAATTTGCTTTTGCTTTTGCCACACTATATGTCTAACTATTATTTGATCACATCATGTTCTTTCTTGCTCTGTGCCTTAGATACTTCTCCTCAATGGAAAGGTTCTTTAGCTAGAAAAATCCTACTCAGCCTATAAGAGCCAATAACAGTTTACCTTCTCTGTTTTCAGAGCATCATACTCATCCATCTACTTTGCCCTTAAAATTATAAACTCTCAAATGAATCTCATACATATTTGTATATCTTCCTTGTCATTTTCACTTTCAACATTTAGTACAGTTCCTAGCATATAGTAATTAGTCAATGCACAAAGTCGAATTAAAAGACAAAAAGACAGAATTGAACAACAGAATCATGCAAAGCAAGACAAGTAGTGATACCACAAGGCTTAAAGAACAAACAGTTTAATGACAATTTTTTTTTTACACATTAAAAACAAATTTGCTAGTTGGACATCAATTTATTTTATTAGACTTACTAGTCCTCTGTCACAGTTATATTGTTTTGTTCATTTCTTCATGCTGTTCCTAGTATAGGAATCTTTGCTTTTGATGATGATGTGACCCAGTAAATAAAATTGCTCTATATGAGGCATGGTGTCATTACATCACCCCAGCTGGGAGCAGTGAACATACAAGGCTTACTCACAGTATCATCATATCCAGCTTCCAACTTCAGTTTATCCTCTGATTAATATGCACAACACATGCATGCAAGCATTAAGGATGATAGATTCAGTCATCTTTTTCTACAGTTTGTTTATGAGAAAAATCAATTTTCCTTTTTAAGTCAGTAGAAGATAGTTAATAGAGAAACACAGAAAGAGTAATGAAAGAACTGGGCAGACTTAGCTGAATCTGTCAACAATTTCTCATAGAGAAAATCATCACAGTGAGTGTCTACTTCATAAAAATGATTAATTCCAGTTCATGTTTGTCCTTGGCTTGACCATTTACCTAGGGTCCATTAAGAGAGTATTATGTATAGTGAAGGCCCTTCAGATTTTTAAGAAGCATGACCTGATTTTCTGGAACAGCTCTGTGGTAGAAAGAATAATAGCCTCCTTAAAATGACAATGTCCTAATCCTAAAACCTGAGAATATGTTACTCCACGTGGCAAAAGGGAATTAAGATTGCAGATAGAAGTAAAGTCACTGATCGGCTGACTTTGAGATAGAGAGGTTATCTGAGATTATCCAAGCAGGCCCCGTATAATTACATGGTTCCTTAAAAGTGGAAGAAGAGGCAGAAGAGGGAGTCAGAGAGATGTTGTATGAAATGAATTCAACCTGCTATTTGTGGCTCTGAAGACAGGAGGGGCCATGAGCAAAGGAATGTTGGAAGACTCAACAATCTGGAAAAGGCAAGTAACTGGATTCTCCCCTAGAGCCTCCAGAAAGAAATACAACCCTGTGGACACTCTGATTATTTTAGCCTGATTAGGCCTGTGTTGGACTTCTGACCTATAGAACTATAAAATGATAAACTTGTTTTAAGATACTAAATTTTTGGTAATTTATGGCAGCTCTAGAAAACTAATACAAGTCCAAATTTTGTAGTGGTTTTCTCATATTTCAGTTCATAAACATATGACGAAAACAGTTTTGAAATCTACCCACTGTTCGGATGCTCTAGGTAACCTGAATGGATCATCCTGGTTAAGAACAGCACCTAACTTATCTACACAGACTGTTAAAACATAAGCACTTTAATTCCCTTTCTGAAAACTTTATTTCAGGAAATTCAGAGAAATTGAATTTATTGCTGACCCATTGCAAATTAATAGATAAAAGGCAGCCAAATATCCAAAAGAACCACATCTTATTTTTTTAAGTTAATACATCTAACATTTATCCAATTGAGAACCAAAAATTTGCTTTTCCTAAAAATTCGCTTTTCTTTAATTATTAGCCAAATTTTGAAACGAGGTAGATCTTCGCCATCTTAGTTTTAGATATATGGTAGATACAACTTTCAGTGTCAATTTGTGAACAAGAATTCCTATTAAGCAGAAATTCATCTGGACTATATCATCTGCAAGACTAGCTTTGAAGAAATGGAAGAATGTGAAAACAGGGAGATTCTTTAAGAATGAAACCATGCCTTCCTCCATGTGCCCACACCAATGTGCTCACAGAACTTTGGGGAATTTATTCCCATGTTTTCTCTACTCTCGGTGTTCATTGCTTCAGTTCTTACTATTAGAACCTCCTGAGGTCAGAAAGTTTTGCCCTTTTTGGAGACTTTTTTCAGCTGGTGAAGGCTTCTGAGTTAACCAGAAATCAAAATGGGATGCTGCATTATGTCAGAACTGCATGTTTAGTCTGCTTTCTTAGAAATAATCAAGAAAAGTTATATGTGAAAAGACACAGATGCTCCTTTCTCAGAAATAGTTTCATACTTTTGAAGTATAATATAAAAAAAGTAGTTGAAACCTAGAACAATATGTATTTTGTATATCTACATTTTTATTGATTCTATTTATAAAAGTTCACAAAATATAAACATCCCTTGGAAAATGGATGATTATATATATAAGATTATATAGATATATAAGATGTATAATTATATATAATATTGTTAATATATATAGTATATAATATAAGGCAATAAATGTTTATCATGTTGTACTGACTCTTAACCCAGCATGTGTTTCTTTGAAAATTCATATGAAATTGATATTATACTGTTATTCTGATTTATAACTGAGCATATTTGTAGCATATTTATTTATTTATAAGATTTCTGATTATTTTAGGAAAATCTTTGAAGAAGTACCTAAAACTAAGTTGCCCAAAATTCAATCATTTTACTTTTTTTATTTTTAGAATTATGTGAAAAAATAGAGCTCAAGTTAAAGCTGCTTTAAGAAATATATTCTGATATAAATTTTAAATTAAGAAGCATATGTGTATATCTGAGAGAATCTCGAGGAGTTGTCTGTGACACTTACAGTTGTTGTCCAGACCAAATTATACAAAATGCTTCTGCTTGTTGACTATAGTATCATCTGTTTAAAAATCTATACAGTAAAATTAATTAGTTAACATTTGGTATTTGGATTCAAGGTGACTATAAAGACTTTCATAGGATGTGCAGCCCTAGAAGAGCAGCTAAGTAAATATTAATTAATATTTAATGAATACCAGTTTCATTTCACACTTCATTTCTATTTCAGAAATGAGTCAAAGAAAGACTATATCCCAGAGATTATGAGACTAATACTAGTGTAATAAAATTTATTTCACCATCATATTTTGGGGGGAAGAAAGGAACAACAAAACCCCAAAAACAAAAACCAAATTTTTAGACCACTATTTGGCTTTCTCTGACTCCCTTCCCTGGACAGCACTTACAATTGACTTTTGAGGAAAAACAAACACATTTGTAAAAATGTTTGGCTTCTGTGAGTCCTTTCTCACTTGTCTTCATCTCTTTTATTAAAGTTATAAAAAGAAGGACAGTAAATGCAAATCTTTTCAGTTTATATTTTTTAAATCTTTTCAGTTCTGATTTCGTCACTTTAGTTTTTCTCTCAGCTCTGATTATTTGTTCCCATAGCTTATGATGTACTAAGTTCATACCTTATCCATAATTCGAATAGAATATAGAGTTAAATTCTAATGACCAGCACTTCATATTGGCATGGGATATCTGGTGCCAACCACAAATCGATTTTAGATTACATTTGCATTCACGTCCTTTTTCTGACAGGGCACAACCCTCTTCTATCTTAGGGGCAAACATGCACCACCTGCCTGCTCTATGACCAGCTGGGTTTGAGGCAGAACCTCATAGTTGACAGCTACCAGATGAATGTGCCTCTTCTGTACAACTGAGATACAGAATTGTCATTGGTGAGCATTTGGTATACTGTGGTAGCTTGAAAAGCTGAGAATTCACATTTGTGATATTTAAGCAGATTTTAGTTCCACTGGCTTAATCCCAAGAATTGGGTAACATGTTATAGTTTTTAATGATTTGTTGGTTATTTGTTATTCTTTTAAATTCCCAAAGAATGAGGAAAATATCCAGTGGGAACACTGACGTGAGCAATAGACTTCACAGTCACTTTCATAAGCCATCGGCCGTGGCACTTCTCATTAAAAGCCCCAAAGGCAGGCCAATCTTGCGTCACAATTCTCCCCAGTTAGAAAAAGGCTTTACTATTAAGGAAGGACCAAGTTCAAAGAAGTCTTGGCTTAAAATGTAAGGTTTGAGAATCTTAGTACAGTGGAGCAGGGGGAAACAAGTAGTGTTTTTGGAAATAAAAATGTGCTTCTATAAGGAATCACAGGGATTATCAAGAGTACAATAATTTAGCTATAATGAATTTATTTTTTTTCAACGGGTATCACCTGAGCTAAGTGAAGATGAGCTTTGATTTTATTTGCAATTAAATACATAGATTTCTTTTCTTCTTTAAAGTACATCTTGAGTTTTTTCATTGTGCAAATTTTAGATTATTATAAAATCACCTAAAATTACTTTCTGGTGACTTCTAAGTTAAAGTACCTTTTTCCCCCTAACAACATTAAAACACATTGTGCTCTTTTAAAAGCTTATTCTTTTCTTCTGTTTGACCATAGCAATAATAGTCATGAAAAATAGCTGATCAAACAAATGGGATTTTAGGACTCAAAGAAGCAGATAGTAAGGAGTGAGTATTTTAGTTCTATTCACAAAAAAGGAAATAAGTTCCCTGACTTTGGATCTCCAACTTCTTTTGTTACAGGCTTGTACTTCAGCTTCCTTTTCTGCTTAGTCATTGCTTTAACTCCCACTCTCAAATTAATTGCATGACCCTTGGAGATGAATGATCTTCCACTTAATCTTAGCCAATACAATCTGGACAACCTCAGGGTTGGTGAGGCTCCTCTTGGGTGGTTTTCATTTGTTTTAAGAACATTAAAGCATCTCATAAATCTATATTTATTATATTGGTGAGTAATCTACTATAATTAAATATGAAATGCTGAAGACAATGTTAAGGTAACATTGGGGTCACAAATCTCTTTTTATGGTGGTTACATGGCTACAAAAATACTCTGGAATTTGCTTTTGTCTTTATGTTTGCATCTGCTTAACATTACAAAGCATCCAACAGCATATCATTTTCAGATGGGCACTTTATAAGTGTTTTAAAATAATAGTGATGTTTTTGATGATAAATACATAATTCTTATAATAAAACAATTTAAAATGAATCTTAGAATATGGCTAAACATACACTTATTCAATATAATATGTCCTCACTCACCAGTATTAATTTGGTGAATCAGTCTTATACAGTCTTTAATAATATCCAGGTTTGGTAGTAGATCTCTTCTTACTAGTTTTTAGAATGAGTCTAGTATAGAGATGCAGAAATCAGGCTGAGTAATTAATGAAAAAATCAGCTATAGATCCATGAATTAGGAATCTGTGATTCAGAAAGCGATATAAGTGTGCTAAATTGACTTTAGCAATATTATCAGGGCGAAGGAGGATTTGTTAAGTACCTTAATATTGAAACAAACAGTTGTTTTCAGAGGTATTTAAATTATCAAAAAGTATGAAGTTTTCTTATGAAAAAAGAAATTCAATGTTAACAGGCAATATATTACATGATAACTGAAGCAATCTCCTATAACCAATATCCACTTGGCAGCACTAAATTAACCATATGCAACTGAAGAAAGTAACACAACTGCATGCCTTTCAAGTATATTCTATAATTCACACTAGCAAAGCTCTGCCTTCTTTAGATTTTCTGAATTTTTAATATCCAGCAGGATGCATTCCCCACCTCCACCCCAACAAAAACTAAATACTGTGCTTTGGGACTTTATCTTCATAGAAGAACTCTATTTTCTAAGTTAAAAACACAAACAAAAAATAAAGAAGAGATGCTAAGGGTCAAATATAGGGATGAAACTACAAATCAATAAATCTATACTGGAAAAATGTATTGTAAGAGGGGACAAATGAATTATAGAATATAAAGAGAATGGTGAGGTGAGCATTGACTATTTTCAGTAAACTGTGGAAATCCCTTCTTTTTATATGAAAATGTTCTATAAAATCTATTCACTAGAAAGTTTTAAAACTGAATAAATTTTCATGCATTTGTGCCTAAAGTCAGGTATGCAAATGAAAAAAGTCTAAAATTCTCTCTCATACGATTCTATGGCTAGTTTAAAGAGTTAAGATAAAGCTGCCCAAGGGTAGAAAGCTTCTCCATAAATCCAAATACTATGTCTCAGAAAACAGGCTTAGGAAAATTTTACTGAGTACTTCAAATGAAAATCTATTATATAACCGAGAATGAATACAGATAGGTCATAAAATAGGTTTTGTTTTAAAAAGTGTGTTGGTGACTCTGTTTCTAGTTCTCTGACTCCATATGTATTATTTTTAATTACCATGTAGCACACATACACTTAATTTTTGAGTAAAATATAGTAAGTCTAGTTGCATTCTAATGACCCTGAAGAATACGGTGGCAGTGAGATCAACCTGAAAAGCCATGGTCCTCAAAAAAAAGCCATTTTCCTAAGACAACGGCAGCAAAACAAATCCAGCAAGATGTATTTAGTTTCATAATATGTCTATTCCCCTGATTCCTTAACATTCCATGTTTCTTTTACTCTCTTCACACCTCTTGGACTTTTCCTAATGGGAGGGAGCATATCCACTATTCCAAAACGAGGCTAAATGAAGTGTTTGTAAAAATACACAGGCAATGCCAAAATGACAACCACCAATTTGTTATTTCCATTAGAACATCCTTGAATTTGAAAAAAAAAAAATTTAATTACGTTTCAAGTGCTTTAGAAGGCTTAATAGACTGCTAGTAGGTTTTACCACATCTTAATTCTAAAAATCTGTATATAACTTAAAGAAAACATATCCATGTGTTTCTGACTAACTTGCCATTAAGTTTATTTTGTGAGCTCAATTTCATGTCTAAAAAAATATTTAAAAGGCTCTTTAAGTTTTTAAGCCTTTGCTAAGAGCAAGGTATTACAAACATACATGCCATTAGAAATGGCTGGTCTTTGACAGACCAAACTAACGGCTGTAAATAGATATCTAATAATACTACTACAGGAAATAAACGCTCCCATCTTTTTGCAGACAAATAGATTACTACCCTCTGTTTGCCAACTTGGATGAACATGTCATACATTTATAATGATAGAATAAAACTCACATTCTGTTAACAGTTTTCCTTGTTTCTAAGGTTAAGCTACTATATTCTAGGAGAAATTCTTCATCATTGCCTTAGCTTTAAACTCACGTGCTTTCAGCAGATGTCTCCAGCAACTGAGAGCAGCATGCGATTTTTCCATATAGTCGTGAGTTCCCAAAGAACAAACCAAAAGTCATGCTGCATCTGCTTTATTCGCACATGCACATTGTGTTCTCTCTTGGAACTCTATCCACTTCAGGCTTGGAAGCCTCCTGGGAATGGAAATTTGCTCCATGTCTGGCATATTCACTGATTCACATGACACTTAGGAGACCATATATACAGTACTTCATAAATTGAGTTCAAAATTTGAACCTTTGAAATACATTTTTTAGTGAATTTTGTTTTATGTCTTCAATGTTATTTTATAGTAGCTGGATGGGGTATTGATTTTCACGACCTTTTAAAAAGCCAAACAAGGATCTTTATTAGGATCCATATTTAAACATAACCTCGCAAAAATTGCATAAAGCACTTAAAGCCTGAAGTCCACTAACTCTATTGACTGACTGTTTTTGTTTAGACAGAATGATGCTGCTAACATAACCATTTACTGCATTTGAATATGATGTGGGAAATTTGTGAAAACCATTTGGCTTTAAAACATCCCCGTGATTTGAGGCGAAAGGGAATCACTGGCCAATTTGCACATAAGTTCAAGTCTGTTCTTTGAATAATAGAATGGTTATAAAACAGAAAGAAAGACTTAGCAGTTTTGGTGGTAGAAATGGAACACTCTCAATTTTATCAGCAAAAACAATAATAAGAAATAGTGGTTAACGCCAACCACACATGTGGTGCGTATAAGTAGAAAATGTCAGACAAAGGAATAAACGGTCATCTTGAACATGTGGCAAAAGCGTTGAAAGACATAGGAAGAAAGTTGGATTAACACACAAAAGATCCAGGTTCTAGTCCTGATTCACTTGTTTACTAGTTCACCACACTCCTAAGGTAGTTATAAATGCTTTTCGGCCTTAGTTATTTGGTCTCACTAGACCTGAATGGAGTCAGGTCTGGATTTGAGTCTAGTGTCTGTCACTGTGATTTTAAGTTAATTATACTCAATGCCTCAATTTCCTTATTTTTAAAATGGAGTCAATAATAACAATGAATGGATACCCAAAATATTTAAAGGGCTACATGAGATAAATATGCAAATTACCAAACTTTAGACAAATCATATAATTAAATCACAGCCCAATCAGAAAGAATCTGTCAATGGATACGGTTATTAGATTTAAATAAGTATGTACAACTCAAGGAAATTATTTTTCTGTCTTTTGGCTTTTTGTAAAATGATTTGAGGTCCACTATAATTCCCTTGAAAAACCATTTTTACTCCTTCAATAACTAGAAGTCTCATTTCTATTTTAATCGTCTTATCAGGTTCCCAGAATAATATAACAAGGTAACTAAATACTGTGTCCTAACTCCTTAGTGTCCAGAGGTGAATAAATTCCCTTCCAGTTGTTATATTATTTAGTGGGAACCTGTAGAATATTAGGATTTAAATCAATTCAGAATTTGAATATTATTTTTTAAAAAGTTTATGATTTTAAAAGTTATACATGTTAAACAATTTGGTTTTAGACTGTGAGATCAATAGTTAATAGCATATTATTGAGAGCAATGTAGGCTTGTAAAACAGGCAATTTAGTTTAAAGGGATAGAGTTTCATGGAAAATCAATGTTTAATATGATGGATTAAAAATACTTTTATGTTTCCTATGAAACTAGGTGTTTGCAGTTAGAGGATTCTGGGTCACATGTTGTAGTTTTATTCTTTTCATTATTCCAAATGCATATATTCAAGTTCTTTGGGTCTTAAACTAACTTATTTTTAAATTTTAGTATTGTGCACATAGTTTTACTTAAGCAATAAACATCTGTCATCTGCCATTTATTAATATTAATTATAAATGGTCAGTGGCTCATAGCATCCAAGTATAGCAGCTGAGATTTTTCTAAATCTGACCTCCTTAGAGTTTATATAAAAAATGTTCAGAGTAGTTTTCCTAAGTTCTGTGCCAATTTAAGGCTGGTTTGCAACCTAGTGTTTTAGATTATGCATTTAGCAATCAAAAAAGTACATATAAATGACAGAAATCTTGATAAAAGCATAGTGCCAGGGGATTATATGGGACAAATAACAAGAAAAGATATTGTTCAGAATGATATCTATATCATATATTAAACATTGCTACAAGTTAAAGGTTATGTATACAGTGCATAGGAATGTTACAAAATTTCATGTCTCTTTTCTATAGTGTTGCTGCTTCAGATGACAAATGTGGAAGCAACATTTTCATAAATAAATGAATACCAATTTGAGGAGAAAACCAAGAAACAGACAAATACAAACCTCAGTATGTTAGTGTATCTTGAGAGAGGTAGTGTTCACAGCTCCTTATTTCTTGTTGCCCTAAACAAACATCCTACAGCTACAGCATAATATATACTACAACATCTGACATAACCTCTGTATGATGCCTTAGGGGACACACTGATATATTCTTCCTTTCTGAGATTCAAGAAATTTTGATAAGAAACAATATTGTGCTTTACTACAGTTAAGAGTCCACAGGAATATCAAGTTCAGGTTTTAACATAAAACATAAAAGAGATTGGAAATCTTCTTTAATGGTTTCATACTCTAGCGCAGGACTATTGGTTGGTTAGCCCTTGCTTCAATAAAGCATTTCCGTATTTTTTAAATTATTTTAAATTGTGGTAAAATGTTCATAACATAAAACTTTCCATTTTAATCATGTTTAAGTGCACAGATCAGTGGAATTAAGTATATTCACAATGTTGCATAACTATCACTATCTTCTATCTCCAGAAAACTTTTCATCTTCCAAAACTAAAACTCTATACCTATTAAATAACAATTCCCCATTTCCACCTCCCCCCAGCCCCTGGCAACTACCATTCTACTTTCTGTCTCTATAAATTTGACTACTCTAGGTATCTCATATAAATAGAATCATATAGTATTTGTTTTTTTTGTGACTGCTTGCCTTGCTTAGCATCATATTTCAGGGTTTATCCATGTTGTAGCATGTGACAGAATTTTCTTCCTTTTTAAGACTAAATAATATTCATGCATATATATATATATATCATATTTTGTTTATCCATTCATGTATATTACAGAATATACTTTAAAGGCACCTTTTGGCTATTGTGAATAATCTTGCTATAAACACGAGTTTACAAATATCTCTTTGAGATCCTGCTTTCAATTATTTTGAGTATATAACTAGATGTGGAATTGGTAGATCACGTGGTAATTCTATTTTTAATGTTTTGTGGAAATATCATGCTGTTTTCCATAGTGGCTCTACCATTTTACATTCCCACCAACAGTGTACAAAGGTTCCAGTTTCTCCACATCCTCTCTGACAACATGCACTTCTATTTCTATCTATTTTATATATTGGGTTCTGCATAAGATTTCAATAAAGCAGAGGGTTCTGTTACTAAAACCCATTTTAAAATGACTTTTCTCATCCAACCTTCTCATCTTGTAAGCATCTGTAGATAGCCCAGCAATGTATTACCAGGAGCAAAGCAAGACTCAGTAAAATGCCCATTAAAAAGATTGCTCTTCTCCCTGTAAGAAACCTCTTGCCTGCCTCTTCACTACCATGTGTGTGTACTCCTTCCTAGACCATCTTTTCAGGTAGAACTTTCTTAGCCTAATGCTCAAATCTGCTGTCCACAATACTTGGCCCTAAGCCACCCAAGTGTTGAAAATAAATTTACTAAGAAAATTCTATTTTATTGAAGGGAGACTGTCTCTTTTCCATTGTAGCATCTAAGCATAGCTCAAGTAGGCGGCTCCCTTTCCTGTTTAAAAATAGAGCTGATAAGAAATGATTAAAAAAAAAAAACAGGTATAAAGTTAGTACGGTAATACATTATTAATTATCTGCATGGCTCCACAAATTGGATTAGTAATATCAACACAGTTGTTAATGGAAAGCAGTATATCAATACTACAGAAAATTTGCGGAAATCGCAATGCACCAGGACTGGGACAAGGTCACTTGGCTAAAGTAATTTAATCTCTTCAGGTGTTGGTGTCATTTATTGTCAAAAAAGGATGGTGAACTATGCATCTTTAAGATTCCTTTGACTCTCTCATTTTTGATGTTTCATATGTTGCTCTTACTATACAAGAGACATAAGATTAGTAATAATACACATCTCCTTTTAATTACATTAGTAGAGGAACAAGTGAGTTTATGAGGGATCAAAGGCAAGAAAGCTTATGTATATATATGGATCACCACGGGTACACACAAATACATTTACACTAGTGTACCTAGCACTGTCTAGCACACAATTATTAATAAAGGTTTGTTGAATGAACACCTACACATGTAAGATTATAGTATTTAACAAGCTTTAAAAATAATCAGCAAACCCAAAGGAAAAGTTGTGATTATTTGAAAGATAGGAAAACTTACTATAAGTATAGTCAAATAAATAGCAGAGTACAAAAAATATTTGCTATACACATTAGGTTAATAAATTTGCTGTACAAAAGGTTAATAAACTTACTATACAAAGAGTTCTTATACTGATTCAGAAAATTACTCAATAGGAAAACAAGCAAAACATATAAATGAGTATCCTGTAAAAATCCAAATAATGAATAAAACATGATTCATCTTACCAATACTCAGAAAAATGCCAATAATAAACTAATACCATTGTTAACACATCAGATTAGCAAGAATTAAAAAAAACTGATAACATCCAGTTCTGGCAAGTATATAAGAAAACAGGCATTTGTGATACACTGCAAATATTAACTGTTAAAAACTTTTTGAAAACCAATCTGGCAGAATACCTTAATATTTAAAATATGAACATACTTTGATCCATCCACCCAATGTTTGGGTGTTTTATATTAGATCTCATAATTATTGAATGCTTACCATGTGCCAGACAAAAGTCTTAAGAGTTTTATATAAACTCATTAACCACCCCCACACACTACATAATGTCTTACTATAACTGTGAGGTAGTTACTGTTATTCCCCTTTTACAGATGACGTAAGTAGGGTATACAAAGGCTAATACTATATTTAGAAAGTGAGTGTATCAGTTCATTAACGTTATAAAGATTATTATAGTAGTAAGACCAAAATCCAGGAAATGATGTTACTATACATGTATACCGTTAGGGTATATTGTATATATACTACTATGGTATCTATACATATCATAACATGTAACCGTTATTGATATTTAAAAACAATGCTTTTGTGAAAACTAAACAACAAAACAAATAAACGATTAATCCAGAGTTGAATCAAGATGGTTCTGCCTTTTACAGTATTTCAGTATGTTTTCACCTTACTAAGCTGACACTGCAGGTATTAAACATTATATTTTAAAAATTGCGAACACAAAAAGAAACAACAATTCTAGGAGTAGATAATTCTTTGAAAATCAAAGGCATGAGAGGAAAAGATAAGGCAAGAGACGTTCACTAAGGGTATAAACATGGTAGGAAGCCAAAGGGCTGAGGACGAGAAATTAAACAGAAAAACTCCCTTTCCGTACACATTTCAGAAAAAAATTTGACAGACTGACTATGTGTGAATCCACCTTAGGTATGCCCGTGGAATACTTTAGTAAACTGTGTCTTAGCTATTGAAACAAACCAAATTTGAAATAACCAAATTCTTTTATGATTTTGGTGTTGCATGGAAAGCAGAAATACATCATATCAGATGTTTACAGTGTGTATTTATTATTCTGAGGGATATTTCACTATCATATGTCCATATTCCATAAAAAATTACTAGCCATATAATTAGCATTCTACTAATTACATTATGGAAAACCAGGTTATTATTTCTGTCAATTAGGGTAATAAGGTTGCAATTAGATATTAACCGCTGATCCTAAATATGCATATATTTCTATGTCTATCTTATTTTTGGAATTAGCAATTATTTACATTTCCCAAGTGTGAATTTAATGTGTTGATATTTCCTTGCCTAAACTGTGATATTTTTCAAAATATCAGTAAAAAATAAGTGACATTGTGCTTCTAGACATTAGATTTTATATAAAGTAAAAGTAAAAAAATGGACATGTTTGCATTGAGATATAAAACGTAACTGAACTCTGTTTAGAAATTCTTTGTTAAATCTGGTCCTTTGCAAAAATAAGAAAACAGACTTTTCCAGCAGAAATAATAAATAAACAAAACAACTCTTTACAAGCCAAATTTCTCAATTATGACTGCCTGGCCTCACAGAGGCTAGAGTTATGACCTGGTGGTATATACACAATATAAACACAAAAGTTCAGTAATTAGGTTTGAGTTAATTTTAAAGTTTCAGTGGCCTGGTGCATAATCAAGCAAAAGGTCATTACCCATACTGGTACATTTCACACAGAACACTCAGCAGCTAGAAGTGGAAATGGTCATGTCTTTACTTAAGCTTGTACAAATCAATCCCAGAAACCACTCACATGAGTAGTGGATTCTTTTTCTATTCATTTCAGACTCAGTTAACTCACATTAAAAATGTTTTTACCAAACTAGAGAAATAAAAAAAAAAAAATTAAAATATTATTAGCATTCTGCTGGACATGTCTCTCTAGTCTAAAATAGATGGAGAAAAACTTTGGTTATTCTTCCTGACTTAATTTTTTCCCCCATAAATAATATTGGACATGATTACTCTATAGAAAAGAATAAGCTTCTAGATTTTGTAAATTTTAAACTTATTTTGGAAGGGGGACATTTGCATTGTTTTGTCAGCCTAGCACCCTTGTTTCTACATAGAACTGTCACTCAAAATGGTCCACATATTCTTGGCTTCAACAATGGTCATGTGACTTGGGCATACCAATCACAGTACTCCAGTCTCCCTGTTTCAGTGATTAGTTCAAGGGGTGGACATGTGACCCAAGTAAGGTCAATTTTAGTCCATTCATGAGATTGGATGAATGGACACTGGAAGAGAGAAAACTATCCTTTTGTATTGAGAGCAATATAAATATAGATTTAGAGCTGCTGGGAGCCAGCTTTCCCCTGAATAGAGAAAGTTTTTCTGAGTAGAGAAAGGCTTTCTGCAACAGGGGAGAACAAGGCCAATAAACAACGAGAAACAGAGGCAGAATGAATTGAAATGGTGAGAAAGAGCTAAGTAATATTGTTTGAGTATTTAGAGCAAGCTGCGCCTAAAGCCAATAGTTTTCTTTTTGCTTAAGGTAATCTGAAATCTGTCATTTTCAACTAAAATGTCCTGATGAATACAAAGGGGATAGATAACAGTGAGCTTGGTGAAAAAAGGTTATCAATGAGGGATAAATACTGACATGTTGTTTTTTCTGTTCCACCAATAGTTACACATATTTAAAAACAATGTTTTTGGAGAAACTAAAAGATAGAAAAAATTATAGAAAAGCATTTCCACTTTAGGACATGAAAAACGGAGTGCTTTAAATGAAAGGTAAAAGGGTCTGAACTGAAGACTAAATGGAAAGAGGAATACACATAATAAAGAGCAGAAACGTAGTGGATTAAGAGGTTTTCAAGAATTTGTTATTTATTCTCATTTGCCTGTTAATAATAATAGCCTACTGGTGCCACGCACTGTGCTAGAAACTATGCTTCGATTTTTCCATCAGTAAAAAAACAGATCTCATTCTATTTGGAATTTGCTTTGACAGTACTATAAAAGGATTAAACCAGCTGAGTGGTACATTCCCATTCATGATGCTAAAATGATATAATTTTAATGTAAACGAGTTTGAGAATGTTTCTGTTTTAATGAAATCACAGAATCTAATTGTAACCTGATTGTATTTGCTTAGTCACACCTCTTGGGAAGCCTAAGGACACAGTATCCAGCCCTCTCTGCCAGGCTGTAACAATCTACAGTTAGTCTGTAACGCTTCTATGAAGAAGTTGCTGGAGTAGATAAAAGGAGAACGAGATAATGATCTATGGAAAGAATAATTCTTTTGAGCCTTCGAATGTGAGGTATCTTCTCTGCCAGAGAGGTTTCAGCAGCACCAGCAGTTTCAAGGAGTGACTGTATTCTGGAGGTGGGAAAGAGGACAGGGGCATGAAAGGAGGAAGTGTCTTTTGCTGGAGAAATGTTTACTTTGTAATTAGCAAAGGACAAGAAGGACCTTTTGGAAACTATACTTGGGGGTCCAAAATTTAAATTTATGCTGATGCTCTCCTAGTCTCTCTCTAGAGAACCCTCCTAATTGGCAGGGATCTCAGTTGGCTAGAACAGGCTGCAAATGAAGCCAAGGTCTTGGGGTCATTTCTCCAAAGGGCCTGTTAACTCAGCTCTGTTCCACAGCCACAAGCTGGATCTTTAACCCTACTTAGCCATCTTGCAAACACTTATTAGCACATCAACGTGGCCGTCACAGAAAAAAGTCAATATTCACCTTGTGACCAAAACAAAAAGCATGCAGAGATATTTCATCTTGCCAGAATAAACAAATGTCTTTGTAAACGTGTTAGCAAATTCTAATGAAGACTGCAGCTACTGATGAAGCAAATCCCAAAGAAAAAAATCTGTCCATGTTATAAGTGAGCTGATCATCAATGCTCATTATCTTATAGACCAATATAAACCATGGTGCCAAGATCTAAAATATAAGATTCATGATGGCAGGGAAATTTGTGTTTTGTTTGTTTCTTTTGTTCATTTTATATCCTCAACACCTAAGGGCGTCTAGCAGATAAATAGTGCTTTAATAAATATTTGTTAAGTGTATGAAGGTATCTTGGCTTTGCCTTTTATTTATTCTTTCTATTCTGCTCTTTATAAATTGAAAAGTACAAGAGGAATAACCTCTTAACAACATCTATATCAAACATTGAGTGTATTTTTACAAAGGAAGACAGTACCTTAGATAGTAAGAGAACTTTGAATGAGCAGTCCTACTCATCTCACTGCAAACAAGAGAAAAGGCCTCTGTGGTAGGTTGCAAAAGAGGTTACAATTCTCCACTCATTTCTGTATATGCATACTGACTTGCAAAATAACTTTATGGCTTCTCCTACAAGAGGCACAATCTATTTCTTCAGCTCTTGAATCAGGACTGGCCTTGTGAATTGTATAGGCTAACAGAATGTGGTGAAAGTAAAATTATGCTAGGTTGAAGCCTCAAGTGAAACTGCTTCTCCTCTCCCTCTTAAAACTTTGTAGAACCCCTAACCACCTTGGCAGTGATAGAAACATAGTAGTTTCCTCAGTCAGTCCTCAGCCAGCCAACTACATGAGCGAGCCCAGCTGGAATTGCACGGAGGATCTCAGCTCAAATTGCTCATCCACATTTATCGTTATTGTTGTTTTAAGCTTCTATGTTTGGGGATTATTTTTATGTAGCAAAAGCTAACTGAAACAACTTCACTCTCGTGCACAGGATGTAAACAATGACAAAATTATTGTTTGCTTGGGGGCTGAAGAATGCTTTTTCTACTATAGCTACTACTCTATTCAATAACCTGACCCATATGTGTTATGTTATACATACCGATGGATCTAAAAGCTTTAGATATTTACAAACATTATTTAAAAATTTGAGAAAATATAAGCATTTGTCTGGATAATTTATTATAAAAATGGTTTTAGAGTAGGGATGCTGAGGTATACATCAACACAGCAGAAAAAGCCTAAAAATGATTATTCTTTCACCGTAGCAAGGAAGGGACTGCACAGATAATCGTTTAACTCTTAAATATTTCCCATTTGAACTCTCACCACCATGAATAATATCTCCTGAATCTTATAGAGCTTGTAAAAATAGAATACTATGAATTTGGTATTAATTTTAAAGAGATAACTGCTGGTTGACTCATAAAAAAATAATACAGTACCTAAGATTGAAAGGCATGAAATAAAAGGCTTCTTATTTTCTGCTGAGCCTTTCCTTTAAGATTGAGAAGTTTTATAAACCACAACAGGATTGTGAAATATTTTAGAGGCAAGAAACTTTACTATTGTCAATACATTTTTTTCAACATTTATCTAGGTGCTGGCTATGATCCTTCTGCTCCATTTTTAACAGAAGGAAGTAAATGGTAGTATACATAAATGATCTCGGTGTGGTTTTCAACCCACGAATCTAGGAAACTGAGAAGCTTCACAAAGATCCTGTCATTGCAATGTCAATGGCAGAGAAAACAATGAGAGAGGTTGGGATCTGTTGCAGAGGCTATAACATTATTTTGGCTATATGGATAAGAAAGTATGACACATAACCATTGAGTCTGCAAGCTGATGCTTCATGGATTAAATTGGAGTTGGTAGAAAAGAAACCAAAAAGAGTAAGAGTTGAATAATCCAGCTAAGGAGGGAAAACATAATCAAATAAGGCCAGGGAATATAGGCCATGAGAGAACATGACTGGAAGGGATCTGAAGACAAACCATGATTTTTATGGCTCCTATAGAACCTACATCCTTTAAAAACAGTAGTACACCTGCATTAATGTTAAAAGCCTACCATTTAAGTTAGGTTGTGGTATATACGAGCTGTAACCTTTTGATCAGCAACAACTATACTCTAGGTCTGGTTCTAGTACTTAAAAAATTTAGAGAGAAAATTTTGAAATATTAGGTGGAATTATATGAAACTGCTAATATTTGGCTGTTTGTGACTGACACAAATGGCAGCTTCATATGGTTCAACCTAATGGAGAGGAGAGCATTAAAAAAGCAAGAGATAGTTGTAATCACATAGTAAGTCTTGATGAAGAGAAAGGTAAATAGTAATTAAACAACTGGTAGGCTTCTCCACTGAGGACATTAAATGAAAAATTGGGCTTAGCCTTTAAGAGGAGATACATACATTTATATTAGGGAACATCGCTCTGAAAGAATGTGTTATTTACTGTAATGAACTACCTTTCTAGGACGTTTTAACATAGCTGAATATTTTCGTGTGGTAATAAAATATTTTAAATGAAAAGAACATTAATTTTTAATAAAAATTATAATTGCCTTTGTATGGATCGGGGAGCAAAATTTCCCCTCTGTTCTACCATCTTGTCCTTGTTACCAAAGCTTTCCACCAAGTGCAGGTTTTCAGTGGTGGCAACAGGTCCACCACAGAATCTGAACAACCAACCTATTTGGGTAGGAACTGACTAGACTCCAAGAAGGAATAACAAAGAGAGGTCACTGAGTTTAGAACAGGATTCCTCATCCTTGACATTAGCAGATAATTTTTGTTGTGTGAGACTGTCCTGTGTGTCGTAGGACATTTAGCAGCATCCCTAGTCTCTACCCACTAGATGCCTATAGCATTCCCGCTGCTAAGTTGTGATAGTCAGAACTGTCTTCTGGGGTGCAAAATCATGCTGATTGAGAACCACAGTCTCTAACGTCACTATTATATCAGCTTTGCACTTTGTTGAATTTTCTCCAGTATATCAAAGGGCTAGTCTACTGATCAGTAGAGGGAAA
>NW_006494612.1:17692632-17694325 GCF_000325575.1 Pteropus alecto | reverse complement strand
GAAAGAGCAGAAAGTTCCCATCCTCCAGTGCTTATGCAAGATGAGTGTCTGTGGGCCAGCTGGTCCTCCTCCATGAACTGAAGGTGGGGAGAGGACATCATCAAAATACTCTAAGCCAGCTGGCATCCTACAATATTGAGCTAATGAATCCATCTATTTAGATTTTGAGGACTATTCAGGAAATATTGCATAAATGACTTATTTCGAATTTGAACAAACATTTCAATAAACCTTTCCTGTAGAAAACTCAACTATTCATAACTGGAATAGGTGGTATAAAGATTTTAAAAAGTAAACTAAAAAACAGAGGAGCAAACCTAAGAAACAAGCAGGCAAATATTTTTTATTTGCTTGATTTTTTAAAACTGTTTTTTTGCTGTAATTTTAAATGTAGTGCTCATGATAAATATAATGTCTATTATAATATTGATAAATGTAATGTATATTTAAGGTATGATTAATAATTTATAAGCTAACATATAACACTTTTGCTTTATGTAAAACATACTAGACATTTACTACCAGACTTTTTAATTTTGGGAAGGCACATAAGACAACCTATAATATGTTCAAATAATGCAATAATCCCACATATATTTCTTCCGTGGAAATGTCTCTGGACATTTTATTTATTTATGTTTTAATAGATTCCTTTTCCCTTTCTCTGCTGGGAGGGATGCTATTTCTTCCTGACACCGAGAAAGCTGATCCTACCCCATTTCATCTGTGACTGCTCTTCTCTTTCCTTTCTATCCCAAGATCATGCGCTGCATGTAATTAATTAGTGTGGTCTTCATGCAATTAGCCAAGGAACAAAATTTCTTTCATTCTTTGTAAATTGCCTCAAAACCCAATATGTATAAAAAATTCTCTTCACAGAAAACAAGTGTTGGCACCCTCACGCACTGTTGGTAGGATTGCAAATTGGTACAGCTACTATGAAAAACAGTTTGGAGGGTCCTCAAAAAATTAAAAAGAACCACTTATGGCCCAGCAATTCCACTTCTGGGTACTTATCCAAAGAACACCAATACACCAATTCAAAAATATATATGCACCTCTATGTTCACTGCAGCACTATTTACAATAGCCAAGATATGAAAGGAATCTAAGTGCCCATCAATAGACAATTGAATAAAGAAGTTGTGGTAGATATATACAATGGAATATTATTCAGCCATAAAAAAAAATTTTATTGTTTGCAACAATGCAGATGGACCTAGAGGATATTATGCTAAGTGAAACAAGTCAGACAGAGAAAGACAAATACCATATGATTCCACTTACATGTGGAATTTAAGGAACAAAATAAACTAACAAACAAAATGAAAACAGATTCATAGATACAGAGAACAAACTGGTGATTGCCAGATAGAATAGGGGTTGTCGGGAGGCTAAGTGAAAAGGTGAAGGGATTAAGAAGTACAAATTGGTAGTTATAAAATAGTCACATGGATGTAAAGTACAGCATAGGGAATATTGTCAATAATATCTTAATAACTATGTACAGCGCCAGGTGGGTACTAGACTAATCAGGAGGATCACTTCATAAATTATATAAATGTCTAACCACTATGCTGTATACCTGAAACTAATATAAAATAATACTGAATGTCGGCTCTAATTGAAAAATAAAAACTTAAAAACAAAAGAATAAAAAAGAAATTCTCTTCAGTCAATTAAGGAATTTACA
>NW_006494612.1:17689738-17692575 GCF_000325575.1 Pteropus alecto | reverse complement strand
CACATATAAAAATCACCCTTTTGCATCAAAGGCAGTCACATATATATTTCCCTGTCCTGTTTCACTCCCCCTTATCTAAGATGATTACACCTAGTATATCAAAAAAGTCAATAAATGTAAGTTGACAACCATTGAAACCATTTCTCTTTGCTTATTTTTATTTCAATATATTGTTTTAGTGCATATGTGATAGTACTCTATGTATTAGCCTTTATAATCTCTTAAATATATCCTAAGTATCTTTGATATTTTAGGTATATAGTTTAACTGAGATTGGCTCAAGCTAGAAACTATGGCAATGGTAGTAACTTCTTATCAAAGCTAGTAATTGTTGGAGAAGTTAAGATTAAAGGGTAGCATGTCAGGTAAAGGGAAATAATCTTAAATGATGCAAATAGTACATCAGATAAAAATTCAGACTTGGGGCTACAGAAATTACATTTTTCTCTGCGGATTCATTTACTATAACTATTCTAAGCATAAGAAGGACATTAGTAAAGAAAAATATGTGTGTGTAAGATTAGCAATCATTTTTTCTACTATATATATATTAAAAAGTATCTCACTACTAGAATAATCCATACTGTTACTAAAATCTAGTTACTTCTATTCATCTGATTTGTGTACATTTTGGAAAGTCATTTCTGGATCTTATCATTCTTCTCCAGAGACTTTGCCTCTGGAAATTACAAAACAGCAGAAAAAATCCTGAACACTTACTCTACACCTTTTCCAAATACGACTTATTTACCTCTGCCTATTGTTAACCTCTTAGGCAGGGATGATAGATGTAAGTTTAAAATTAAGATTTTTGGGGCTAAATTTTATTTTTAAAAACCTTATCTTTTAACTTACTCATCTAGAAATGCTCAATCCATGAACCTAAATGATCTTATTTTATGAATCTATAAACCTATAGGAGCAACTCAAGTAATAGCTATTCTAGTGATAGGAAAAATGATCTTTATCATTTTATTGTGTTTATGTATTGTTTAACACTATATGTATACACATATATATATAATCTCCACATATGTGCACACATACATGCACACACATATACACATTATATCTCAGAGCCTAAATGAGAATTTTCTGAGTAATAGTATTTTGATATGATATTTGATATATAATGGCTTATCCAGAGGTGATAAATACTTTTATATTTGGTTTCTTCATGTTCAAATAGGATATTTGATAGGTTACCATTAAAAAAAGCTAAGAAAACTGCTAGGTTAGAAAGTAAGGAATGAAGAAAGAATTGGTTCCCTTTCTATTTTAAATTTTTAGGCTACATGAGAAAAATTTTTGACACATAAAAAGATGAATGAAAATTAATAAAAGTGGAACTAAATCTGGAATTTAACTATAAAATGTAATCCATTATTTCCTACTTGGTTGTCTACACATTATTAAATTTGAAGAAGAATAAACATCTACATTTTATATTTGTATAAAGTTCTTTTTTGTAAATATAAAATATCACCATATTCTATCGGAGGGGAGGTAAATAGATCAGAAAGAAACTTTTAAGCCAAGCTTATGTCACAGGTTACTATTTTAAACTTCTCGTGGTATTATTTATCTTATCCATTCTTAGTTTTAAAAAGTGACATTTTTAATGTTAATGTTTAAGTCAAGTGCTAGCAGAACATATTAGGAGACCACATTCTCAAATAAAAGAAATAAATTGTAATTAATACCATAATTTAATTTTTCTATTGAATAAAATTTTCTTCACTTATATGTTAAAAGCCAAGTATACTGAATACCGATTAGTAATGTAGAATCTTTGTAGAAAGAATAATATGAGCAAAGACCACCTGTAAGTCATTAAATTTCCAGAAAATTTAATAAACATAAGTACATGTACGGGTATGAGAGCTTACCAACAAGTAGAGTGATGAAATATTTGATTTCCAAATCCAACTTTAAAATCTAAGATGTTTTAAATTAATTGGTAACAAATGCCAAAAAGACCTTTTCCACTAGCCAACTTTCATTCCTTAAGCCTAATTTTAATCAAAACCTCTTACAGATTTATAAAAGCTTGAAGTTCCCTTTAAAATAATTCATGTTTTCAAGGATTTTATCACATTAACTACTTGATTACTAACGGCAACAATAGGCTCTATACTTTTTGGTGATGGTATAGTGCAAGACACTTTGCAAAGTACAGGTGAACCAAGTTCTTTCTTGTATGAGTGATATTCAAGCTTGCACAGCATCCCCTCTGTGTTCGTATTGAACTTCATTGACACACATACATTCTCCCTTACTATACGGTATTGTGATTATCTGTTTAAACACCTCAGCCCTCTATTGTACTCTGAATGAACGTTTAGGATAGAAATTGTACCCTATTCAGTTGTGAGCCTCCAAGACTTAGCACTGTGCATAGTCATAAAGTAAATTTCAATAAAATGATGTTGAATTAATGAAAGAATGAATGAATGAAATATGCAAAAGAAATTCAACTAGAGGCAGCCAAACTCCTTTTAAGCTATAATTAATTGAGAAGATCATTTATTGACTCACCAGATAATTACCGATAGTATTCTAAAGCTTTATAAAATATTTGTAAGCAGTGGTGCCGAAGACATTAGTGAGAAAGATTAAAAAAATTAAATTTTAAAAGTCAACAGCTTCTAGGTGGAAGTTTAATTACCTTAAAACATCATATTAAATGGTATATTTCTCATTGACAATTATAAGATTTTAGAACAAGCTCTGACACAGAATTATTTAATATTGATCTAATAGGTTCTGTAATCTGGTATATAAATTAGTGAAATGTGAAAAAAAATTGGGTGAATCAAATGTCATTAACAGTTGCA
>NW_006494612.1:17682723-17689339 GCF_000325575.1 Pteropus alecto | reverse complement strand
ATATAATATTATATATATATAATATGGCCTTGTTTTTTTACCTCACATGTAAAGTCAACGTTAAAACATATATACATTTAAATATTTTAAAAATCCTCTTACCTTTAAAATATGTTTATCTACAAAAGCCTACAAACTAACTGTACTCCTTTGGTTTTTAGGCAATAAATAAAGGAGTATGTTGATTTTTGGTATCTTTTCACCATGATCTTGTACCACATGATATTAGATCTGGTGTTTATGAGGCTTCCCAAAGGTTTTCTAGGAACTAGGAATGTGGATGATAAGAAAGATAATATACCCGCTACCCCCCCACCTGTCAGACAGACCTAAATGCCTGTGAAGTAGCCTCCTTCATCAGGATTCAATGAGCACACTTCTATAGTAGTTTAGAATTCTGGTATCGGGCTCCATTTTTTAAAATTATACATCTATATTCTGTAATTTACAGCCCACATATTCTGTGAGTGGCATACATTTTAGGGTTTTGGACACAGGTGATAATATTAAATGTGTCCCAGGAAAAAAGTGAAATTTCCTCAAGTTATGAAGATTCAAATAAGCACATTTTGTTAGTTTGATTGTACCTCGTTCTCCCTTCTGACACTTCTTTCTTTGCACTGTACACTTTCTTGTCTCACTGGTGGGGGGACACAGGTTACCCTTTGCTGACGGATGCTGTGTTATTTCTCGGACCCTTGTTTCAGTCCCTCTTTTGAAGCCACATGTTTTTCCTTTCTTCATGCAAGGACTCCAAGGACTCCATTCACTGGCCTCACAGTGCACTGAAACAGAACAGCAGAAACAGCATCAGCTGGCTCACCAATATTGTTACGATTGTTAAATAAACAAAAAAGTGTGCTTCCATCAATTCTTGCCCAAATTCTGAGGAGAAATCCTGTAGAATAAAGCTGGACAAGATTACTTAAAGATAAAACAAAGAGAAAAGGAAAGGCAGGAATAGAATGTTTTCAGTTTTTTAGTACTCATATTATCAGGTAAATTTATTCTTGCATTAAATTTACTTTTCACTCTAGATTTGATTAACTCATAATATTACTCACAATTGATGATATAAGACGCTCTTTCCACAAAAATAAGTTTCTAGTAAATTTTCTTGCTGACTTCTGATTTAAAGAATCCTCACTTTAGAACAGAATGTTATATTTCATACAACCTCAAGGAAAAGAACCTAAATGTTTTAGAAATTTAAACTCATTTGCCACACATTTTTTCATATGCTTTTCCAGTCACTTTCAAGTATTTGAATGCAACAGAAAGTTAAATGGAAATTATTACATAAGTGAATTTAACTTTTTGTGAACTTAAATGCTGTTATACCATTATAGTTCTGGTTAAAGAATAGAGCAACCTAGTCACTTAATGATATCATAATCTTTTGCCAGTTAAGAGCATATCTTCTATACTGATATTAATCATTAAAAAGCAGTGAATCTTTAGCACATACAAATAAAAACACCTCCAAGAAATCAAATAGAAAAATAAAAATCAAAGTCTGTGGGCTGTCACTTCATTCAGTATCTATGTAATGACAGAATTAAGAGGGCTAAACTAGAAAAAATTATATGATGTGGAAATGATTAGAACTTTCATAATTTTTAACAATAATGAAGGTGGTTTATGCAAATGTATACCTAGACTTCAGAAAAACAGATTTTAAAAATTACGGTGTAGTTAGCTGTCAGTTCTTAATCACATGATGAATGGTTCTAAAAATGAAATTCTAACAACAATCTTAGATAACTCCATTGAGGAAGAAGAAGGGAAATATTCAAAATTAATGAGTTCAGACAGTAAAAAAAATAAAATGGTATAGCTAAAAGTCTCAAGAGAAGGAGAATTCTTTTCTAGAAAAATACTGTAGAATAAATCTATAGTATTAGCGCCTAAAAATATTTCTGGAAAAAATGGAAACTCTGGAAAACATGTAAAGACAGAAAATAAGGTTACTTAAGTTAAAGTCAGGTCATTAAATGAACATCGTAGAACTAAGGCTCTCTCTGGTTAACAGATAATTAAGAAAAATCAGAACTACTCCACTTTGGTATTTATTTTATCTTCTGTATTAAGAACCATCTTAAAACTGTAAATAAACTATTCCCTAATGAACCACATGTCTCAAAAAAGTAATTATCTCCCTGCCCCTCAAGTGGTCATGCTGTGGTTGATCATCACTCTGGAACACTGTAAAAGAGATTCTTGAACTAGAAGGGAAGTTCAATTGGATGTCCCGTCAGTACTTAAACACCATTACAACATCATTACTTGTTTGCTCTCATTCTTGTGGACCAGCTACATGGTACCATAGAGAACATAGCAAGGACATGTTCCTTGCTACTCACTCTTTAGAGCTGGGTATCTTCCCTTGTTGACTAGTTAAATAAAGCCAGGTTTCTAAGAGGAGCAATAAGAATGATAGATTGACAGTATAGAAAGGAAGCAAACATCTGGAGCACAAAGTAAATGAAATATGTTCCTCTATAAAATGGGATTTGGTGGACATTTATACTTAATTTGACCTGCAAACCATGGGGAATGGTTTCCTCCCAATTGAAAATCTAGGTAAGAAATAAGTCATATAGTGTAGGTTTTAGCAAAGAGAGAAACACATTCTTTAGTCTCTTGGGTGAGCACTAGAGAGCTAGGGTCAAGGTACTAATGATAGCACTGAGAATAACTCACTTGCCTCCTTGGGATCATCTTTCCAGCTCTCTGAGTCCTAGTTTTCATATTTGGTAAAGGAACAGTCTTTTATGGTCCTTTGTGATAATTAAGTGGGTCATCACTTTTTGTGAAATTCTGAGGCAAGCCCATGGGCATGGCCTGTGCAATGCTTGCAGGCTAGAAACCATGTGATGGATGAAATCCCATATGGAGTGAACAACAAGAGCCAGTCCTGAAACAAGTTGCTGATTTGCACCACTAGTGTGTCCTATGCCATTTATACCTGTTCAATGAGTCAGATTTGCTAAATGGCCTTTAGATTGCTAGCTTCTATTCTAAAATATATAATTTCTTAAATTTTATTGTGTCAAGAAATAGTCTTTGCCTCAATGGTAGTATAATTTGCCAGAAAGCTTTAAAGACTAATCCAATAGTGCCAGGTGTTAAATGCTCTCTATGATAAGAAAGCATTGATATATTTAAGACAAATAGCCTTCAAGGACTGAGTGCTACATCTTCAACAACTAAGAAAATCTAAATATGTGCCCCTTTTCCTGGGTAGAGAAATACCACAAACTCTCTGCAATCCATCCTGAATTTCTGAATATTCCACAGAATTGTTTTCTATTTTTTTCGTGTTTGGAACTTGTTACTTCTAATCATCAAAGCTCAGTACCTACCAAAAAATATAAACTTTTTGAAGCTTTCTCATGTACCTTTTACCCTATTTCTAAGCCGTTTTTCTGTTTTTACTGACTAGAGAGAAAAAAGATTGAACCAAAATGAACTATGAACTGTTTCAGGATTGTTGTTTTCCAGATGCTTCTGAAATTATCTTTAAAATATCATCTATTTATTTCATTCTGCCAAAACCTTTGTTTAGAAAGAAATGTTCCATGTGGACCTGAAATGGTTAAACCACTACTTTAGAGTTATTACTCCAGCACTTTAGATTCTAATGAGTCAGTCTGTGGGGACCACAGGGGAGTCCTGGAGACTATCTTGTACCGAATCAGGAGGACATTTGTGTGGCTATGCCAGCATCAGCGCAGCATCAAAGGTTCTCGCAGCTCTTGCCCAGGGGATTTTGAGATTTAGTATGCTGTTTTCCCATTTGGTTTGGCATCTGCTCCCCAAGTGTTCATCAAATTTGTAGCTCTAGTAGCTGCACAGCATTTAAGAGAAGGAAAATATAGCCTGACAGTGATCTGTTATTTAGACAAACAACTTGTCTGAGGGACCTCCCCTCCAGGAAACTCAGCCTGCAATTAATCAGACCCTGGGACTGTCTCCTCTGTCAGTTTGAGTAAATCCAAAATTCTCTCCTTGTTTCCGAATACCTGCACGAGCAGAACATTTCAGCAAAGCAGTGTGAAAGAAAAAAGTGAGATTTTTAACTATATCAGTTCCAGTTCTCTAGGTCTTTGATCTGTCTACTGAGCATTAATGGGCTGTATCAAAAGAATGTTTTCCTCTCCTTGGAAAATAACATTGGTCACTGATTGAGATTAGACCTAGGTGTTTGTGAAACTCTTGTCCTAAGGTGGATACTTAGTTCAAGACCAAATTTATTTATATATATAAATTACTGTAAGTAAAATTCCATTAAATTGTAATACAAAATAAATCTATAATGATCAGAATAGTTGAACAATTATTAAAAGTCCCTAAGAAATTATGGAGCACCCACAGCGTGTTACAAAGTACCATGATGCATGCTGGGTAAAACTATGGGAATGCCAGAAACATGGAAGGATGGAAAGAGCTTGTTGCTGACAGTCCCTCATATTCTCATGAAACAAGACTTTAAGAAGCTCTTCCATGGAGAGTGACATTATCGTCTGAGGTGTTTCTATATCACAGAGTTCCTCCTCACCAATACTGACGCACTCCATAGTGTGGTTGTTGGCTTCCAACCCTTCTGGGCAATTGTCAAGGCACTTTCCCAGGTGTAAGTAAAATCCACTTTTACACTTTGTGCAGAAATTTTTGTTAAAACAGGTATCACAGTCAGCTTTGCATTCTGAAAGAGAAAGAAGGAGAAATATGCTTTCATTAACTTCACTTAACTATTGTTGATCCAGTTCTGTATGCTTACAAAAGAAGGACATGCGACTTTTGTGCCAGACAGTTAGGGTTCAAAATTACTTTGCCAAAATAAATTAAGGATTCATCCAGTGTCATTTAATTGATGTATATCAGTCATTGATTTCAAAATTATTGTGCTGATGGCCTTATAAAAAAATTTTGGTAATATGTCTACTGCCAAGAATGTTTATAAGACCGAGTATCAATTTATATTAATTAAATGATAGTGAAAATGTTTCATCAGAACTTTCATGAAATATACTATGATATTGCCTTTGTGCTATTCTTGAGGCCTATTCATTTATTCAGCAAGAATTTGCTTGTCCACTATGCGCCAAGTATTATTCTAGGTATTGGTGGAAAAACAGGCCCAGACTTCACAAAGCTTATATTCAAGGAGGAAAGAAACTATAAAAATAATAATAATAATAATTAACTCTTATATGGTGATACTATAAGTCAGACAATGCCATAAGCATTTTGCAATATTAAGTAATTAAACATTACAATAACTCATTGAGATGCCGCTATTATGATTCCCATTTTACAGATAAGGAAACAGGCTCAGCAAGGTTGTGTAACTAGCCTAGGACCACAGAGCACATTGGTTTTTAGAACCAGGTTCCAGAGTAATAAGTGCTGTGGAGAAAAATAACAACAACAAAAAAAAAGGTAGGAAAAATATATGAAAAATGATAAAGGGAAGGGGTTGATTATTTTGGAAAAGATGGTTGTAAAAGGCCTTTCTGAGAAGGTGACATATAAGCCAAATCTCGGATGAGAGGAGAGAGCCTGTCAAGCAAAGGTGTAGGCAAAGAGCTTTTCATATTGCCAGAACAGTGAGTTTAGAACAGTAACTGCAAAGACTTCGTTGTGGAAAGATCCTCTAAGAAGGCCAGTGTGGTTAGTGGGAAGTCGTTGAGGGGCAATCATTAGAGATTGCCAGTGTAGGCAGGGCTACCTATAGTGTAGGACAGAAGAGTGAGATTTCCTAATTTACATTTTAGAAGGTTACTAAGTCTACAGTGTGGAGAGTAGGTTTTCAGGATATAACGGTGTTTCCAATATTTATTCCACCTAATAAATAAATGTTTAAGTTGCTATACTGTAATCCTTCTTGAAGTGAAAATAGCTGAATTGATTCCTTAAGTCATTAAACACTTAGATTTTTTTAAGTAATGGGAACTCAGATGGCACTGATGTTTGCAGTATTTTCCTATAGGTTCAATGAATAATAACCATGAATGAAACAATGAAAAACAAAACAAAACAAAACACTCTTGAGTGTTCTCTATAAGTGGTGAAAGTTTCCTGCCCTGAAGGCTAAGTCCATGTGTGGTTTAGCCTAGTTATCAGGTAAATATTATTATTTATTTAACGCTAGATATCACAAATATCCTAGAAGCCATTTAGGATCTGGAAAGTCCTCAAAGATGATTCAAACATAATTTTGTGTAGGCACTTACTTGTACACTTATTTATATCTGGATATCGAGTTCCATAATATCCACTTGGACACGAAGAGAGACACACTCCAATCTGCTTCATGCCAATTCTTTCCAGAACAAAAAATAGTCTGGGCTTACATGACAAACATCCATTGTAATCTGAACATGTTGCACAGCCTCCTTGGCAGCCTTGACTGACATTAGGATGCACTGGGGGACAAATGTGGAAAGACAAAAACAGAGATTAATCATAAATACAGAAGTTCAATGACATTCTCTAGGCAGGATATACATATTCTTCCATTAGCTTTCAATTTGGTGATATTGAGTAAATGAGTTGGCATTTTTTCCCTTTTCTTTTCTGTGATCTGGTATTATATATATATATATTTGTT
>NW_006494612.1:17651741-17682704 GCF_000325575.1 Pteropus alecto | reverse complement strand
ATTTTTAAAATTTCAAAAGTTCTTAAAAATTGAGCATTTGTAAAATAAGAATATAATACCTCCAACTATTTATAGAATATATGTATCAATATGTATAGTGAAATATACATATATTTACAGTGAAACTATATATAGATATCAAAATTATCCTCTATTTAATTAACAGCCTGGCAGATTGGAGACTGGGTAATTTAATGTTCATTTATTGAAATAAATACACATTCATTTTGCTTTTCATTTATGTGGTGGATGATAAGCACGTCTCTAATTTCTTCAAGCAAGGATGACAACATAGACTGCGGCTTAACTTGAGTAAGGACACTATGTTCTAGGATACCTTTTTTCAACTATGATCTATTAGAAAACACAGTTTTATACTTTGATCCAACACAAATTGATTCTGGAACTATGTATGTTTGGTACCCCATCCCTCAATGATTTCCTGAAATATTGCTTCTCACATGAGTTTAGTATTTATTAGTTTAAATTGATATAATGTGAAAATATGGCATTTATCTTACCAGTATTTCCATGTGGTTCATATGTGAGTATTTATAATAATATTTGTATTAACTTATGTTCAGTATTTTATCCTTTGGAAGAGAAGTCTTACAGTTTTCGTGCCCTCATCTTCCATTTACTCAGGTGAAATATATATTTAGGATGTGATCAATCCACACTAAGGTGATTGCTACACATATTCCTGAGAATTCCAAGGTTTCCAAGAGTCACCTATTTCTATGGTAAGTTTATACATTAGCAAGTCTGAACAAATATAAATCAACATTTGGAAGATTTGTGTCTACTTGAGATCTTCACAATTTTAAACCCTCTTATGACTAACTGGTCATTAACACCTCTGTGTGAACCAATGAAAAATTGCTGACTAAGGTGAATCTCTCATGTAGTTGGTGTTTGGAATGATTTCTTCTGATGTAGTCTCTACTTAAATACAATATTCATAGCTTTATAGTCCTTTCAAGAATCCAAGAGGAAAATATCCTGACCTTTATGAGAAGCAAATGTTGATGCATAGGAGTGTAAAGGCATCTTGGTGTATTTCTGACATCTTTTGTTGGTGGTAGGAGGGACAGGATCTGATGGACCTTGACATTATTAAGGCTGTCGTCACAATGATTTTTGATTATTCCTAAGTTCTTTATCACAGAAATAAATCCCACCAGGCTTAGTTAGAAGGGGTATTACCCATAAGCCCGATCATCGATACCGCAGGGGTACATGGGTGAGCTACAGAGAGGTCACTCAGTTGACCAATAACCTCTGCCTAGAGGAAACCATCCCTGAATCAGCCACAGGAACCACAAGCAGCTCATTCTCATTCCAAGACGTTTTGTAAATAAACTGAGGAAATGCGTGGGGGGAAGGGAAGTCTGCTTTTCCTGTACATGCTCCTCTGTGGGGTGGGGTGGACATATAAAGTGGCACAGGAGGTTTAGACATTATAGGACCTGAGGGACTTGTAAGTGAAAACTGCTTTCCAAGTAACAGGGTAATTTTTCATGCCAGTAACTCAGCATTGGAGTCTTACAGAAAATGTGTACATATTTTAAGCAGGGAAAGACCGTAGAGAGGAAAAGGGTGAAGAGAGCTCCATGTGTTCTGAGTCTAATTGAACCCATTTTAAAAAGCAAGAAGTGTAGATAAAAACCTGTAAAACTTTTTCATAAAAACTCTATGGAAAAGTGAACCTCAGTCTGAAAGAAAATCACTCCAAGCTCGGGGCACTAAGGGGCTCTGTGTTTAAATGATGATGGATGGATTGGATTGGTCCATGCCCATCTATTCCTATCTCTAAAAGGCAGTTGCTCAAAGGAAACAAAATTAAAATTTTGAGCACCTTGAAACGTTCATCAATTATGATATAACTTTAAATAAATTAGCTATGAAAATAAATGTGACATGCTCAGAACCTCAAAAATCAACATATCTCAATATAAGTTTTATTTTAAAAATTGGGTTTTGGATATTTCGAAACTTCCCTGGAGGAGAGCTGTATAGGTCCCATATTTGGTAACTTTTGCATCAAAATCTTGAGAGTGCCCAAGCACCTTGCTCATTTTCCTCTTTAAAAATTTGACTGATGGAATGTAGCATTGTGCTACTATCATTTTTTCTGCTTGCTTTCCTCTCCTATATTTCCTTTTTATACAAAAGTTTTTGACAATAGATTTTTGAAAAAATAAAGACATAATTGTCTTAACCGGCAAAGAAAATTCCTGTTTTTCTTTTGAATTTTGAATGTAGGCAGATATAAATGATAGCAAACTTTATTTCTGCAGGAAAGTTTAAGTATTACATTTGTGTGAAATGAGAAAATTGAGACTATAAAGCTCATGTTCTATAATTCTAGATTTTTTCTTTTTTTTTTTGCAATTGAGTAGCACAGTGATTGCTTTCTTGAATGCTGTATAAGGATCACTCAAATTATACAAGTCGGTATTACACAACTAGACACAAATTTCCCATACTTTATCTTAAGGCAAGTGTTTTTACTTTTTATATGGAAACCACAAAAAACTTTGGTCTGAATTGACTGTAACAACACTTTCTGCCTTGAAATCTTATAATGTGAAGACAGAAAATAGAATTCTACTTTGTCATGCTTCTTTTTTGTTCCATTCTAATAATAACTTCATTTTATATTTCTGAATCTCTTTTTACAAACGTTTTTGTACTAGTATTTTATATGCACAATGGAGGTGCTATACATGAAGAGGTTTCATAGAATATCTAATGTTTGTACTTAATTTTAGAAAAATGAGTTAAAATTATCAGTATGGAAGTAGCCATGATGGGGCTAGAAAAGGGAACGCCACAATTGCCACATCAAGAAGAAGACTGGTATGAGTTCAGTGCTACTGATGCATAAGTAGAGGTCAATAGAGGAGGTATGAGGCATATCAAGGACCTTGGAAGCACAGGGTGGACTTAGACTAGAGAACCCTTGGTGGGCTGTGCCAAGGAAATTATTCTGTAGATATGAGGGATTTCAATCTGGTGAGTGATATGATCACATTTGTACTAGAAAGGTAATTTCCCTGACAGTGCGACCTGTATGGAAAGCAGGATAAGACTAACGTAGTGAGTGATCAAGGTAAAAGAATGACGATAGTGTAAAAAACAACAGAGGCAATGTCATGTGGTGAGGAAGGTATACATATCCCAAGGATATTCAGGAAATGAAATGAAATATGGTGGCTAACAGAATGTAGACTGAATAAGAAAGAGAATTTGAGATATTTTGAGTTCCATCCAGTAAATAAAAAGGATAGGGATGGCTGGGAGATGGGGGGGGCGGCGTGAGGGGTGGTAAAAGCCTTCAGTTGGAGGTTTGGGGCAAGATACATAGACTAATAAGGACTAAATGTAAGCATGGCTTGGGATCACTGATTTTGCAGATTTTATGAAATATCCAGAAAGTGATGCTTAATAGATGGAGCTTCATTTTGTGATGGTTGCTAGAGATACACATGTGAGTCTTTGGTGGTACCTAATTAATTAGAGGAGACATCTTGAAAGGAGAAGGTTCTGAAGAATGCCAAGAGAAGGAAACATAGTCTAAAAAAAGGGACATTTGGTAAGAGAAAAAGATATATTATCAGATTATTTAAATAATACTTTGCATTTCTGTACCACTTTTGCTTTCAACACATGCATTTCACAGATGGCTAAATTAACTGTGGTAACTGCTGTTAGTAATGGTTGAAGTGATCACTGTTATTTATTTTGAAACTCCAAGCTTGGACTCAAAGAAATGTTACTGGACAAATAGTGAGTTTAGATTAACAGTTAGAACCTAGATCTTTGATATCTCATACGAATATCTTTATATATATAAGTAAACTTTAAATATGCAATGCGAGTAATTATAAGTACAAAATGGGTAGAATTCATGGGAACTTTAAATTGGGATATTTTAATTACATATGTGCAAACACGAGGTAAAATTAGTATGTCTTTCTTCAAAATTGGGAAAGAGGAAAGTATCTTTTCTTAATTTGTAAACGAAGGTGAAGTATAAAATGAGTCTATATTAATGCATAATTTAAATCAATTTTTAGTATCTGAACTGTCAATACTCTGAGTAAGTAACTTCAGTTTTTTTAGTTGTTAAGCAATCTTTCCTACTATTTCTCTATTTGATAATCTTGTGATGCATAACTGATGCAATAATTGCTAAAGACTATTGTCATGAGTTAATTCAACTTTTTTGATAAGATATCTGAACATAGAATTTTAAATGGTACTAGAACATTTTCTAAATATAAAATATTTAGCTATTTTCAATGTTTTTGATATACCAAACCAATTACAACATTTGAATCCAAGTTCTGCCTTTGTAACAATTTAAGTGCAAGCTTCAAGGATTTCCCTTACTTTAATCCCCCCATAAAGCCCAACTCAAATGTACTAACATCTATTACAAATTGCTATGTGGAAGAAATTCATTATTGTATCCTGCCAATTACCTCTGATCGTCATTTATTTGTGGCTAGAGTATTTCCAAAAGTATGAAATTTAATAGATTTTAGGCTTATAAAACAGGTTTGACTAAGTTTAAAGGAAGTGCTAAATATATGATATTAACTTGTTGGTTTTATAATTCAGATAATCAAAAATTAATAAATTAAAAATTTGATGTTATTTTTAGACCAAAAAAACAAGGTTCTCTCTAAAGCATTCTTATCTTCACAACATTCACTGCCTGCTCTTCTCTATGTTGTGGCCTAAGAGACAGGGTAGGGAGAAGAGACCAATGGAATTCTATAATTCAAGTTATTTTTACATCTGTCCTTTTCTCCATGTCCTCTCCTTTTACAAGGGTGTTCATATTGACTGGGAGGTTCCTGAAGGCAGGAGTCTGGTTGGTCTTGATAATTTCTTCATAATTTTCTTGATAATTCCCAGCTACTGTGCAGAGGCTGCTGCTTATTAGATGAGTTCTCAATAAAGAATTTTTGATTATTGAATAGATAAAAGGAAAATATAACAGATAAGCTATTTATTTGTGTTTAAAAAAATAATATAGATGTCCAAACAATAAATATTTAACAGAAAGTATCTGGAAAATCTATTTTAAGTGGGCTGTACCCATGCATATCTGGTGAAAAACCAAGTATCAAATCATATACACTTTAAGGATGCTTAATTATGAAATAAATCATTCAAAATAAAGTAGTGGAAACTTTTCGAGGTGCCCTTTACTTCAGTTAACCATTCACCTAGAGAAAAACATTGACTTTTTTTCTTGCCTAAGTTAGGACAGCACATTTCTAACATATTTTGAGACTCAAATGTTATAGAATCATTTTTAAGTTTAATGAAATGTTATGGTTACAGAAAGAGATGTTTCATGGTTCCTCTGGAATGTCTGGCAATATTTACTTTAAGAAAAATCTAATGTAAAAATTTGAATTACTTGGCAGTCTCTTTTAAATTTTATTGAATCCCAGAAAACAGTGAGAGTTAATATTCCTTATTTGTTTATAATTAGAACATCCAAGGAAAAACTGACAATGGCTAGATCTGCATAACCGTTTGGACAATTTGGGAATGTTAGGTATAGACAGTGAAATATCAGAAGGTGTTTGAATAGATATAATTACTTATTGGGCATACAACACTCCTCTACATTCTCACAATGACGTGTAGTGAATAGAGATCGATCATAGTCCTCTATTATTATTTTTGACTAATAATTTGTTAAAACAGCTACATGTTTATATATACAATCATATATGTTTTGATATTTTTGAAATACTGTGTATCATCTGATGGTTTTAATGTTTTCATACACTAATGCTTTAATCATTAAATTAATTAAAATCTATTTATATTATTTAAACATACATATGTATGCATGAGTACATGTATATATATGTATATATATATATACATAATTAGACATATGATGCACATACACATTCAATATGTTTTTCTATCAAAGTCAAGAGCACAGACATTAATTGACTTGAAGCAGTTAGGATAGTAGCCTTTGTCACATCTTTTGTCCCAGTAAATCAACCTTGAATACTCTGAAAGTTTGTGCCGACACCAATGGGTTCACTAAATTCCTAACAATCTTAGAGAAGAATGTGTTCACTAGTTGCTGAATATAGCCCAGTTAGGCCTCCATCATTATTACGTGGGGAAACATATTGTTTTTAATGGAAACTATTTCTTTGAGAACTTGGAAAACCTCTTTCTCTTACTGAATAATAATTTCCTGAAGGGAGTCTAATATTTATATTCTATAAATACTTTAAATAAAACCACAGCAATAAAACAGACCTAACATTAGGTAGCAATTAGCTAGACTTTCCACTAAAATCAAGCCAGCTCAAAATATTAAGAAAATGGCTAGCAAATGATGGCAGATATAGAATTCCTGAAATCTAAGATATGATGGATATTTGGTAGCTAGATGCCAACTTGGTGGCTGGTGGCTGTACTTTACTTATCCACTAGCCATAGAAACAGAACTAGAAATAAAAGTTAAGATAAAAGTGGGCTACTTTGTATATACTTTGTGGAGACTATGATTAAGGTTTTCAACAAAAAGTTTCTAACTCACTATGTACCCAACACTATACATGATGCAGAAAACGTAGGAGTGAACAAAACATCAGGTTCCTGACCTCATGATGTTAAACAGTTAATAAGCAAGTAAACAAATAATTGATTAAATATTGTGACAAGTGTTGTGAAGAAAAAAAAAAGCAGATGGATAAGACAGAGGGTAGTTATGCGGAGCTACTTTAAATATGGTGGTCAGGGAAGGTCCTTTCAAGAAGGTTACCCTTTAGCTGAGACCTGGAGAGTAAGAATGAGTCTGTCATGAAAACCTGAGAAAGAGTATTTCAGGTGGAGCATCAGTGAATACAAAGATTTTAAGACTTTGGGGAAAGACAGAGCATGAGGAACAGTACACGAGGAAGAAATGAGGCTGCAGTGCTGTGAATGGTATGAGATGAGGTTAGAGAAGGAGGTTAAAGGCAGATCTACAGAACCTTGTAGACCAAAGTAAATAGCAGGGATTATATACCAAGCACATTTAGATTCTGCATTGGTGAGTATATATCAGAAGGAAAGGCAAGAACACATTTTGCATGACATATTTATTCATTTTAATTTTTGTTCATTTATTGGGTCATGGAACAGAACCAGCATCTTGTATTCCATGAAAACATGTTCTCTTATTAATTTTTATATTAGAGGAGAATGTTCTAACTAGCCACAACTTGGGAATTTACATTCAGATTACAATCTTTGAAGAGACTGTGCATTGATCTACATGTTCTTTGCTCTTGGGAACATTTTATTTCTCCTTTGTTCCTCCCATCTCCTTCTAGCAATAATTTTAGATTGTTTTGGAGCTTTAAATTTTCATTCTTTTTTACTAGTGTGTGTGTTTGTGGGGGTGGTGGTGGTGAGGAGAAACAGGAAATTTATGAAATATATAAGAGGTTATAAGAGCAAATAAAGAGAATAAAAAGTAAAACATTTTTCAATCTTGTATATAATCTTTTTGTATTTTCTGAATTCTTGCCATTAGTAATGCATAGTGACACAGTCTAAATAATTTAGAGCAACAACACTACAGTTTTCACTTAAACTGCAACAAAAAGCATTTGTAGGACCAAAAATAGTGTTTTTTTTTCTTCCTAACCACAAGTAGAAATTCTATCATAAACTTAACGCGCTCTGCTATGGCTGTAAACGTAAGGCACTGAATCAGCGTCTCCAGCTGTTGCTAAGGGAGAGAAAGCTGCCCCTTCTCCAAGAGGCCATGTTCCCAAGTGGAGGTGAACAGAGGACAAGAGGGTGTGGATAGGGGTAATGGAGACCCAGATTCTGCAGAGAGCCAGGACCTGTTGATGAGTTAGTGGGTGGTAATAACAGCGTTTATTCATGAGACAGATCCAACAGTGTTCATCCAACAGTGGGAATCATTATGTGCTCTGGTCTGGCTGAGAGAACCATTCCCTTTTTTTTTTTTTTAAGGAGAAAATTAATTAGAAATCAACATAAACAGAAAATGTGATAGTTTAATGGTAATGAAACTGCATGAGTGTGATTCCATAACTAAGTTCATATTCTTAAATGAAACAAACTTCAGTTTCTGCTAAAAACAAACTCCACTTTGTTATATTATGAATAAACTTGGATTTTCTTGCCACATAGCATGCTAAAGTAGAATATCTGATGGCTAAAGTCTTAGCATAAGCAAATAGCAGACGAGGGACTTGTGGTATTTTAACAGGCACAGGAAGATGTGCAAATAGTGAGTATACCATTAAATAAATCCAGCTTTATATGTCACATCTAAAAACCCTCAGCTGAAAAATAAGTGAATTTTTCTCCCCGATTCACAAAACTGCTAAGAGAACAAGAGGTGCTGACATGCACCCTTGTGAGTATGGCACATTTTTATACTTATGTGCACACTCACTGCATCATCACTTTATTCAGAAATGGGCTCTGAAAACTTCCTAGAGGACCACAAGGACTAGGTGGTGGAGAACCAGCTTTGGACTCATGCAGAGCTCTGACATTTACTAGCTGGATAGCAGAAATTTATCTCTTCATCCAGCTATTCATTTAAATAAATTATGCAACATTCAGACACTGTGTTTGTTAGTGAGCATCCAAAGATGAATAAAACCAATAACCCATGTCAAGGAGTTCATAGTCTGATTATTTACTTAGACAAAAGTTGCTTACCTCTTTGAGCCTAGGCTTCCTCTTCTGTAACATGAGCATATCTACTTGACTGGGGATATACTGGGGAGATTACATGAGATCATATGTAGGTGCCCAGATGTCTTACAGGCAGTTATTACAAATTAGTAGGTGTAAAACATTTTGCTTTACTCAAGAAGTACTCACCAGATGCTTGTGAGTATTTCCACTCATTTGAAGCTTTAATCAATAATAATGCTCTCAGAAACCTCCGAGCAAGGAGGCCGAAGAGAGGGCAGATGCTGATGCTTCTTTCTAACACAGGAGAGTTGGGAAACCTCAGGGGGCCAGGGACTCACTCACTGATAGTCATAGGGAGTGGCTACTTTTGAAGGACAGCAGACCTAGCTGTTTTTGTTTTTGTTTTAGTTAAAATGGTAGATTTTATTTATATATATTTTATCATAATTTAAAAAAGTAATAGAGGCTTATTGGAGAAATTTGGAAAAACTTAGACACATATACAGATGAAAAAACACTAAAAACCTGTAATCACCCCACTAGAAAACCAATATAATCACCATCTTTTTTCTGTCCATCCATATAAATCTTTTTCCCATCCATTCATATAAATCTTTTTTTCCTATCCATTCATATAAATATACATTTAACAAAATTGGAATTTATCTGTGGATAATTTTGTGTTGTTTCTTCACAGAACATTATATTAATATTGAATATCACTTAATATTTTTTTAACAGGAGAAAATAAAAATTTTAATACAAGCACATGGAGAATTTGCATAAATTTGAAAATTCCTACACTTAATAGTCTCAAAAAAAAGATTTTTTCAACTTTATTTTAATTTTAATAATTAGGACCTGGATTTGCAGGAAGAAGCATGGGTCTATATGTGCACAGACACAGCTTTTAATGGGTATCATTGGTGGTACCACACAACATTCTGGGCAATAAGTCCTCCAAGACTCTACATGAAAGACAAGGACCTGCTTAAACAGATGGAAAGAGGTAAGGCATGCTATAGAAATGATACCAACATGGTATACAGAACTTGAAGGTCTATGCCGGTGGTTCTAAAACTTTACTGTGGAGTACTTTTTGATAATTCAGATGCATACGTTTTCACTCCAAAAGATTTTGATTCAGGAATAAAGAGGTGGACCCAGATAGATGCATTTATAAGAAGCACCCCCAGGTGAATGTGATACAAGTGATACAATACTCCCTGTTCAGTACCACATCATTGCCAGCTTTACAAATAAGTATTTATTCAGTGATTATTGGAGATACTCTCTTGGGACTGAGAGATAAAATAAGGCCTCTACAATACATTTAGTAAAATAGTCTTTTTATATTTCAGTGAGCCATAAACACATAGACTAGAAATTAAAAGGCAAGAGCAATTACTCATGGTTGAGGTATCTGAAGACTATAGAGAACAGTTAGGAACAATTATGACACTTAAAGGAAAAGAAGAACTTAGACAATTGAAAAGAGGGAGAGAGAATGTTATGAACAAGAGTGCTTATGTAGAAATACACAAAGATTTGAGAGAATAGTGAATATAACCATGGAATTTAAAAGGATCTTAGAGTTCTTCCTTCTCTGTTAAATTTCAGATGAGAACACTGAGGTCCATACAGTTAATTAGCTTCAAGCTGATAGAATCGCAAACCTTTGGAAATTTAGAGAGATTTGGTTCAAACAGCTTCCTCAGAAAGATCTCTTTAATCATGTCTAGTAAAACAAATCTTATGACATTTGGGGGCAGCCAATATAATTATTTTACAGCATCTCCTCATATTGAACATCTTAAAACATCTCCCCAGATTAAATGTCAACCTGTCTTTCAGGAAGTTCTACTATTACAGAGCACACCCAATACATTTTCTCCTATGTCAAACAATGCTTGGTGCTTTAGTTGGAAAGGTGGATAAGACCTAGCAGTTTGAAGTATGGTGAGAGACGATAAACAAAGTAAAGCCAGCGTGGTAAATATTGCATACAAGACCTTGGCAGAAAGGACACAACTAACCACTTGGAAGCACCTACCTGAAAAGACCTGACATTGGAACTGAATTTCGAAAAAAAAAAGGGAAACTAGGTAGAGATTTGAATTTAGCCTTATATGAAATTTGGAGGAACTATTTATGGACAAATCAGTAACATGATCTAATTTGGTTTTAAGATCTGATGTCAGGGAGAAGAATCAATGGAAGAGAGATTAAAAGTTGAAAGAGTCAATGAGATATTATGTTGTGTATCTGGCATAAGACTATAAGAACACAAGCTGAATAAGAATGGCATTGATGGTATGCAAAAAGAGGGCATGACATTTAAAGTTATTTCAAAGGAAAATGGGCAGGATTGACAAAATCTGATAATCAATTTTAAAGGGGCAAATGAAGGAGTAATAAATGTTGATTTGGTGATTTCTAACTTAGGAGACTATTCTTAAAATAACATAATTAACTGAGAAAAGGGGATTCAGATATCAAACTAGAAGGATAGGGAGAAAAGCAGGTAAAAATGATCATTTTGAGGACCTAAGGGCTCAGACTTGTCTTATTTCCCCTTTATATCCCAAATACGTAGCCCAGGACTAGGCATATTAACAGGTTTGTAATAGATCATTAAAAATTAATAAACCCCTTCATTTTATAAAAAAACAATAGCCCCACACCCCACCTCCCCTCCCCACCCAAATCTGAGGCTCATGTAGTTTTGGTGTCTTGACTAGGATCACCTAGCGTTAGTAGAATTCTTGGAGGTTTTTTGGTTTGATTGAAATGTAAAATTTATGGAAGCAGAAGGGAGAAAAAGTTAAGACTAAACATAAGGAGCAGGCTAAGAAGTTTACTTTGAATATAACAAGGAAACAACACTATTTTAAAGGTGGTGAAAGTTTAGGAGATGTGGTTCATGTGTTACAGGAGTTCAGAAAATAAAATTGGGGGGATGCTTCCAACCCAGCTATTCAACCATCACACCTGAGCATGCACAAATTTAAGTATGGAATCTAAGAGTTTTCCAAAGCCAAAGAGAGCTAAACTCCTGGAGTTAAGTTAATTTCTTAAAATGGAAATATCCCATTATATTTTCCAATGATTGAGATCATTCCATGATGCTCAGTTCTGAGTGAGAATAAAATTGGGGGGATGCTTCCAACCCAGCTATTCAACCATCACACCTGAGCATGCACAAATTTAAGTATGGAATCTAGGAGTTTTCCAAAGCCAAAGAGAGCTAAACTCCTGGAGTTAAGTTAATTTCTTAAAATGGAAATATCCCATTATATTTTCCAATGATTGAGATCATTCCATGATGCTTAGTTCTGGGTGAGCATTGTGGCGACAGGACCTGGAAAGTTAGTCATGAAAACTGCCTGGAGTAGGAGCAGAGATACTGACAGTAATTCCTTTGATTTTCCATCTTCCCCATAGTATAAAACAAATTTTCCTGTGGTGCCTTATAATGACCATCCTACATTGAGACTACAGAGCCAAAACCTTTTGCTACTAAAAGATCCAACATGGCTCATTTTCCATCACACCCAACAGGCATGTTGCTTTAGGAACTCTGCATCACCAAAAGGCTCGCTGATCAATTTTAATTAGGGAATTAATTTCAGCATCCTAATTCATTACCCTATATCTAACAAAAATAATGATCATAGACAGTGAAATAATAAAATGAGAAAGTTGATTTTTCTTAATAATTTTATAAAATAATACATAATTATGAGACTTTTTAAAAATTATTATTAGTTTATAAGGACTGTTAGGGGAGCCATGGGCCTAGACTTTTATTCTTAGATTTGAAAGTATTTTTGTTCAATGAGATACCATCTCACACTTGTTAGAATGGCTATAATCAACAGGACAAGTAATAACAAATGTTGGAGAGGATGTGGAGAAATAGGAACCCTCATACACTTCTGGTGGGTCTGCAAATTGTTATGGCCACTATGGAAAACAGTATGGAGATTCCTCAAAAAACTAAGAATTGACCTTCCATATGATCCAGCAATCCCTCTACTGAGATTACCCCAAAGATTTGAAAACTTACCCCAAAGACTTAAAAACTCATATTTAAAAAGATATTTGCACATCGACGTTCATAGCAGCATTATTCACAGTGGCCAGGACATGGAAGCAACCGAAGTGCCCTATGATAGATGATTGGCTAAAGAAGCTGTGGTATGTATATACAATAAATTATTACTCAGCCATAAGAAGAGATGAAATACTGCCATTTGCGATAACATGGATCGATCTCGAGATAATCATACTAAACAAAATAAGCCAGACGGAAAAAGTTGAAAATCACATGATATCACACATGTGAGATAAAAAGCAACAAATGAATAGGACAAACAAACGGAGACTCCTGGACATGAACAATGGACTAGTGGTTACCCAAAGGGAGATGGGAGCGGGGAGGAGGAAAATAAAAAAATAAAATGTTAAAAATATTATGTATATCTAATGTGAAAAAAAAATAAATTTGCATTTGAAATATTTTTGTTCAGTCTTTAAAATAGCTTATTTGGCACCCTCTTCCTTCCTATCTCCTTCCCCCCCATGATGAGCTCACACATAGGCATTCAAATGGGAAAATATCTTAAACATTCACCAATTCATCTTGTCAGCCAATAAGAATAACCCTGTCTGAAAAAAGATTTCCCCTAACTTACGCGCTTTTTATGTCAAACCCAAAGACATTATACTAATAGCAGGAACTTCACAGGAGATAAACAGGGATATTGGCAATGCAGGGAAGGCCATGGACTTCTAGTAAAACAAAACAAATATCACCCTATAAGAAACGTGAGGCTGAGTTCTTCCACTTACTAGCTTTACTATACTATACAAGTCACTTATCTGTAAAATGAGAATGGTAGAACCTGCTTTGCGCATATCACAAGGATATTGAACAAAATTGAATAAGTAGTATGAAATTATAATGATATGTTATTGTTACTAATGGGTGTAATGATACTTTACCAATTCAGGGCCAGACTCGAACCTGACCATTCCCAAGAATAGAATAAAAACACAAATGAGAGGTCTGACAACTGAATTAGATGAGAATATGTGTAACTATCTTTTTTAAAATTGTGCCCTATCATGAGTCATGTTAGACCAGGGCAACAGGTTATAGTAACTTTTTAAGATTTGGATCTCATGGAGTAAGGAAATAAAGAGATTGTGAAATAAATCTTCATCCAGTGAACAGATAATTCTCTTTGAAATGACCATTAATTAAACAAATAAGAAATCAGATTGTCAGAAGGGCCACAGAGCACTTTACAGGAATGTCAGTACTTGAACCGTCCCTCTGCTGTGTGGTGTTTGGTATTGCAGAATGGCAGCAGGAGTTGTTTCTGCCCTTTGCTCCCATTGCAAAGTGACTTCAATCAAGTAACTTACTTCTCCAGCCTTTCTTTTTCCTCAAAAATAACATGAGGGGCTTATGCTATATATATTATTCCCACAAATCTTCCTTACTATTATTAAAACATGTTGAACACCTAAATCCACACCTGTCCTTTTTCTAGTATTTTCTATTTCACTAAATGGCACCATCCAGTTACTAAAACCAGAAATCTAAGAAGCCTCCTCAGCCCATCTCCATTCATCTTTTCCTATGGATTCTACCTCCTTAATTAACAGAGCTCACAGCTTTCTGTTTCCTACTACCACTTCTGCTACCATTTAGCAATTAGAATGATCTTTTAAGAACAATAGTTGTGATCTTATCAGGCTCCTGCTTTAAAAAGAATTTAAAGCCTTCTTATTGCACTTCCCAAGTAATCACTTCTGTCAAATGAGGCTGGTTTACACTCTCTCACCCTCACTTTTTGTCTGAGGAGGCATTAGTAGTTCAGTCTGAGTTGCAGAAAGAGAACTCTCCATCATTTAAACCTCCTCTGGCATTCTCCTTTAATGGGCTTAATGAAAAGCAGAGTGCAGTGGGGAAAGCTGTGCTTTCAGCCAGAAGATCTGGGTATACACTTAGTTCTACCATTTCTGGCTAAGCCATTTTGGTCTGTTCCTTAACTATTCTGAGCCTTAGTTTCTTCATTTATAAAATAGTTGTTATCAATATATCGTGAGATTGTTGTTTGGGTTACATGTGATAACATAAAAATACCTGATACTTACCTTTCTTTACTCAAAACCCTTTACAAGTTAGTAATAACATACAGAAAAGAACTGGATCACATTATTTTCAAGACTTTGAATTCTGGCAACCGACATCTTTAAAGCTATCAATTAATGTTAAGAAACATCATCAAGAGACTTACATGAGAAATCCAAATATCTTGATATGCGTTTGCCAGACTGGTGCTGTAAGTAGATTGGCTTGTATGTTCCATGTAGTGGTTGAAGGTTTACCATAAAAGGTTTGAAAAGTGCCTCAGAGAGATGGACAAAACTGCACTATTTTTAAACAGAAAATATTTTAATGTTTGTTTGGTAAAAAGTAATTCCAGTTAATGAACTAGTGTGAAAGTTCAACTATAGAAATTAGTCAATGTGCCGAAAATGGAAATTCGCTCAGCTAACTATGCCACTCCATTACAAGCTTTACCTAACAATGCCAACTACGTTTATAGTGCGCATAGCATATTTCCTATGATTGTCACAAACGTCATGCTAAATGATGGCTTCTGTTCATTGGTCATAAATTTTCAGACAAGAAAACACTGGGAGGCCCAATAAATTCCAGTGTTTTCAGTTGATCTTCCGTCTACCTTCCTGCTTCATCCTCATGCTGTATAGAATCCTTGTTTTCCAGAGAAGAATCTGGGTGAACATTAAGCTCATTTGTAAATTATCTAATTAATTTCCAATTCTATTTAAACAAGCCTTTTAAAAAATATTATAGAGCTTATAAAGACTAACAGTTTTAATTTATCTTAAGCCAAATATTTTTTAATTCTGGCTCATATTTTCTTTCCTTAACCACTGTGACAGGCTCCCAGGGCAGATTTCATTTGTGTTTTGCTCACTTTTGTAATCCCAGCACATACTAAATGTTCAATAAATGGCTGTTGAATGAATGAATTTATGCTGTTTTAATTAGGGTTAATTTCAATTTTTCCCCATAGTTTTCCCCCAACAAAACTTCTTTTTTTACTTATTAGCTTTCCAAAAATATGATCGAAAAACTCCATGAAAGTACAAAGAGAAACTTATGCTTCTGAATTCAAGTTCTAACTCCACATTCTTGAAATTTTGACAGACAACTATCTAAAGTTAGAGAGCATACTACAAGAAGGAAAAAGAAAAGCTCTTTGACTTACTGTTGGAGGACCTTCAAGATCAGTCTCCTGCTTTCAGGTAAATAAAAGATTGTGAATCCCATTTTATAGTAGATGCAACTAAATCACAGACTAAATGATTTGTCTAAATCATATTATATAGCAGAGTATTAATTAAACTAAATTATATAGCAGAGTGTTAATTAGAAATCAATCCACCAGCCCCCTATTGTGGGATTTCTTTAACTAAAGTCCAAATTCAAGAAGATCTAGACTCTAAAAAGGCAATTAGACAGGTGCTATTCTCCTGCAATGAAATTTATAAAGTTTCCATTTCATTTCCCTAAAATCGATTTTTATTATATTCTTTGCTAAATTATAAACAAATACAAGATTCTAGCGGGTTTCTGTTGGAGACTCAGCAGTAAATGATTGTCATTATTTGTTTGAAGTAAAAGAAAGAGAAATAAAATCCCATTATAGATATTTTAACATTATTGACATAGCATCTTTTTTTCTAAAATGCTTTTCTATAGAAAAAATCCTAACATAAAAGAAATTCCTACTCTTGTAAAGAAGAAAAAACTGCATATACTAATGAGATATCAGATTGTGACTTATCAATAAATACACTGAATTAAAATTCATGGCTTTTCATATTCTAGTGTAGACCTTAAATCACCAAGAGAAGGAGGAAATAATAACTAGTTTAAACAATGTACACCTGTTCTAGTGAAGTATCACAGTAATCATTAATACTGTAGAATTAATTTAAAACCCAGTCAAAAAAGCCTCTGACACTTTAAATTACTTAGCTGTGTAATTCCCTAGCATATAATAAACTCTTGAAAATACCATGCAAACAGGAAAACACAGAAGTGGAACACTGGTGAGCGTCCTAGATGCTAGGGTACTACCCTATTTTAACAAGCAACATTTGATATAAGCATTAGAGCCCAGCCATTATCCTTTTTAATAGTTCTTGAATAATGATATAGATACCAGAGCTCACATCAGATGGGACCTCAAATGTATTACTTCATTTTGATGGAAATATGGAGAAATTGTTAAGAACTGCATTTGAATTGGCATGGGGATAATAAGATCTGTAATTGCCCCCCACTTTTTTAAACCATTAAAACACCAATAGCAATTTTTTGCTATTTTCAATTTAAATGAACTCATTTCCCCTACATTCTGTGCATTTTAAAACATATCATCTCTATAGCGATAACTTAAAACAATAATATAAAGTTCAGATTACAATACTGTTCAATCTAATTCCTGTTTTGATTCTTTTCCCCTTAGTCTTTTCTTCAGTGTACAGTATTGAATCTGTGCATCGGATAGCATAAGGCTTGCTGTTGCAAACATTAATAAGATCTATCATTTAGGAACTGTTACTTACACTTTGTTTTATCTCTAATGGAAAGGATTTCTCTAAATATTTACATCAGAACAGTTGTCTGAATGAATCCTGCAAAATTGCTGGCATACACCCAGGAACGGGGTCTGATGTATGGGAGAGGGAAAATGCCTGGTCCCTGGCCATATAATTTTAAGCTGCCCTAGAATTTCAGGGAGCTGTTTGCTAGAATATCAAGAATTTGTATTAACAAAAAGGTACTTCGGTATGCAGACCAGATTAAGGAGAGTATCTAATCAGCCACTTTCATTTATTGCTCTTGTAAAATTACTCTCCATTTGCTTCAGGTTTAGAGGGATTATTTAGGTTTCAGAGACCCAGTAAATAAATCATATCTGAGGAAAGAAATCTGTATGAAGAGTGTGAAGAAACACCAAAGTTATTCTATGCAAGGGTCCTCAAGGCACTTAATATATAGAAACGACTTATTCCTTCCATGAGCTGCTGAGTGAGAGTCAACGTGCAAGAATTAGAAAGGAGAAGGATTGAAATCTGCCAAGATAAATGCAACAGTGTTTTTTATAAATTAACTCGGCTATCTGATTGTTTGTTTTTTCTTTAAAAGATTCCAAAATTAAGGCTGTTCGATTCATCTTAGTAGTGGTTTCGAATCTGGAGAGTGGATAAGGAAGTGAATTTGTGCTAAGAAGGGTGGAGAAAATATCCTGTATTGGAAAATCAGCGATTTTTATTTGAAATGTGTTCTTATCTGATGAATGATAGCACTTCTGCTCCATAGCCTGTGATTTAAGTAGTTTGGTTAAAAATTATTACATAAAGTTTTCTAGGATTATAAGCCCTCCATGTGTAGTATGGGCAATTTATTAAATTCAGAAACGAACAGTTTACAATGAATTCCTGAAATGTGAGATGTCCACATGGGTACTGAAAGTGGAAACAGTAGCCCGAAATGGTTTGGAACTCCTCCTTCTGAAACTCTTCTTTTTTCTATTAAAATAGAACTTTGAGGTCTGGGCACATAATGCCCACAAGTTTGAAAACACACATGAATCGGGGCTGGGTCTTGGCGGCTCAGAGCTGGGTGGAATGGCACATGTTATTGATTGTATTAAGGCTTGCTATGCATCAACATGGTCCTGCAAGCATAACTGACTTCCAGGGGAATCCTACTGATCTGTATTAAAAGCTTGGATCTACGTCAAGTTCTGGGCAGACTGGAAAGTTGGGCGGATGTCTGAGAAGTATCCTATAGAAAAGAGAGACAGCCCCTTTTAAATTATATTAGTCTTTGCAGAGGAGGCTAAGAGTTACCATCTTGAGATGGCATGAAATGAGTGGGTGAATTAAAGCCAGAGGAGCTGGGGATACCACCTTTGGACTTTATTTCTTGTTACTAGACAGTAATGAGGGTCCTTTTGGACTTAGATCAACAAATTCATCATAAATTGGAAAACAAGACTAAACTCTGTAAGAAACAAGTATTCAGCTGCTCAATATATGCTCATTTAGTTTGTGGCCAAGCAGCATTTGTCTATATCTTTTGTATTTCATGGCAGAAATTACATGACATCAAAAAGCAGTGATATAAGTAAATACAGGTGACAGTTTTATTTCTAAGTTTCCAAAATTTAGGATTCGCCTATTCTTAGATTATCTCATGATCAAAGTCGAGACTAAAAAAAATCAAATATATAGTTCCCTTAGATTAGCAATATATGGACTGCAGGTCATTATAACTCTTTGGTGTGCACAGTGCAGAGTCAGGGTTTATTTGCCAAATATTACCTGGAGATTGCCCATTGCCAAAGAAGGTGGGCCAGAAAGTTAATCTGCCTGCTTGTCTGTGGATTTAAAATAAGCAATACAGCCCATCCACATGTTTAAACAGAGAGCTAGTAGTCGAAGGTCATATGAGTACTGAATATACTGAAGTCATTCTGAAGCATAAAGGAATGTGAAACTTACCACATTAAGCATATAAACAGTGGGAGCTCTGTGTCTTTGTTCCATTAAAGATCAATCACATGAGGTGACAGAGCACCTTTCCTGGGTATTTGAGGCAATGCCAATAGTGTCAAAAGAGTATTTTATTAAGCACAGATATATTCGTGCTACTTGAATATTTGCCTATAGAAAGTTTTAAAAATTTCCTAATTTCTAAGATATTAAAAATTTAAAAACGGAGCACCATTTAGTTATTGATAAATTCTATTTAGCTACTGATAGGACCATGTTTCCACATGGTATTGTTTTTCAGAACAAGAAGTCATAAGTTTATTCTTGGCCTTTTCCTAGCTCTTGAGCTTTTAGAACTTCTGTCCTCATGAATGTACTACTATTTCTTTTTATTTCCAAATGGTATGCTAGTAATATTATATCTAAACTAACCTTAGGTTGTTTACAAGGATCCCTTCCTTTCCCTTTCCATCCTCATCAGACACCTCTTTTACAAAGACTCAGACTAAATTCCTTGGATTCTTTTTATCTACTCAGGAAGGGAGGAGGAGAACTTGGAGTGATGACGGCAGGAGTTTTGTATGTGTGTGTTTGTACTCATTGAGGCAGACAAGGTGGTTTATAAGACGATGATGACATAAACTGTGCACGTATACCAGTGGTGTATTTACATCTCTTGCATGCTTAGGGTGAATAACCTATTGAGAAAAAAAAATTGGTGGAAAACATTGTTTTCTGGTGGATTTCCTGCTCTCTGTAACTCATGATTGCTCCCAATCCTTAGGGACATGTAACTAGGTCTGACCATGGAGCAATGGCTCAATAGTGCTGTGATGACCCTCCTCCCAAGAAGCCTGGCTTTCTTCAGTCTAATTACTTTTGGCAATTGTGTTATTGGGATTTGGCCTAGTGACTCACTAGAACCCAAATTTTCCCAAGGAGCCCCCTTAACAAGCAGAATTAAGTCTGACAGGAAGCCCAGACTTCCACCTCACTTTTACATGGAGCTTTCCCTGGTTTATGACAGGGTCTGAAAATCCTTCATGGACTAGAAAAGAATAATAAACAAGATTTAATGAAGATAGTCACCCAAAGAAGAGCACATTAGTAGAGAAGTAAAAACAGTACGTTCATGATAAACAACCTACAACAAAACTTAACTCATTAAGATGAAGTTAAAAATTACGCTATTTATAGTATTTAACTGATAACCAGTAGTCAGTCTAAAGTTGGTCAGAAATTATAGAAACTATAAGAGAAAGGGATGTTTAGTTATTGTTAGGAGGTTATTTAACCATTATGTTTTTCCTAAAAACTCTAGGGCACATTACCAATCATCTAGTAAGACATGAAAATTGTTGCTTATCATTAAATAGCTTTGAAAAACATTTTTGGTGTGGCTGATACCGCATCTTTTATCCTATGTACTGCCTCAGTCACCCATGGTATTTAGAGTTCAATAGCAAGAACACTCGGCCCCAATTTACCTCACTTAGCATCAGTGTTCTTATTCTATGAAGCCAATATCTGTTAAACTCATTATCATGTCCTAGTGTGTGAACTTTGCTCTTCAACTTTTTGGCTGAGACAATTCTCTATCAGATAGTCTTGTCTGCACTAGTCAGTGCTCCAAGTTTAACTATATTCGATCGATAAGCAATATGAGACTATCGGACCCGTTTGTATTTTAAACTACTATCTATTCAAATGACACATAATCCATTTTTTTTATCATACTCTGCACAAGCCTATTTTGTGTACTCTCATGAATATTCGATCGATAAGCAATATGAGACTATCGGACCCGTTTGTATTTTAAACTACTATCTATTCAAATGACACATAATCCATTTTTTTTATCATACTCTGCACAAGCCTATTTTGTGTAACTCTCATGAACTGCACTGTTTTCAACAGTTGCTCAGCAGTGATAGTTATTCTTAAATTAAGAGTCCAACAGTAGTTGGCTGCGCATTAGAATCACCAGGATCATTTTTGAAAATACAGATGTCCAAGCCCCATCCCCAGACACTGTTTCATTTGGTTTAGGGTAGAGTCAGGCATTTTTTTCCCCCCAGGTGATTCCAATTCAAAATCAAGGTTGAAAATCACTGTACTAAAACCCATAAAGCAAAAATTTGGAGTGGAAGTTACTATTAATGCTCATGGTAAAAGTAATATAAATAACTGATTTTATGAAGCACCATAAAGATAACTTTTCTGGATAACAAAAACTAGCCGGTGAAATATCTATTGTGGTTGTAAATTACATAGAAGGATTTTGATATTTAACTGCAAAATTATAGACTTCACCCACATCCTCATGCCTAAGTTAATCTTCTCTTGGACACACACACCATAGATGGGAAGAATAATCTTAGAGCATTTCATATAAACTGTGCTATTCTATTGCTTCTAATGAAAAAACAACCAGGAACTTTTTATGTTTAAGAATCATCAAAGGGCAGGTTTAAAGAAAGAGAGGAAAATGGGTAGAGAAAAGAAAAAGATGTGGGAGAGAGTACTACTAGAATACCAAAGGCAACTTCTATAATAAACATTTGAGAAAAGATTTGTGGTTTGTTAAATTAGGAAGAAGAGATATGAACAAAATGAGAATAAGGGAAAGAAAAAAGAAGATGGGGTTTGAGAAAATGCCTCCATGATTGCCTCCAGTATCAATCTCAGTAGTTGAGGTGATGCGAAGAAATCAAGGAAGGACATAGTCTTTAGAGTCTGCCCTGAACTGGCATCCCAGGTCCACCATATCTCCATTGAATGATCTGAGGCAACTAACTTGGGACTATTGGCACCTTCCTTATAGGGTAAGCGTGAGGACTAAATGAGATAATATTTGCAAAAACATCAAGTACAGGATCTGGCACAGATGATTAAAATCTGGCTGCTATTTAAATAATAATCATTATCACAACATTCACTTCAATAAGTAAATATAAATGTATATTAAGATAAAATGTATATAAATATAACAATGGTTCTGAGAACTAGGAAGCTATAGTTTGCCGTGAAGCATTTACACACACCTTAGCATAAACATTTTACCTCCTTATCAGCAAAATGTGATACCGCCTCTCCTTTTACGACAGCTTTTGTTGAGATGATTGTGCTCATATCTGTGAGGTCGCTTCGTATGAGAGAAGAATATAACAGTGAGAAACTAGCAGTTCTTTTTCTTACTAACTTATCAAGCATATGTTAAGAAAATAGTGTTCTAAAATAAGCAGCTCACAAATTCTGTTATTTTACATTGTGTGGTGGTGGTTTGTATTATGTGGTTATAAAATGGGGGCTGCTTTACCACTTACTCTCAGGAATGTGCTTTGTATTGGGGTATAATTATAAATATGCTTACCAGCTAGTTTTCTGAGGACAATTTTTGGGAGTGAATATAGTGCATTGCATTATTGTGTATTCATTTTAGAAAGATGTTTTAAGGTAACTAAACCCCATGCCCATGCCAAGGTCTCAGAAGAGAGCTAAGAGAATAGACACATGAGAAAATAGAAATCTGCTTCTGATACAGAAGGCCCAAGTTGAATGGGAGAAAGAGAGGGCATGGGGCTGGGTTGTCGCAAAGGCTGGACAATTACTTGGCAAAGATGTTGCAGAGGTAATCCCTGTTCTGTATAGATGGACTGAATTCCTTCAAGTTTCATCCCACTCTGATGTTCTCTTATTTTATGAGAGCATACTTTATAGAGAAATCTACTTGAAAGTAGAATGCGACTGTTATGAGTAGATACTGGATCAAAATGGAATGATATGAAAAAATTATTTTTATGCCTTAAGGAAACTTATCTTTCATTACCATAAAGTTTTTCAGGTTTCCTATGAATTGTGGCAAAGTCATATAGTTCCATAGGTAATGAGACTTCTGATATGATCTTCAGTTTAAAGATCTGACAACTTAAAACTGTAGCTCACATTACCAGAGACCATTCTCTTACATAATACAGAAAGTACTATAAAAATGAGAAACTACAGTTGAGAATGATATATTAGACTCTTTAAATTAGATAAAGAACCTTAATGTAATTAATATTATTTTGATACTACCAATAAGTGAGTCTCTATGTCAGCACTGTAAACACTTTTAATAATAAACAAAGCACTATTAGATTGTATCTCATGTATTCGGTTATCCCCTTTACATGAGTAACTCCTACATACTTTCTCTTCAGCCCCTGACACTCTCTGAAACTTTGATTTGAAGTTGCGAAATGCCCTACTGGCTCTCAAAAGAAAAATAAGTTTCCTACCAAATCTGCTTCTTCTACCTCCCCATCTTTTTATCTCCATTATTTTCCCATCCACCCAGATCTCAGTCCTCACATTTCAAAGTTTAGTGCCAAATATGGCCTTCTTCTTGTTTTCTCTTTCAACCCAATTAGTTGCCAATTTATAACTGTCATAGCACCTTAAACCTGGGCCATTGTAATTGCTACTTCCATCCTAGCACAGGCCAATTCTGAAAGCCTGACATGGTAGGGGAGTTCTGAAGCATCTGTCTAGCTGGTATTGCAAACCAGCTTCCTGACTATAAGCCCAAAGATAAGATAGATCTGCTGATGGCTGAGTATGTTGATCGATCCTATGGCTATGGTTTTCAGGCATTAGGAATTGAGAAGATGGGGAATATCATAATTTATTCATTATCTACTTTGGTAAGTTACTTATTAATTAGTCTTTATATAAGGAATTCACTTATAATAAATAGATACATATATTTGTTTTCATTCTTAATCTTCATTCACTAAACTTAATAAAAGAAAACTAAGTTTAGGACTGTTTAACTCCCTAGTTGTGATTGATGTGCTCCAAAAGACTAAAAGTTTAAGACTATAGGAGTCACCTAGATCTAAATTTTTAATCAACCGCCTCATTTCACAGATGAGGAACTGCAGCCCAGTGTGGGTAAGGGACTTGACTGAGTTATCCGGATCTTATTAGTTGTAGTACTAGATCTAGAGCCTAGTCTTCTACTTCTCAGTCTACTTTTTCCAATATACACCAAGGATCCTCCCTCGATGGCTTCTTAAGTCTCCGTCTCTACCATGAATTTCTAATGCTTGCTATTCATCAAATTTTTAAAGATCAGATGAAACCCCAATAAGGCAGTGTTTTGAAGACTGGATTAGATTCTTACATAAGGCATAAAGACAGTTAAAAGCTATAATGTATATATTTAATTGGGCAATAATATTCTTTAGTACCGTTGAATTTTCTCTAAAAAAACTTCCAGAAGAATTTTAGTGAGAGCAGATGGTAACTAAACCCCTTCCCAAGATTATAGATAAGGCAGAAATGCCTTTATCAGATAAGAGGCACCTGTACCCATATTTTTAAATGAATTTTTGAAATTTCTCAAACTTTTCATAGGTGAAATAATTCAAGTATTTTGCTTAAAAGTTTCATGTTGTTGAAACGCCTTTGGAGCAGAAAATGTGATTACTTCCTATTCAATGGCACTTAGATAGCAGCATTTTTAGCACTGCCATAATTCTTGAGAATGAAACATTTCATTCTTTCCAGTATTGCTGAATGAGTACTTTAATCAGAATACTGGTAATATTCCTGAATGGAAAGATCTGATGGGCAGAATTAAATAAATAGAAAAAACAAAAAACAAAAACCAGGCAGCATATACTACAGATATATATCTTATAATATTTTATATAATTTTGTTAAAGTAAAATTGCAAAGCATTTCAAACTCAATAGGTTGTCCATCAGATAGTAAATTTTAAGATAATCCCATCATTTTAAACTTTAAGAAAAAATTTATAGCTCCACATTATTCTTCAAAATCAAAAGCAAGGCAAAAAGTCTAGATAATTTATGATGCAACACTTTTTCAAATGATCATTTTCAAAAGAATGTCAGTGTACAATGCACTGTTCAGAGAAGAAATAGTCCTAACCAAGTAAAACATATAATTTCAACACACTGTCTTGCATGATCCTTACCATGCTCTCAAAACTGAATGATGTTTTCCTAATGGTAACCAAAGCTGATTCTTACATTTCATGAAACATAATACCCATTCTGATGGCATTTCAAGAATTCACTACTTGGAAAAAGATTTTTCAGGGAGTGCAATGACTGAATAGTAAGGCAGTGGGAAGAGAGGTTAATACAATGTCCAAAATAAAACATTTAGATAGAGATAAAAGGGAAAGGAAAAATGACTGAGTAAATCGCTGTATGTAAAATAGTTTTAATTTTTGATAGTTCATTCTAATAACTGCAGAGGGATCATCTGGTCTTAATTTTACATAGGGTTCCGACAACTCCACATAGTGTTCTATCAACATTAAAAAGAATTAGAAAAACTATTGTATTAAAAAAATTAATCATTTACTTTTAAAATACTTTTTATATTTAGTAGCAATCTGGAGATCTCTGTTCAGATTCAAATAGTCTAGAATAATCCGATGACTAATAAATTCATTTGTGGTAGTGTGGCAAGGGTTTCCCCATAATGACTTGAAAATCAAATTTAACTGCATGTTGTAATTTCTATTCATAGCTTTCTGGGGACTTAATTTGTAGAGTATTAAATACCAGGAAAATAGTTAATGGAGAAATGGTTTAGCAAAACTTATCTCCTTACAAGTTGAAATAGTGTTCATATTTCATGCTTAAAGGAATATTGAAATGAGTACATTAAATCAATTTCACACTTATCCTTATATTCTCAATTACTTTACATAGAATAACTTGGGACTAAAAAGACAATATTTAAAAATTATCATTCTTAATGTTAATAAAATCATGCTATTGAAGTAATAAAGAATCAAAATAGTATAACAAAAAGGTATTTTAAGAAACAATTCTTATAGTGTAATGACGACTAAATTGGAATTCACAAAAATAAGTGTCTTTTACTTGTATTTAGATGTTGCCATTACTGCCTAAGAGTTTGAATGTGTGTGATTCATACAGATTTCACATATGTTGGGGAATATATTTTCTCCAGCAAATTTTACTCATGTCTCCACCTATTAAACAATGGCTCTCTCAAAAACAGGTAGACTGGTAAGAAAAGTAGACAGGTGAGGAAATGTGTCGCAGCCAATATTCAAACCGTACACTCATTTAAAACTAATATTACAAAATGTATAGCAGAATAAAAGATTTTTCTACTTCATAGTTACCTTGTTATTTTCCAAGATAAGCAGTGTAATCACGAAGAGCGTATCAGAATCTCAAAGAATGGCTCAACATCTGAAACAATGTCATGAGCAATAACCAGTATATTCCAATAAGTCAGTTTTTATTTTATTACCATTAAAATTACTTCCCTTGTATTCTTATTACTTTATCTCAAACATGATTGTGAAAGATTTAAAAGTTTTATAGATTATGCAGTGGGTGCTTTGTAATTATTATGCTTACAGTGGTTTTTCCAAACTTGCATTTATCTAGAATCTAAACAATTAAAACTCAATTAATAGATGGCATCAAATAAAAAGAATACTACAATGGCAACTGATGTTTCTAACAATAGTCTTCTGGTATAATATGATCCTACAATATCTTCTAAATAAACAAATAATATTATAGTTAACAAGCTTCACTATTACTATTAGGTATTTAATTCTTTGACATTGGTCATTAATGTATAACATATAATACAAATAATCAGTTCAAAATTTTCCAGTCAACCAGAGCAGCTTATTTTTCAAAACATATTGGAGACCATAATATTTATTATTTAACATGCCTGACATCTTCTCTTGGACATGAATCAGCATATAGTATAAATAGCAGGAGACAAGCTTCACTTACTAGTTGCATGGCTTTATATAAGTTACTTAGCCTCTGTTTCTTGAGTCCATTCTCTGTAAAATGGGAACATTAATTCCTGCCTCTATAATTCAAGTGGCTATTTTGGTGCCCAAGTGAATAATTCAAGTGAAAATGTGGTGCAATAGTATGGTATTGTGGTTTTAGTATGGCAAATTTGATCATTATTTTTATTAGTAGATAACTTGGAATTCAGAAGTTACTGTACTAAGTTGCAAAGGCTGATTTGGAAATGAGTTAAAAACTGGGTTCAGGGTCCTTGATTTAGCATCCTATCCTTAAAGCTAAAGCTTCTCTCTGAAAAAAATTACTGCCTGGGGATTTTTAAATAATGATTGCATTTCATTTTTATCATGAATAAATTCAATTTAGTCATCTCTATCTATATATAAATCCAAATAGGCAAAGCAGTTATTGGGCATTCACCCTTAACTCAACAGATATTTTTAAAGTACAAAGCTCCTGTTAAAGATATCATTTCTATTACAACAATAAACAACAGCACCAGTTTACAACAAAACAGAGACATGGTATAACAGTCGTTTTAGGGAAACAGGATACTACTGATATCGCTTTATCAGCTATATCTGAGGATTAGCCATGGTTCCGTACACTTGGCAGTATTTAACACTACAAATGAATATCTTTTTTTTTTTTGCAAGATACCCTTTTACTAAAACATTCATGAGATTGCTTTGAAAAATGGTTTTTACACCCCCCTCTTTTTTTTTTTTTTTTATCTTTCACATAGTTAGGATTTTAATAGTTTAGGAAAACGAAGCTATTAACTACAGGCTAGAAGGGATATTCTTAAATATTCACTTTAGTTATCTCTTGGAAAAGCAGGAAAGGCCGCTTCTTTCTAAAATACCTTTGACTATTACCTCATTTTTCACTAAAAACAAAACAAAAACAAAAACAACCTTTCCTAGTCCCTGTTTGAGAAAAAAAAAGATGCATTATGTGTTTCTTTCAGATATTTTCAAACAAATGAGTATGTGCACATGCAATTTGATCTTGAGTTTCTGGACATTTAACAAAATCTCTCCTTACCCTCCATCCCTTCCCCGTTCTCAAAAAAAAAAAAAAAAAAAATCATACTGCACCTGCCAAGAGAGTCTCGCGTGTCTCCTCGAAAGACGCAAGGGGTCGCCCCTCTCCCAGGATTGCACCAGCAAATCCAGCTCAAATGCAGACTCAAGCACGGAGGAGCAAGGAGCATCCCGGGCTACGGGAGCTCTCTCCCAGCCCCACTCTCACAAAATAATTGGAATTTCAACCCAAGTCCACCCACTCCTCTCATCCCCGCTACACAACCAGAGGGCGCCTTTGACTTGGCCTTGAGACGATTAAGGCAGGTTGAAAATGAGTTGGCCTTTTGACTCCGCGATTCCTCTCTAGTTTGATTCTAGAGGTGTATTATCCAGGTGCTATCTATCCACAGCCTTGAGGCTGCCTCACCCGGCAGCTTCCCGCACTGTTGTACCCGGTGAGGGGAGGTAGGAACAAATGGATAGATGGCCAACTTTCTTTCCTGCGTCTTCTTTCAGAAAAAGTGGCCCCAAAACTTCAATCGGGGGCACCTCTAACACTGACACCCAGGTCCCTGTGTGGCTTCTGGCCTTGCAAGTCCTCAGTGCGGTGAAGGAGACAGTGGGCTATGGGCACCGGGTGGGCACCGACTGGAAAAGTGATGGAAGCAGGAGGCTGCGCTTATGTTCGGCATCCCTCTCCTCACTGACCTGCGATTCAATTCCTGGGCCGGACCGGTGAGAGGAGGCGGGGACCGTCAGGCGCGAGGGCAAGGCTTCCGTGAAAGGGTGGTTGGAGGAGTTACGAAGAATACAAACCATTCAGAGGCCAAGAATAATAAATCGGATGCCCTGACGTGTTTAGCTTAGGTCCTCCTGCCCCCCGCTACGCGATCCTAGAGGCTATGAGGCCGAGCCAGAGCTCCTGGCGCTCCAGCCCCGCCACGTTTTTTAAAGGCAATTTTCAGGTGAATCAAACCTTGTCTGCCAGAGGCGAGAGGCACAAAGGCAGCTTTCAGGAGACCCTCACGTCCAGGGGCAGGGCAGGGACAAACAGCGGAGGAGAAGCGATTACTAAATCTGCATCTCACACAAGCATGTGCTGTGTCCTCCGCGCTGCACTCGCGCCTGCACGAAGGTACTGAGGGAGCTCCCCGCGCTGGACCAGACGCTGCCAAGCGTCTTTGGCTCGTCCACCCGGGAGGTCTGAAGGGCCAAGGCAATAGCATCCCTCTCTGCGCCCCAATAGCTCCAGAAGGTTTCTCCCTCCCTCTCTCTACGCCCCCCGCCCGCGGAGCTAGGATCGCCCCCAGCTCTACTATTTACAAAAGGACACCCCACGCCTCACAGACGCCAGAGCAGCCCCCGTGCCTGGCTAGCCGGGAGCAGGGACCCCTCATCTCAGGACGATGCCACCTTTTACACAGACCAACCTGGGTTGAGAGTGCTCTGGGGGTGCTCGTTTAATCTCAGCTAGGGCACTGTTTTAAGAAGTCTTCACAAGCCAACGTTCCAAGTAACAGGAGTCGGGGTAAGAGGCAGTGAGGAGGAGAGCATGAGTCTTTAGGGAGAACCCTACCTTCGGTTTGCGTCTGCCCCAGGGGACCCGCTTGAAAGAGCCTGAAATGGTAAACGCGCTCACGCGTGACAAGCAAGGTTGTAACCGGAAACCCAGCTCCCAGTGGCCGGTTTGGAGGTCCTCACAGCCCCATCAGTGGGACGGCGAGCGGTTCTGAAACGCACAGACACGCGAACCCTGAGCGCTTCGCACGCCTTTCTGTTCCACTCGCTCGTGGCGGGTGAAAACAGCCGCGCAGGGGCTCGTTCTCTGCTTCCCTAGCTGGCCAGCGGGCTCTTCGCAGCCGAGCGCCACGGGAGGGCCCTGCCAGGTCCCCCTACGCGAGGCGGCGACGCGAGGTGCCAGGGCGCCACGGAACGCGCCTCTCTTGGCGTTTACTCAGTGGTCGGGGGGGCATCCCTGGGACTCGAGATCCCCGCCTGAGTCTCATAAGAAAAGCATAAGTCCCTAGAGCTAGTCAAACGAAGAACCGAACTTTTCTGCGAACCTGAAGTTAGGAGGGGGCGGGAGCCACATTAGCGTCGGGTCCGCCTGACTCTGGCATCCGCGTGGATGCGATGCGGGGTAAGAGCGGGGCTCGGAGAGGAAAGCGTGAGACGCCGGTAAAACCGGAGCCTAAACTGTTCCCTCCTTCGGAGGCGTGGGATGCAGGGCGGGAAGACAGCTGCGCTGGGAGCGGACTTCGGACTGGCAAAGCGACCCGACAGGTGAACGCGGCGGGAGGGAGCAAACGCGTAAAAAACCCTGCACTTACTTCTCCGCTGGCGCCTTCCCCGGGAGGCGTTTTGGCTGCCGATGTATTCCATAAAGTTCAAAATGATAAAAAACCAAGAAATCAGTCGCAAGTGCATAGTAACCCAGTAATGTTTCCCTTCCTTTTCTCCTTTTTCTTTTGATTGTTAATTATATTGAATGTTTTAGAAATATATGTAGGTGTTAGGCGTAATAGAGAGAGAGCAAGAGAGAACCCAAGCAGCGGACTTCTCCACTCTGATCCGATGGGCGTGCTGGGATGGCAAACGAAGCGGGTCGGGTGGACTGGGAAACCAACTATTGTACTTTCAAATTGTCCGAGCCCTGAACTGCGGCGGCTCCGCTAGGGTGGCTGTCAACGCCGCGAGCGAGGGTTCCAGGAGCAGCGAGCGGCCTCGGCGGGGCGGCCGCAGGTAGCATGGTGCGCAGCGGC
>NW_006494612.1:17644952-17651399 GCF_000325575.1 Pteropus alecto | reverse complement strand
GAGGGAGCTGGAAAAGTACAGGCGTTGCGATTTGGCAGAGGGACGGGAAGAGGCGCCTAAGGGGTCTCGGGTCTGCAGCGGAGCATCTCTGGACCCTGGAAAGAAGGCGGGAGAATACTAGCCAGGGGGAGTGGGGGAGGCACTGCGTGCGGAGAAGAGCCCTCCAAAGCGTAGCTCTCCCAGGGAGAGGTGGGCGCACTGGGCTGGGAGTGCTGAGGCCGAAGGTCGAGCGGGCGCGAGACCCCCGCCCCCACGCCCTAGTTCGGCTGGTCTCCGCTACCTCAGGCTGGGCGCATCCTGCTCTCGCGGGCAGAGCCGCCCTGCATCGCCGCGCCTTCACCCCCACTGCTGGCGCGCAATGGCTGGCCTTGGGCAGCTCGCCCCTCGCCCGCTTGGCAGATCGCTGGAGGGTTTCTGGGGGCGAACTCCTTTCCAGTTTTCTTTAGCCCCTCCTCTGTCGCTTTTCTCTCTTTCAATAAAAGCTGCAGTTGGGCACTGGGCGGGTGGTCCGGTGGAAGCTCCATGGCCGCGAACGGTCAGCTCGGCGGCGGGTTACCTGCCTGGAGGGGGACAGACCCAGGGGTTTGTGCGCTCAGGATACTCCCTTTGGAAGTTCAGTTGTGCTGCGCTTTCTTCCAAACTGAGCCGTCGCTGAAGCTCTGGAAGATTCCTCCTCCCCTCAGGCAGTTTCCTCCGTAGTAAGCTTGCCCGCGCTCGGAGCTCTTCCACCCTCCGTCTCTCAATCTTCTCGAGAGGATCTGTTGTGCAATTTGGTTTCTCATCTGGGGGTCTGGAAATGATATTTGGATAGATTTTTCCCGGTCTTGAAGGAGGAAGGGAGGGTCCACTACTTCCTTCTATTCTCAGAGCAGGTAGGGGCCCCATGGCAGCAGAAAATAAGGTTCGCCAGTCCACCCAGGAGAGGGAGAAGCGTGGGCCGGCATTTTCTGAGTGATGTACACACCCTGGATGTTGTTAGTCAGTGGTAAGCTTCCCACCGCTTCTCCAGCAGCACAAGTCGATATGCCTCCAGTAGTTACTTAGGAAGTATTCAGTTTTATGTCACAAACCCCCAAAGTGGTTTTAATATAAACTTGTCCTGTGTATTGTATTTAACAGAATATCTGAAAGAGTACACCCTGTAGCATTACAGTTTTACACAGCTCCAAACTTCGGAGCTGTCACTTTGAAAAAGTCTCTGATTATAGACACCTTGCTAATTCTTATGCTCAAATAATTTGGGTTAAGAAAATAGCTAAAGCCTTGGGGAGAAACAAGTAAGATTTGTATTCTTCTCTCTTTCCTCCATTTGTAATCCCTATTAGTGAATTGTCTTCAATTTATGCGTTGTTAAATGAGAGGAGAAAAAAAGATATGGCTTCTGTCCACCCCATTTTGCAAGCTTGCAATGCTTCGCATTGTCCTATGTCTTTGAAGTTTTGAATAGTGTAGTTGTTATGCTACCTAAAAGTAAGGATCAAGGGCATGAAATGGCCTGGATGTAAAAGGAAGGGAGCATGAAATATAAATTCTTGTCAAGATGCTAAAAATTAGAATCCTGAGAGACTGGCCTTTCCATGCATTAGCTAATTTCTTAATGAAAGCACTTATTACTTTGCGTACCTGTATTGGAATTTTGAAGTAGTAATAGTTTACTTTAGGGTTTATGTTATGGGAAAGACAACAACCCCTTCAAGACTATGATTTTGGGCTTATTTTTAAAAATTCTCACTTGCAACATTTCTCTTTCTGGGGTGGCTTCTCTCTCTCTCTCTCTCTCTCTCTCTCTCTCTCTCTCTCTCTCTCTCTCTCTCTCTCTCACACACACACACACACACACACACACACACACACACACACACACGCTCCCCTCTTTTATCTGTTGCATAATGTCCAGTTGCAAATAACTGAGTTTATCACTGAACCAGAAAAGTTACAGATAACAGGACAATTTCAACAATGATTATCCAAAAAAGAAGCTATTCTATTTTTCTGTGCCCATCACAGTCAGCTTTGCTTTCCTTCTCACTTAATGCCTCAGATCCTGAATATCTGCACCATAAAATGTGGGGGATTTAAAGGCTGTGGGAGGCTCCCTTTGAAAAGGACTCCAGAGAAGGCCTTTCTAATCCAGGATACTTGAGCCGGATGGGATGAGATTGCAAAAGGGATGTAAAAAAGCAATTTGGTGAACAACTTCAGGGAAATAAACATGAAGAAAGACATTTACTTTTTACTGTGTGTTGTGCAGACATATGTTAGCTTGGATGAGAACAAGAATGGCAGTGTAAATAAATAAACAAACACAGTGAGAAGCCGCAGTTCTTGAGCCATCCCAGAAAAGTACTAAATGCAGTGGGCAGGAAAAGCTTGTCAAGGAATAAGCGCTGTTCTGAGGAAACATAAGGAAAACATTAAATAAACGGCGAGTGTATTTTTTCTCTCTTGACGCTATGCTTTAGAATAACTTTTTCCTGATCCATGTTACTATACTATTAAATGTGTGTTTACTTGCCTGGCTGAATCTTACATTCCCTCAACTGTCCTAGCAACTTACGTCTTTTTTTTTTTTTTAATGAAGAAAGCAACACTCACAGAAGCCTGTAGCTGCCAATGATTTCCAGGGCCCAAGCCTAAAGCAAGTTAAAAACCATAGTCTCAGCACAGAAATCAACATTCACTTGTTATTTTTCTCCAGAAAACTAAAGTCTCAGGGAGTTTGGATAACCAGGAGTTTAAGAGAGTTGGGCCAGAAGAATAGAATAGTTTTGGACAAAGACAGAGGATTAAACACATCTAAATTAGTGAAACTCTTCATCTCTCCTTTACCACCTCCCCCACCAGTGACAAGTTATTTTTGTCCATTGCAGCAGTGGCGCTTTAAGAAGAGAAAATGATTGTCATATTGTTGAATCCATACTGCAAATATGTGAAAGGGGGTGTGCTCCAGAAAGAGAGAGCAAGCCCCACAGTTTGGAATGGGATATAACTGGTAATGATGAGAGATGTTTGGCAAAGTTTGGGCTGACATCAGTCATTATACCACAGAGCTGACATGCAGATCCTGAAAATGCTCAACTCTCCAGTTACTCAGATCTGGAGGCATCTGAGTAAGTCAAACAGGGTACTGCTGGCGGGGTCTGTGTAACTGAAGCAGCTAGAAGTCATCCTTGAAATATAGAGCAGACACTAGTATTTGAAAGACATTGAAATTAGTAGATGAAGGACAACTACTATTTTTAGAGAGAGAAATCAATGAGACAGAATTATTATAGCAATTTAAAAAATGATTAAATGGTTATATAGCATTAAGAAAAATATAGCATTATATAGCATGAGAAAATCAAGACTCATGATGGATTACTTTCTGTCAGCAAGAAAGAATGTTCTTCCTCCCAGTTGAAGCTATGGACACACTGATAAAATTGTGGTAAGCACTGTCTGGTCTGCCTATTTTTAATAACTTTTTTCTTTCACAAATCCGTTAATTCTTGGGCTCACTTAAAAAGTTAATATCCAATAGTACTTAATAAAGAATTTAATACCTCAGAAAATCTTGTTTGATTATAGAGCTTTAATATAAAGAAGCTGTGTGTTGTAGTAAGAAGGTCACTAGGCTTTTAATCTAGGGGTCAAGGTCCGTCTTTTTCTGTATTTGTTGCATTTCTGATTTCTTCATCTGAAAAATAAGGGATTTCAGCTAAGTGATCTTCAAACTCCATTTTAACTCTGAAAATAGTGGCAATATGTCCAAAAAACAAAGACAGGCTTATAATTGCAAATGTCAAAGCTATTTCTAGTTATGTGACATCACAGCTTTCACTTACAGAATTGTATTTAATTGAATAGGTTCAGATTTAGAAATCTGCTTGGAAACTCATTGATTTTCTGGAAATGTGACCCATTACAAGAATCCTAGAAGACTGGCTTAGCAAAATAGGTCCAGGACTACTTTAATCTTTCTAGATGTCCCTAGACTTTGAGACAAGGAAGAACAAATTTTAAACCTCGGATTCTGGGTAGATGCCTAGAGAGAGTAGGGGACAGAACTTTTGCACCTCCCAGGGGTACCATTCAGTCTCTGTCTTCAGGAATAGTGGATGAGGAAGGAACATGGATTTCATTGAATGAGGATTTTATTTTGTGTCATTCTTTTCTTTTTCCTATCTTTATTTTTGGATGAGGATTTATATCCATGTCTTTTTTTGTCCTAGGAAACTCTTCAGAAAGTCAACAGTGAGGCTTGAGTGGCTGTGGTCACAGCTTTAGGTTGAGGGATTACTAGCAAAGATATAAACGTACTAGAGTGCAAGGATAGATGAGGGATAATTTTAATGAGCAATTTTTTGGAGTTGTTTTTGCATGTGTTATCTCAAAACAACCTCAAAACACGTTGTTTCATAGATGAGACAACTAAAGTCAGTAAGGTAAAGCCACTTACTTGAGTTTATGTAGAAGCTATTCTGGTTATTTTGTATTATTCCAACATCTATTTATCTGCCTTCCCTGACCCCTGAATATTGACTTCCATGGACTAGTCATCAGAGCTTCTTCTGGTTTCTGGTGTAATTCAGTCAATGGGGCACCAGAAGGAGGTCAGAGCATGGGAGGAAAGTGATTCTGCTCCCTTCTTGCTTTGGCATAATTCTCAAGGTGGCCATGTCCCTTTGGGTGACTACAGCTCTGTCAAGCAGCCCCTTTCTCCTGGCTCTAGCTCTCAACCGGGCTTCAACAACACCATTTACTCTCTCTGCCTCTTTTAGGCAAAGGAGTGGAAATGGATTCCTACTATTTCTAGACTCTGGGTGCCTCACATCTCTGTTGTTTCTCTTAACTCTGCACTATTACGGATAGTCCTTTTGTAAAAGTATCTTCCAAAAATTTTTGCTGGGTCCCTAAGTAACACATAAGTGTCAGACCTGAGACTTGAAATCAGGTTGTCTGATTTAAAACCATTGCTTTTTCTGCCATGTCACCTGGCCTTTCCACTGGAGTGCACTCTGTTTAAAGCTGAGTTTGGTGAAGGGGAGGGAAACTGGAGAGGCTGGAGGGTTCCAAGCCAGGAAGGCTTATCAAGTAAGGAAGTAGGCACATAACAGACTTCAGAGAAAGGTTGTGGACTAGACCAGAATGAATAACTAGAATCAAAATAGCAAGGAGCAAAGCAAAGTGTATATTCAAAGTTGTAGCCAGGTATCAGAAACAAGGCAATAAATGGGAAAAAAAGGAACAGTCAGGATGAGGCAGCAGCAAAGAATAACATTGATTTTAAGGCGGTTTTGATGAAGTCATTTTTTACTTATTTTTTCCTGCTATATTTAAAACCAGGTTTGCACAATTCATAGGTGAGCGAGGATACCTTATTGGAAAGAGAGGCAAAGGGCGACAACTAAGGTAGATCAATCATCTGTTCATCCCACAAATGTTTGTTGATGGTGCCTGCTAGGATGATTCCAGGCTAGAAAGAGTAGCTGAGTTTTAAACGTAACCTTTATGATTAGAATATTAAAGAATGACTTTATAGGTTGTGGAGGTGCTCAGGTTAAAAATAATGCTGTAGTTTATGAAAAAGAAAATGTCATGCAGAAGCACATAAGGGCATGCTCAGGAACAAGGTTTAGGAAACATTTCTTCCAAGTAGCTACATTAAAAAAAGATATCTTTTCATCTATATACTTGCCTTTCATTTATGGTTTATGTTTGTTCATATCGATGTATTCAAGCAGTTACTTTCGGCCAGCCAGTTACTCTTATTTCAGGATTCGCTGAACACGTGACAAATACCATGCTAGGCTTTAGAAATACAAAACTGTGAAGACTGGGACCTTGCCCTCGAGTGGAACACCCTCGATGAGGGAAGCAGGCACACAACCCATTTAAAGCTTCCGTTAGATAAATGCTGTGTGATAAAGGCTGTGTGGTATGTTGTGGGAAGAGGAAAGAGGAACAATGCTTGGGAGTGGAGGGGAGATAAACTCTGTGTCTAAGATGTACAGATTTCAAAGGACTGATGGCGAGTCTTCATGCAGATAAGGAAAGATTCCTTCATTTACTTTAGACTGGCCCTGATTCAGCGGTGGAAGGATGAGCTCTTCTATCTTGTTTTGTGCAACTCAGTGGTCACGGTTGTCTGCCTGCTTGCTAGGGAGGCAGCCATACTCTGGAAGAGGTATCAGGCAGTTCAGTGTGGCTCAACATTGACCATGTGGGAGTGCTTTTAATGGCTGATACCTGTGTAGGGGTCTAGGTAGGTTAATGATTTGAACAGTTTACTGTAGCTACACTGTGGGTAGATTCCTCTCATGTGAAAAAAAAATGACATTGGATTTCTCCTATTTCCTACAAATGTTTGAGTATATTTTGAGTGACCAACAAAGAAATGAAGGTCGACCTTCCTAGGCATCCAGCTGCTCTCACCCTCCTGCCTCATCCCACATGATCCACCAT
>NW_006494612.1:17643636-17644416 GCF_000325575.1 Pteropus alecto | reverse complement strand
TCTAGAGACATGAAAGGGGAAGCTGCAAGTCCCCTTAGAAGCTCTCCAGAGTCATTTTCACTACACTTTGTTGGGCAAAGCATGTTGCAGGGGGAGCCCAGATCCCAGGGTTTACTCAATATACTTCGTCTTTTGATATGAGGAACTGCAAAGAATTGTTAGCTATTTTTAATCCACTGTAGAGCTAATGAGCAGTTTATCTCTGTATAAAGTCAAGATTTTGAACCCTTTGGCTGGTCAGAAAACTAATACTGAATTGAAATAGGAAAGCAAAATAGAGGTTTATCATATACCCTCTCTGTAAAGAGTGTTCTGCTTCTAGATTAGTTCTTTATCTGGATGGATTGAGTTTCAAGTTTAGTCTTGAGCCCTCACAATATTAAATCAGTACTAAGTTCCAGGCCACTTCTGGAATGAAGTTTTGGCCTTAAGTCCATAAGTAGAAAGCCATATGGTTTGAAACTCATAGAGAAAAATTGTTGGGGCATTCTGATCTTGGGGAAAGTCACAAGGGCTTCCCTTATACAGAGGTAACTTTGGCCTATTATTTTCCCTCCTTTCTCTCTTGCCTCAAGAGCTAGGATAGCATTACTTAAGATTTGTGAATACAACATAGAAGGCTCCTCATTTAAAAGAACCACTGTGTAAATGCCTTCTTGATAGGAGGCCTTTTGTCTACTAAAATTGACAGAAGAACTTATTATTTTAATGCACAAGAATGAAAAGCACTATCTTTTTAACTTACATAATTCTAAGATTTAGTGAAATAAATTCGTTTTT
>NW_006494612.1:17633381-17643609 GCF_000325575.1 Pteropus alecto | reverse complement strand
CTACAAAATATATTTATCTTAAGTATTGAAGTAGGCAAGTAAACTAGTGGATTTCTCCCTCAGTATTAATTGATTCTCTGCCTTACTTAAGAATAATGTGGACGTGGTTCCACAGTGTAGCGGTTAGCATGTCTTCTTTACATTCAGGAGGTCCTGGGTTCATGCCCCAGTGGAGCCACAGTCCATGGTCTATGGCCACGCCTCCCTGAACAAGCCTGATGTCTGATCTCAGAAGCTAAGCAAGGTCGAGCCTGGTTAGTACTTGGATGGGAGACCACCTAGGAAGACCAGGTGCTGTAGGCATAAATAAAAAATAAAAATCAAAAAAAGAATGATGCATTGATGTTGCATGACTATGTGGTGAATTTTCATTATCTATGATCGTAAGATTGAATGATTTTTTATTAACATGGTAAATTATTTAAAATACGGTGTTTCTCATGATTTTATTATACTTAGGGCATGGTATTATACTTAGAAATTCAAGGCCACCCTGACTTCCAATAGATAAGTAATAACCCCAGATGTCTTCCCCAAATAATATTTATATGTATAGCTTGTTTTTCCTCCCCCGCATGTCTCTCTCTGTATAATATTCTTTTTGTTTTCGCTGCTGAAATTCACATCATTATATTACTTGAAATCATCACAATTAGAAATTTATTTTAAATGCAAATATTCCCAAGAAAGTTAAGAAGGGGGAAATTAATTAGATTGTTTTCTTCTTAACAGATCTCTGGTATTTGGTAAGGGGAGAAGGTCCGACCTGTGAAGGCATTTCAAAATGAAAATACGTGGGACTTGTGTCTATTAAGTACGCTGAGTGACTATGAGAGATGGAAAACTGAGAGCAAAAACAAAAGCTGCAAGAAAAAGCAGCAGCAGAAAGGGAGGTATGAGTGTTTAAGGATGAACTCAGTTTTCTAGGTATGGCCCTGTGAAGCATTGATACAAATTTAAATTAGACATCTTATTGCAATCCTCTTAATGTAGGAAGAATTTGTGTGAAATATTACACAATGGATTATTCTAAAATTAATTAAAAATTCTCTGACATTGATTAATCTAAAAGTTGTCATGTCTAATGAATTAAGAAAGAAATATTGTCCAGAAAATGTACTTAAACATTGAAAGTAGATGAATATATACTCTCAAACACAAAAAGTAAGGTAAAACATACTGTACCATTTTTACTCTTCATCCATTTCTTTTTAAAATTAATTGTCATCGAATTGCTGATGTTATTGACACTTGTCAGTGAGGATTGTATGAAAGGGTTTTCTCTTACACAGCTGACTTTTAAATGCTTCATTGGGGAAATCCTCAGTGACAACATAAATACCTTTCATTAGATACTAGTACCAGTACCACATTTTAATTTAAAGACTGATCCAGCTAATGAAGACCATTTTGTTTAATTTATAGCCCTGAAGTTTAATACTCTACATTGCTTAATTTGAAGATAACAGTTTTGAAAATGTTAAGCAGATAGATTTTTCATCCCTTGAACATTATGTTGTCCTACAGCTACTCCAGCTATTGAATCAAGACCATTTATTATTTGAGGGTAAGGGCAGAGATCACTTAGACCATAATTTTATTCTTCCACTTTGAGCCTCAAAGCTGCCTTTCTCAAATCTCTAGTTAATATTATTTTGCCATGAAATTGTTGAGAGAGAAGAAATTTCTTAACTCCAAAATTTTCCTTTTTCGTGTACAAGCAAAGCTGGGGATCTAAATATAGAGTTTTACTGAAAGTCTTAGTGTAGTGAGGAATCAGGATGGAAATGGTGTCCTTGTCAGAGGGAAGAAGTAGAGCATCCTTCCGGAACTGGAGGGAAGAGAGTGGGAGAGTAGGAGAAAGAAGTCATAGTGCAGTCTCCTCCTGACAGTTCCTTTATGTCCCTTTTTATGTAGGAGGGGCGGAATTATTACGGATATCTAGATCCTTGTATAAAATGTCTATAAGAAACTTATAATAAAAGTTGGAAGATGAACTAAAATTCCTCCCTGTATTGGTGGGGCCTAATATAATAGGTCAAGGGCATATTTGTTTGGGGGCCAGAGATATCTTGAGCAGCACTCAAGTATAGGTAAAAAGTGACCAAAGGAGGTTTCCATATAATGCTGGCCCTGGCATGGCCTTATGTGGCAGCCATGGGGCTGCTTAACAAATAGTCTATCTATCTTCAGTACGCTTCCTGAACATGTGTACAGATTTCATTTCTCTGCCCCTCTCTCCTTTTAAAGTTAGGTATGGAATGTATAAATTGAAAGAAATGAGCAGAAGGGACACTAAGTCACTGCAAGATAAAAGCTTTAAAAGCCAGGGTCGGGTTTACAACATTCTCTTTGCAGTGCTGTGATGGTCATGAAAGCACATGAGAAAATGAATCCTTCCCCAGACTAGGTCCCTTTGGGACTGTGCTGAACAGCCTTCTCATCCCCACCCCTCACCCCTACTCTCCCTCTCCCTCCACCACTGACTATGTAGCATGAGTAAGAAACACCACTTGGTAGTTATCGGGTTACTGAGGTTTCCCTTAAGTCAGATTCTGATTCTGTCAATCAGCGTAGGTCCTAGCATATATAAATCAAGATATATGTGCAGAAAGGGAATACATAAGAGAATAAAAATACGTAATCTCTACTAAAACAATAAAGAGGGAAATAATGGATAATTTATGGGGTAAGATTCAATAGGTCCTGATTGATAATGGGCAAGATTGATCGAAAGATAGAACAGCTGAATTTTTTGGAATAAGATATATTTACTGTTGTTGAATTAATAAGTATTTAAAAGTTAAATACAAGAATGGATTCTTTCATTTTATTATATCTTGTTAAAAAATGATTATCTTTAATTCCCAGTGGAAACATATAGGTTTTGGAGAACTTGAAAGGTTCGGTAGATAAGCCAATCAATCTTTCACACTTAGCAAATATTTCAGTCTTGTGCCATAACTCCTTCCCTCTGAAGTGCGCGTTATCTCTGTGATCGTGGGCTCTGAATCACTAAGCCCAGGATCCTACACACACAGTGCTTTATACTGTTACTGCCAGTCTGGGGGAGCAGGAGTACAAAAAGGAAAGCTGTTTCCACATGAACCTGAGGTAGGAACACATTTAAAGAATCCTTGAGAGACAAAAGTGTATATGGGGAGGGAATTTCCTTTTTTTTTTTTGCGCCAGCTTTTAAAAATACAGAACAAATTTCATTTCTCTCTAATGGCAAGTTATACCAGCATAAGGTCTCTGTACTGAACTGAAATTTCAAAAGCAAATTGGAATCTTTGCCTGGAAATTGGTAAAACTTCTGATTCTTAATAAAAGTTCTAGTTTAATTTGACCTGCAAAATTCATAGAATTCTAGAACTGGAAGGACTCTTAGAGATCATCTAGGACATATTATTTTATTTTGTAGATAAGGAAGCTGGGACTTGAAAGATTAAATGGCTTGCCTAAGGCCATACTGGCAAAGCTGAGACTAAAGATCACTCCCTCTCATTATTAGGATACTTTTGACTACATCAATATTCTGAGTGCTATTTCACTTAGCATCCAGTGTTTCATCACCCATGCTACTGTAGAAATCCATATTCTTTTGTTTCATATCAATAGAATCTGAGAACAGTTCATTCATTCACCAGTTCATTCATTCATTCACTCACTTATTCAACATTTCTTTTCTTTTTCTTTTTTTTTTAAAATACCTACAGCACCTGGTATTCCTAGATGGTCTCTCATCCAGGTACTAACCGGGCCCGACCCTGCTTAGTTTCTGAGATCAGATGAGATCTGGCATGTTCAGGGTGGCATAGCTGTAGACTCAGCATTTCTTTAGTACCTTCTCTGGGCATTGTCCTTGATCCTCACTACTATTTTCAAGCAAAGAAACCTTTATATAGTTTAAAATAATTATGAATGTATATGTTTTCTTGGCTTAAGCATTGTAATTCTGGTTCTTTTAATAATTTTCATTGACTTTCATATACTTGTATTTGCAAAATCTAGTGTCAGGTAACTTATGAATATAATAGAAGAAAGATTTAATATTTCTGCATTTAGTTTCTTAAATGAAGCCCAAATTTTTTTATAATACAGCACTCAAATATGAATTTGCTACAGAAGTGGCTATTTTATTTTCCAGTCACACTTAAGAAATAAAATTACAAACTACTTAAAAAAACAAGGCAATGTGTTTATTTCATATATTATCCTATACTAGTATTGCTGAAATTTATTTATTTTCACATTACTACAATGTATGAAAATCACTGGATTCTTCTTCCACACTGCCTATTAGTGAGAGTGCTGAGTGTCCACTATGTGGGCAATAAAAATAAATTTATTAAATATTGTGAGAGTAACATGAAAGAAATGAAGGACACAGGTCTCCAGGAGCTCATAATTTAGTAGTGAAGAAAATATGAAGAAGTATATAAACAATGAAAGTGTTATGCTATACATACTTTCTTATACCTAGAAAAAGTTTTCTCTTTAAACTACGAAGAAGTGAGCAGAACTAGTTTAGTTCAGTCAAGGTGCCAGTCTTTGAAGACTCGAGTGCTGAGCTAGATTTTTGATGAAGATTTGAGAAAGGACAGTTCAGATGCTGAAGTTACTTCTTATTCAAAGAAAAGACTTAGGCTCAAATTTTTTTCTCTGTCCTTCCATTAAGACCAACTAAATGGCCCATTCTGTGCATATGCCCCCTCCGAATGTTCAGATTCACAACCAGCAGCAATTTCTGAGCCTTCACATGTCAGGCCCTAGGCAAAGCACTGTTGTATGTTGTCACATTCATTAACCTAATAGTTCTTTCACCTAGTTTAGCAGGTTATTCTCAATCTTCTCTTCCATGCTATTTGTCTTACTTACCACTGGAATCTAAAATATATAAATAATATGTCTTGGGGAGAGGGAAAGGAAAGGCAAGTGAGTGAGCACTAGCTCTAGCTCTGGCCTCATTCCCAAAGACATCAGTTTAATAGGCCTTGCCGCTCACCTGTGGTCCTCAGAGCAGTAGCCCTTAGAATACCTTGTTAGAAAAGCAGAGGCTAAGGCCCCACCCTTGACCTGTTGAATCACAATCTGCTGAATCATCTGAACCATTCTCCCATGTGATTTGTACTCACATTAAAGTTTGAGAAGTTTCTTTAATAATACACTAATCATTTGAGGGAGTTTTTAAAAATACTGATGAATAGGCTCTATTTCAACACAGTTAAATCAGAATCTGGTGACTGTGGCATTTGTATGATTTAAATACTTCCCAGGATGTTCTGGTGTGCCATCAGGGTTGAACACACTGCTCTGCTCTTTTCCAAATGTACCTAAAGATAAGAATCACTTAGAACCCTTGTTAACAAAATAGATTCCAGATTCCAGGTTTAGGACCTACTGAGTCAGAAGTCAATTTCCTGGGGAGATACCTGTTTATCTGTATATTTAACAAGTAACCCAGGTGCCATTTATTAACAAGGAAGCCCAGGAAACACTGGTAATTCTATGATGTGCCGGTCCTTTCATCTGGTGACCTTGTGGGGGCTTATTTTTGTCTCAGTGCCCTTATATTCTTTTACCAGGTGAGGAGAGGGTGTGACTCACAAAACAGGGAGGTAAACATGGAAAGGAGAGAATGTAGAATAAGTTCAAAATACCTGATAGGGTGAGAGCTGAGGTGGGGGTGGGGCTCGAATTAGCCTGCATCCCTTTATCTTTATCAAGAGCCATTGCTACACCTAGATCAGTGAATGATTCTGAACACTTCTAAATCTCTTTGTTTGGGGAAGGGCTGGTGCTGAAAGGGAACATTTCAGAAAAGATAACCAAAAGTTTTTAGAGTGAGAGAGAGCAAATCAGAATAGTTAACTTGATTGAGTCTTAGGGTTCAGTATGAAGGGAATGAGTAATTATTCTTCAAGATTGTGGGTAGCTATCCTTTGGGTTCCTTTTATTCTTTTTTAACCCCTAGATTAAGGAATACCAATTTCAAAAATGTGTAGTCTCTTTACTGGTAAATATGATACAAAGGGTAACAACAAATTTCTAATATTAGTGTGGATCTGTTCATATATCTACCATCTTGACATAGAACACCAGGTCAGTTTGACGATTAATTCTTTATAAAATCATGATAGTTGTCATTTACGACCTGGTTCTTTTAAGGCCTTATATTGATTTATAGAATTATTTGTACTTTTATTTGTTATATTTCGTAGTAGGAAATCATGTATTTTAAACATCTACGTATAGAGATGTATGGAGCACTCCGCTAGGTGCTCAAGTGAAAAAAAAATCTTAAAGGATACATCCCCTGTCTTTGGAGGGCATGAAATTCATTGTGGGGGTAGATCGGAACTTATAAACACAAAAAATAAACAACAGTGGAGCAGAGCATATATTGAGAGCCAAATGGGAGGTTCAGACAGTAAGTGCTAAGGAGGCTGAGAGTGCCGTTTGCCTTTGGGTGTTGTGCTTTGGTGTCTCCCTCTGAAAGGTGCCTGTATGAACTAGGAGACCGTTTTCTATTTCATCACCTATTTCACTTATAACTTTAACAATAATTTGACTTCTCCAAATATTAGCTGAATGCAAATGTTTCCTGTATTTCCCTTGGTGCTAAACTTAAAGGTATTTCAGAGACACAACGGATTATTTTATCAAGTTTGAGTATCTAGGGAAATTACAAGACCTAAGATAATTAATTTTTATAATACGCACGCAAACCGGACATTTGGCGAGTAACTTATCGTCCTGCCTCCTCGTTCTAGCAAGGAGTTGTGATTTCCCAAGGAAGGCAGAGAAGTTGGAAAACAGCAGGACTTTGCCACAGTTCGTAATTAATGAGGTGCTAAAAGTGCCGGAGCAGAGGTTCCCAGACTCAGTGTGTGACTCAAAGGGATGAGAAGCGCCCAGAATTTCAAACAAGTGTCACTTAAATAAACCGAAAGTGAAGTGAATCCAGTCTGTGGAACGGGAAATGGTCTATTGACATTGGGCCATTCCGTGACTGTGTAAGATACAACGTAATAAGGATTAGTCACCACATTTTGCAACTTGCGATAAACTAGTTTTTTTTTTTTTTCTGAATAGTGAAGAAAGTGAGCAATGATCTGTTTTACAGTATTCATGGAAATGAACTCTTAATGCACCAGTGTTCAAATAAATAACCAATCTGTTACAGATTCCCACCAGCATGACTTTCCTCTGCCCCTTTAATTTATATTAATCAATCAAGTTAATTATTAATATTAGGAGACAAGCCAAAGTACTTTTCTAATCAACTAATAGCTGAGAGCCAAAGCCTAATGAGAGCTTTTTTACTGGGAGAAGTATCACTGAGAGAAAATGACATAAGGGGTCATTTTGGACCATGAGAGCTGCCTTAAATGGAATATTTTTCTGCAGAGTAGACTTCCTGTATAAATTCGGATGAGTGTTAAGGTATCTTCAAATTAAGATTTATGGTTTCTTCTTCCATATTATTTTCAAGTTTCTAGATATACAATATCTAAATTTTAGGTTGTAGGTGCTAAAATAACACTTGTAATAGGGTCTACCTAACGTAGGATAGCAGAAGCTCACTAAAATATATATCTATATCCATAACTATATATCTATGTATGTATACATATGTACATTTATAATATATATATACTTTATATAGCTTCCCTGCTAGTCTGGAAAAGGACAAAAAAGATCTTGTATTATTTGATTATCTCAGCATGGGTATTATTCCAATGAGAGATTTCATAAATACTTCTATTATTATTGATGTATGGTACTTAATTTTTCAGTGATCTCAGGAAAATTTTTATATTGAATAAGTCTAGCTGAGATTGAGAATGCAAACCATGTGTAAGAATCTCTTAAATATATTTAAGTGTTAAGATTTTAGGAGAATTAAATCCCTTTTTGCAATATAGAACAAATAACGTGTATCTTGCCATAAAGGAACATATTACATTTGTATATTTAAAAATGAATGTATTTTCATTATATATATGAACAGATGAATCTAACTAAATTTGGTCAGTGAACTTTAAATTTTAAAAATAAAAAATAAAAAATTGTAAAAAAACCTTCGCGATAGGTTTATTTGATAGCATTTATTAAACGCTTGTTTTTTTAAAAAACACTACCTGCCTTATACTAAAGCTATTGCTGTGAATTTGGAACTTTAACAATTTAAATCATAGATCCAGTATTTGATGACTTGACTTTAGGGATCTCTTGTCCCGATATCTGTAGAAATGAGTTAGAGATATAACTTTGTAGTTTACTGAACAAAAACATTTCAATTTTGTTCTTAAAAAGTTAAGAAAGACCGAAATGATTTTGCTATTTTTTTTTTTTTAAGAAAAGCTGTAGATTTTTTGTGTGGGGAGTAGTATTGTAGCAAGCACTTTCCATTATATACATTACAAACATTTCCATGTTTTAAAGGGTGTGTTGAGAAAGCACTGGGTCAAGTCTTTTCCTCCAGCATACTCTAGAGGGAGTCAAATCTAAGAAAGTTATGTTTAATGCATTTCAACTGCTATTGGTTCTTTTAGAAATTTTTTTTCTTGGTGACAATATTGTTTTGACCCTCTTAATAAGAGTCCAGTACAGGATTTGGTTAAAAACTGGGGCTAAAGAGGCCAAGGTAGAAACTGACTCCCTATGTGAACCAATTAGCATCTTCCAGAGAAAATAACCTCCCCCTTGGTCACAGATTGCTTGGGTTACCTGTGAACCAATGCATATTTTGGCGTGAATGGGGACAGAGTGAGAGATAGGATGTGGAGGAAGAGAGTATTTATGGACCAGGGAAAATCCTTCCTCTCAGACTAGAATAATAAACTTCTATATGGGTCTCAATGCTACTAGTAATTAGCTTTATGAACTTGGAAATGCCATTTATCCCCTTTGAAATTCAGTTTTTTCAATTCTGCTAAAATAGATGGTTGAGCTAGAAGGTCACAGATCTAAATTTTATGATGTTATTTCAACAGAAGATAGTTTATGGTTTATATAAAAGTTTGTCTTGAAAGTCTGAATATAAGCCACTAGCTCCTAGAAAATCACAGGTCTAACATTTTGTTTTAAACATATTTACACCATTACTAAACATACACAACTGGACTGCTTTTTCACGTTTGCTCCTTTTATTGAACTATTTATTTAACTTGAAATTTCTTTGACTTCTATCTGCAATTACAGAAATTCTACATGTTCGTCAAGACCTTACTCTGCTAGTGTGCACTCCATAAAAACCATCTTGTCTCTCCCATCGCTATGGGAATGACTTCTGCTTTCTTCGAACTTTCCTGTCATTTTGCTTTAATTTTTCTTTTGTCATTATCGTTTTCTACCTTGCATTATAGTTGTTTTCTAGACATGTCTTACCTCTTCAACAATCTTCAAGCTCCTTAAGTGTAGGGATCAAGTAATCTAAACTTTACATTCTTCGTTTTAAGTAAATTGGTTTGCTCTAGGAGATGCTCAACACAAAATTGCCGACACAATGAATAAAAGAACATATTAGAAAAGAGTACTAGTTTATGAAAACTTATTTAGGCAGAGTCTATTTTAGTATTACTAGCTAGCAGTACTTCAGGCTTCATACTTGAATGCTGAGACTGCTCCTGTGTTTGTGAGGAAATAATTTTAGGAAGTTTTCTCTTTAGGAATTGAATGAAAAAAAAATATATTGTTTATGTTTTTCTTTTGTACCTTACATGTTTATTTCTAAGAAATCATACAGCTTCAATTTTGCTCTCTGGTAACTATAAGTTGGTATCTACTCAAAGTAGTTTTTGAGTGAATGTTTTTCAAGATTTGCATAAAATTTTTGCACAGTTAATCTGTAAATGTAGCACTTGGAGATAGGAGTAGCCAGCATTTTTCTCATCAAGTACCAATTTATTTCCATATCACTACAGGTTCAAATCTGCAGATAGAACCAGACATAGAAGTAAAAATTCTCACATTTAGTACAAGATGTGTAATAGGATTTTGCTTCACAATTTCTTAGTTACTGTTGTAACTTTGATTTCTGTTAATATGTCTCTTTCCTATCTTCCTACTTTCATTTCTACATTTCATTCTTTCCTTACAGCCCACAGCTATAACAAGGTATTTATATATTAGATGTCCTATGCATATTTTATTGCATTATTTTATTTGCTTTGATTCTCACTACTCCTCTTCCTTGACCAGGGTATGGAGTTTTGTCTAG
>NW_006494612.1:17629573-17633134 GCF_000325575.1 Pteropus alecto | reverse complement strand
TTTTCTTTAAACTTACATTTACCTATCTTCTCAGTGGCCTTTTTTCATCACAAACTTTTCATCCTTTCATCCTAGTTTAGCTTTTCTGTATTTCTTTCTTCAAGAGGCTTACATTTCATTTATTTTGGATATCAGCTTATACTGTGTGATCCCTTCCTTTGGTAACTGTACAGGCATAAATCCCTGATAATAAAATATCAAGTTGTGGATTGAAATTTTTGGATAGGAGGGCCTTGTGCATCATCATGTTCTTTATATTAGCATGCTATGATCATACGTGGTTTTACCAGTGGGTATGGGCAGAGTGTTATTTCTTCTACCCCATGTTAAATCTCTCCCACCCAGGTATAGTCTCCTCACCACTCAGCGCAGCTCAGGGTGAAGGCAGAGCTCTAGACAGATTGCTTAATTTTTCTCTCCCAAACCACTTTGTGCCTCCTCTGGACTGCTGTGATGACTGGGGTGAGAAGATACTCTCCATGTGAAATATATCTGAAATTATAATATTAATGATGGTATAACAGAGTAGGGTCATTGACCAATTGCAGAGTCAGAAAGTATCATAAAGATTGATATTAAAGGCCAGATAGAAATATAGTATTAGAGAGAAATACATGTCATTGGCAAGAATGAGCTCTAGGAGGAGTTCACGGAGGCCTGGTAATTACTTAGTTCTGCCCCTTGAATTCTGTTCAAGTGCTTTTTCTGGAGTTCCATTAAACTGAGCAGAGTGGAAGTTTACAATATCTAACAGAAACATAGACTGCAGATACTTTGTAATAACATATTTTCCAGGTTAATTTCTAAGGTCTTCATTGTAGAATGAGGATGTTTTCATATAAAATCAAACTATCGATGTAACAGAAAACAAACTGTATTTTTATCCTTTACAATAAAACTTTGAACAGAATTTTATCATTGAGATAATTAGCATCATCCATGCTAATTATCCATGCTAGCATCATTTTAGATTCTTAGTTTCTGTATCTTCTTTGATAATTTTTTTTACAGTTTGAGATGTATCTTTAAATTATAGAGGAATATTTTGAATGTTAAAGCCATTATGACTCTACTAAGGAGCAGTTGGCTGTCTGCCCTTATACTGTGGTTGTTACCATTCTTTTCTTTTGGCTTCAGAGCCAACTTCAGTTTCAGGCTGTCTTTTTATGCTATCGATAATGATAAGTGGTGGTGAAGTATAACATATATATGGCAATATCGATAAAGGGAACATAAATTTTATGAGATTATCATGGAATTGACAAACTCAATATTTCAGGAATTTAGATTGTATCATCTTCCTCCTTCCTTCCCTCCCTTCTTTCCTCCCTCCCTTCCTTTCTTCCATCCTTTTCTCCTTCCTTTTTTCCTTTTTTGTTCATTTCTCATTCTTTTAAAAGCTGGAAAGTGTGGATTAATTTATGAATTGATGTGTTGATGTATGCTGAACTCAAATCTTTTTTGAAGCTCCTAAAATGAACATCTAATAATGCTGGTACTTGAATATCTTGGAATAAAGCATTAATGCCATACATTTTTTAAATCTAGAGCTGAACATGTCATTGCTATTGTGTTTTTTACGAAGATGTATAAGGCTAGTGTCAAGATCATTCCCTGGAAAAAAATTAGTGCTAGAAGAGTAGTCTCCATAATAACCTGTGGGCCACTTATAGCCATGAAAAGGTTCCTAGTAGTCTTTCCTGTTTTTACCTTGAATATATGGTTTTTATTCTTATATTTTATATGTTTCTGAGTTCATATCAAGCATATCAAGGATAGACATGAAGGAACAGAAAAATTAAATAAATATCTTCCTTTTAACTGCTTAATTTCCTAAGGATTAATGGTAAGGACTTTGAGGACATATGTCCATTTCTATAGTGCAAAAATTCTCTCAAACATTTAGATATGACTGGAAATCCCACTGAAGTTCCTTGAACTAGAGAGGAAATAAAAGTTACTTTCATTTATAATAATAAAGAAAAATATTATAAAGGTTTATAAGGAAAATAGCTATGTTGGAGCAGAGGCTCAGAAATAAGGAAGTCATAATGAACTCTCTCAAAAGTCTTAACTGAATTATTACTAGTGATTTCTCTTGTTGCATTAATACTTCTGTTCAGTCTTGTGCCAAGATTTTTAAAATGCAAAAAGAAAAAAAATTGGGAAGTAAATCTTTCAATGGAGCTTCTTTATAAGCTTAAGAATTCACATTCTTCTCCACTTTTCCTCTCCCCACCCCACCAAAAAATTTTCATTGCCACTGTCGTTTCCATGATTGAGAAAACTGATACTTTGTTTTCCATACTAGAAAACAAGAAAATAGAGTAATATTTCTACTGCTATGTGTAACATAGATGCCATTAAAAATAATTTAATGAAGCATTTAGATGCACACTGCTAAATTGCTCAGCTCTGGCCATCAGATTTTATGCAGAGACTCTATGAATATTCACAAATATTCATCTATATTCATTTACACTTCTTTGAGCTCTCTTTGTATTTACAGCTGGAGATGCTTCCATTAGATATGGTAATATCTTAGTGTGTGCACTGAGAGGTCTCCAAATTGCCGGAATGTTTTGCCAATAAGTATTTGAATATTAGTTGGTTTGTTTGATTTAATACTATGTATACTTGTCTCCTGTAGGGGAGTTAACCATTTAGCATAATTTAAATACTTTTTCAGTATTTTGTTTTATGGTTTCTAATTTCTTTGCTTCATTAGTGTCTCCTTTTATTTCTGTTATAAATCATATTTTTGTTTTTTACTTGTCTAGGAATTTAGAAAGTAAGCATCTTGTGGTTAACAAGAAGATAGTGATTAACTAGTAGAATTAAAATTCTTTCAAAAGCACTTTTGTTTTCTTATGTTCCTTATTATTGAAAGTAAAAATATATTAATAACTTATGTAGTTATTCATTTTTAGTTGTATAATTAGTGTATTTGCATAATTTAACATACCCGTGGTAGAACTAAACATTTGCTTGGCCCCTCCTGCTTCTTGGGGTCTTGGCCACTTGCTCAGTGGAGATCTTTGGCCAACATACTGTGGAGTTACTTCATCCTCAAATACCACTTGCTGTGTCAGGTACACCTGGCAAGAAATCAGGCTTTATTGCGCCTGTTGAAGGGAGACCTGCAGCAGCATCTAAACCAGGCTCAACTCAGCTAAATGGATGATAGTTGTCTCTTTCAGCTGTTTCTGTGTTCAGATGAGCACTGAACATTGGGCATGAGATGTGCCTTTCTCAAAGGCTCTTCAGATGTGGCGACTAATTCAACCCAGAAGTTCTGGGGGGATAACTTGTGAGGAAAACAGTTGACCAATGAGGAATAATTGATGAGAGAGAGAGAGAGAGAGAGCTGATTCTCTAGTCATTCCCCATCCCACCCAACTGTTCCAAGGTGCAGCTGTTTCACGTGGCCTGCCAAGAAATATCCTCAGCTATGGTTTCCCAGGAAGCTTTGAGCCTCCATACTGCCCTATGTTGTTTCTGCTTTCCTTGCTGCTCTGCCTCATTTTCTGGTTTCTCTCAGTTTTGCAGCCCTAATTACAC
>NW_006494612.1:17622185-17629539 GCF_000325575.1 Pteropus alecto | reverse complement strand
AGCTTTACCTTAGCCTCTGTTCTTTAGAAATCTGGGTTTTGACAGATGTTTATTTGTTTTAAAATAAATCTTATATGGAATTATAAAAATGTAGGAATTCAATAAATTTCCCTCTCTCTATTTTTCTAGATTTTTAGTAGACACTTTTATATATTTAGGACAGATAATAATATGTATCTTTTTTTTTTGTTTTGTGTTTTTCTGTAAGTGGAAAAATCTTGTATGTATTTTCCTGAGATTTGATTTCTTCACAAAACTATGAATCTTAAACATTGTTCTATGCCAGGACATAGTGTTCTATCTCATTCTTTTAAACACAGTGTTCCATAGTATGGATGTACCATATGGATTTAACCCACTCCCTTTATAACTCACATTTACAAGTTTCCAATATTTTGCTGTTACAGATAATGTTCCAATAAATATTTTGTAAGTGCTTCTATGTGTCCATGTTCAAACATTTCTCTGGGATAAAAAAGTACTTTGAGTGAGATTGCCAGAGATGAATATTATGCACATTGTGAATTTTACTAGCTACTCCAAAATCCTACATCTCCCATCATCTGTACGCATTTTTACTGTGATCATTTTTAACTATTTTTAAACTCAGCAGCACTGGGTAATATAAAATTTTACTTTATGCCAAGCTCATATGTGAAAAATAACAGTTCACTGTTGTTTTAATTTATATTTCCTTAAGTAAGGAGGAAAAATAGTTTTCTATGTTTATGGCCACTAAAATTTCTTCTAAAAGTTTCTGTTTTTATTCTTTCCTTATGATATCATTTGGGCCCACATGAATGGTGAACTATATGGGAGTATTTTACTTTCTTTAGCCCTTACAGCTACTGAGGCACTTTTCTTTTGTACACGCACACACACACACACACACACACACACACACACACACACAGGTTTTTATACAAAATTATTGTTAGCATCCAATTATTTTTTCTTGTGTTTTTTTCATTAGGTTTTATAATTAATTTCAAGTTGATCCTATGCTTAATAGAGTTCGGCACTTACCCTCATTTTCAATAATATAATTATCTATTAAGTTCTAATTTTGAATTATTTCTTAGTTGCTAGAATTTTTTTTATTTTAACTTTCATTCTTTTATGACACAAGCAATTACATACTATAAAAATACAAATTCAGGTGAGAAAAATTTTCATACTAGTTAACATTTTGGTATATAACTTTTAAAGTATTTTCTATAATATACTTATAAAGAATCATTTTTCAAAAACTGGCTTAAATAATACCTATTTTCTAATCTACTTTTCTTACGTAACTGTAAAGTGCAAACATTTTTTGAGTCTTTATTATTTTCATAAATATGGCAAAGAAGGCACTTTTCTGAACCTTTGAATATCTTCATTTGCCTTTACAGATAAATTAATTATAACTTGGCTGAATATTAAATTATTAGGTCAAAAAATTTGGTCTCAACTCTTTTGACTATTATTATTATAGAAAAAAGCTATGTTGCCTCTTTTTCTTTGTAGTCATTATGTAATATTTTGTCTAGTCTGTGTTTATTTTTATGATTTTATTCTGATATTTGATGTAATTTTCAAATTCTTTATCAATTACATTCTCTTTTTTTTATATTTCTTTTTTTCTAGATATTCTTTTTTTTTTTTTTCAGGACATTATAGCAAAATGAGTATCATCATACTTTGATGGCAAATGGCCTTGTTTGTAATTCTCACTCTCTTCCTACTAATTTTGTCATTTTAGGCTAGTCATTTTTACCTTAGTTTCTATATCTATAAATATGAGGATGGATTTTTGAATTAGTGGATATGTGAAGTGCTTGAAATATTCTCTGTAATTATTAACTGTTGTTAACATATCTAGACATATGTTACCTACATATCCATCTTATAGTTTTTTTTCTTTTCCATAATATTTTGAGAGAATATTTCAAGCATGTCCGCTTCATCATTGGTTTGATTTCTCACCGTGTTAATATCATCTTTTATGTTTTCCAAAGTGGATTTTAATTCTGTTATTTCATTTTAGCTTAAGAAAGCAATTCTTTCTTATTTCACCTGCCTCCATGTTTTTGTGATTCTGCTGGTTTTTCATCTCATCCTTATGGCTTTCTCTTGTGTTTCATAGATGTTCTAACTTCTTGTGTTCTAATTAAAATATCTAATATATACATTTAAAATTTATTTTTTTTGAAAGTTCTATTTTTTCATTGTTCTTTAAATTTGATGTAACCTTACTCAGGTTGTCGTTACTTTTAATTTTTTTTCCAGAAGTCCAGCTTTCTCTCTTTCTTTTTATTTATTTTTCTATTTATTCATTCTTGGGGTTTGCCAACACACTGTGTGTGCATTTCCCTTTGGCTTCAGAGTCTGTCTCCTTTAGTGATGGTTAAGTCTACTCAGACTTATGACTCAAATGGCTGGTTAGTGCACAGAGTTCTTTCTCACTTTTCATTATCTGCAACTGTTTATATAATGTTGCTATCTAGGGTGTGATCTACTTTTATATTCTACTGCCTGTTATATGTCATTTTGAGCATATAAGTACATTCTTCAATATACCTTGCTTCCACAAATCTTATCTCTACCTATACTTGTGATGACTCACTTGTAAGAAGTATACTTTCTAGAAATAATTGTACCATTACTATTGTGCCCACGTCTATTCCCTACTCTGTTTCCTAGAGTTTACAGAATTAGACCAGATGTTGAAAGGGAGGCCCAAGGGTGGCTTGGGAGGTGGAAGTGTGAAGAAGTCCTGCTCACTTCAAAAACCTGCACCTACGTCTAGGATATATAGGAACTCCCTCTGGATAGTACAGTTCTGATCCCGTGAGCTGTGATGAATTAGTTTCTTATCTAAAGCACTTACTAGATTACTTGATACATGGTAGGAACTCAACAAATGTATATTCCTTCCTCTATATGATGGGCAGTGTCACTGACTTTGCATTTAGTGAGGATTCTTCTCAAATTCTGGTATTAGTTTACTTTCAGGTCCTAATGCCCAGTGTTATGTCATCTTTTCATTTCTTTTAGATGGTGAATAGTGAAAAGATTTATTAGGGAATTCCAGCTTTTCATACTACATTATGTATGTAAGTTTTAGAAATATTGCTCTGGTATCACTAGGGCAGATACATTGATGGGAATAAAGTTGAGGAAGCAAGAATAATTAGTAGACTACATTTATAAATCTAACCCCAAATGATGAAGACTTAACAAGTAAGACGATTACGAAGAAGAAGATATATTCAAGAGATATTTAGAAGGTACGATAATGAAACTTAGCAATTAGTTATATGTGATGTCTGGGGAGACTGATGAATAAGAGAAAGGAGCTTACAATGAGCAATAGATACTAACTTGCACTACTGATTCAATAACTTAGTTCAAGGGAGAAGTGGGATGCAGGGCAGAAAATTAAAAAATTCAGTTTTTGACATGTTAAGCACATGGAGTCTGCTGAAAGTCCATTTGGAGATATTCAGAAGGTAGTTGTAATTATGTATCTGTAGTTTAGGAAATAAGTTAGGACAGGAGATATGGTTTGGGGGTTACCAGCATATGAAAATGGGAGTAGAATGAATGATGTTGTATATAAAAGGCAGATGATAGGTAAAGGCAAGACTGTAGGCAGGGTCAGCTAGAAAGTTGCAATAGTCCAGGAAAGAAATGATCACTGATTTCTCCAGAACAATATCAAAACAAAGGGAGGGAAGGATCTCATTTCAAGAAGCTTACTGTGAAAGTGCAACTAAGAACATAACAGGGAGGTGGTTAGGAAGAAATCATCTGCTGGGGCTGCAGCCTAAGGAAAGACGTGAAAACTTGAAATGACTAACATAGGCCAATGGGATGGAAGGGCAAAGACCAGGGTCCAGTGAATATTGTAGGTCCAGTTGAGGCCAGAAACCAGAAATTTGTGGGGGCCACAATTTTCACAATACATGATTTTCTCCTCATTTCCTAGGTGTTAAGAATGAAGGAGGTAGATTTGTTGCATTGATGAAAGTTTAGAGGTTTTCTGATTAGCAGACATTTGGTCCTGTCCAAAATGTTCACAGAAACATTTGGTCCATGTCATAAGGTCCCTGATACTTGATGGTTTATATATGGTCCCATCCAAACCGTCCATGGAGACATGTGGTCAACACTGACCTATCTACCTTACCCCATGTGCCTTACCCCATAAGCTATGAAGGTGAGAATGGTTATTATTGGAAATATAGTCACAATTATTGGACCAATAAAACATGTTGGTATTTTTTATGTATTAATCTGGTAAATCAAAAGTATAAGCAAACATTATGGGCTATTTGAACCCAGGGAGGTTTTCTTAAGCGTGGACATTCTTGACATTTGACATTTGGCAGATGTTTTAGTTTTAGTTTGTCTATGGCCTGATATGTCAGTGTAATAATTATCCTATGTGCAACAACAGAAGTGGCTGCCAGAAGGATGAACCCCAACAATAAGTACATCAGAAGACTATCTGATGCTGTTTGAAGACTGCAAGATGGGTCTTCAACATCTATATCATCTCTCTATCCTGGCCACGCTATTTAAAACTTTCCTTGGATTACTTTCTTTGGATTAACTTTAAAAAAGAATGCAAATCTCATAATAATAGTGAATTCACAATAAGACGAGAGGGATTTAGCATCTCTTTTACACAGACAGAAAAGAGTGACCAAGTCAAAAGTGCCAGATACATGACTGGAGAATGTAGATTATACTGGTTATAGAAAAAAACACAAGTTACTACTGTCATTATTTCTTAATCCAAGCTGTTTTCTATATTTCTAAGACCTTACAGTTTGATAAAAATGAATGACAAGAATGAACCTATCCACTTGTAATTTTGCTTCACTTTCAACTTTTCAAAAGTATAGTAACATATATATATTTATAAATACATATTATTTATAAAATTTCTTTTATTCTGATAGGTCAGATCACTTAATAAATATGGCGAGTTAAACCAACTAACAACCTAAATATTTTTGTTGGAGTGGCAATGTGTGTTTGCTTCTGTGATGGTCTGTTTCCAAAGATAACTTCCCGCTTTCAGTTCCTTTAGGGCAGGGATTTTGTTTTGTTCATCATTTGGTATCCTGTGCTGAGTGAAATGCTTTAAATATAGTAGGCGATCAATGACTTTTACTGCATAAATAGCAGAGCATGAAAAATTATAAACTCAAAGGGAAATTACAGTTTAAAATGTAAATTCTTGGGGGAAACTTCCATTGATAGAAATAAGAACCCTGCTTACCCAGGGCCCTATCATGCAGACCTAAAGGAAACCAAAACTATGAATTCCAATGTGTACTTATTGAAATAAACAATTCCTCTTTTTTTGTGACACGAAGTTGAGTAAGCACATAAATCTGGTTTTGGCCAATTTGGTGTGTCCAGAAAGAGAGCTTGATTCATAATATAGGTTAGTTGGGGTGGGTTCACTATTTCCCATCATTTCTGAAACTTCTCAGTCCTTTTGTCCCCATGTGAATAGTTTTTTTTTTTTTAAAGCAATATTGACTTTGCTTTTGAGTAGGAGGACTTGTTAGACCACAGACTTCCAGACTCGATTTTTGTATATCCTGATGAAAATTCTCAAATTTCCCTACTGAATGTAAACATCTGTGTGATGTGTTTAAACTGAAATTTACTGAGTGTTGGCAATGATTTGCTGAAGTGAATAAGGTGGCGCATTTGTATTGATCGAGTTGTCTGGAACATTGAAGTGATAAAACAGAATCTAAGTTAGACTATATTAGCATGTTGGCCTCAGGCCACCACGTGCACTATACCCTCTGCCACTTCTGTTTCCACCTATGACAGATGTCTCTGGAATTTACTGACCTCTCTAGCTCTTTGACATTCAACTTAATTCTCCACATTTTGTTTCTTCTTTCATATTTTCATGTTATGATCCTTCATCCTCTCTATCTGCATCTTTCTCAAACCATATTCCAGGGCAGCTGCCCCAAACTGGATATAATGCTGATAACATTAAAAATATTGATTAGAAATCCAAGGAGCCTTCATAAAGAATATCATGTAGATAATGGTTCATACTTCCTAGAATTTTTCATAAAAGATTTATGGTACTGACAGGACAAAGAAATTAAATGTTATAGCTGTGGTAACTGAAAAATAATATGCCAATATAATTCAATTATAAATTATTACCATTTGAGACTTGCAAAAAATGTGTTGAACATCCTGAGAATACAACTAAAAATAAAGTGCAAATTGGAGCAGAGATAAAGGATAACTGAAGATATTTATTCTATTGTTTAGGATAAAGAATAAGGTATTCAATATATTTTCAGGTATGAATGGCTTTATTTTTAGTAGATATTAATAAACTATTTAAGTGAAGTTATATAAAGCCAATATTTTTGGTATCTAAGATATAATAGACAAATATCATATGAAGTATATACGGTGGTTAGTCCATCTTTTTAAGTTCTCCCAAGCTAATGGTAAAATATCACTTCTCACCTGGAGGCAGTTAACAGAGGTGACTCTCTTAAAATAATTCTTTTATAAACAAATTATTTTAAATTATTTTTTAAAACACTACTTGGAATTTTATACTCCTTGCAAGCTAATAAGTTATCCTGTCACAGTTTCACAGATGCTGACAGAAGACATAAGACTCTTGCCTCAGGGGGGAAAAAAAGTTTATTATTAGCAATAGCAATAGCCAGAGTATCAGCATTTTCTTGTACTGGTTCCTCACTCTCCAGTTCCCATAAGACGGTGCAAAGATTACGTGATGCCTACACATGCAGGAGCTTGGTGTTAAAGTAGACAGGTCCTGAGATTAGGGAACCTGAATCTTTACAGTAAATAGTAACCATAATCACACTTTTTATTATACAAGACAGTAGGCAAACCTGCCCTTTGCTTTGGTAGGAAACAGTTTTTATCTTCCTAGACTCTTTGTTTTACAAACATCCTTAAAAAGATAGTCTGGAAAAATTACAGAATGTGCCTCTGCTCACAAGATGTGGAAAAACAAAAAACCCACAGAGAATTGTCTCCCTAAACAAAATTTGACAAAAATATGCCTCTCTCCTCTACACATTGTACAGTTAAATTATTGCATGGTCTGAGAAGCCTATTCCTTTTATTCTGAGAGTGCAATAGTACTAAGGTGGCCTCAGAGGGTCTAGAACATCTTAGAGGGTTTCTCATTTTTGTCTTCTCTATTGGGTCGCTGTGGTGGTAAATATCCAGCCTAATTCTCCTTTAAGCTAACCAATCTACCTACCATTGAGCATCCCAAAAAACAATAAAGAAAGAAAGAAAGAAAGAAAGAAAGAAAGAAAGAAAGAAAGAA
>NW_006494612.1:17593622-17622028 GCF_000325575.1 Pteropus alecto | reverse complement strand
TAGGAATAACTATGGTCTGTCTTCAGCCAGAATGTCTGGAGTGATAGTGGATGCTGGATTTGACTTTGAGCCAAACAGTTTAGGGTTCATTATAATAGTTTGAGAGTTGAATGTTTGCTTTTGAGGAAGAAAGAATACCCATGATGAGAGAGAAAGAAAGAAAGAAAGAAAGAAAGAAGGAAAGAAAGAAAGAAGGAAAGAAAGAAAGAAGGAAAGAAAGAAAGAAAGAAAAAGAAAAGAAGGAAGGAAAGAAAGAAAAAGAAAGAAAGAAAGAAAGAAAAAGAAAAGAAAAAATAAAATGATCCTGGCAGCCTTGCTTCAGTTTATTCACAGACAAGATAGCAGTGTCATAAACATTTCACTACATACTACCTTCTCTGATTTCTGAACTGCTCATGATCTCTTTGGGTCCTGACTTTTTGCCTAATTTCCTGTCTATGTCTTTACATTTGTTTCTTGGATCTTCTGTTTAATAATATTCCTCTGATAGTGACCAGTAATCTCTGTGATAATACTAGTGCTTGTTCTTTGGTTTACATTTGCTGTCTAGTGCTCTGCAAAACAAATCTGCTCCAGCCAGTCCTCCTGGATTCTATCTCATGCTTCAGAACTAGTCCCCAGGGTTGAAGTCTACACCCAGTTTTCACTAGCTTTTATGAAAGGATGCCAGACTCTATCCAAAGCATGAGCACTCTCTATAAGATCCCCACCAGGTGGTCATCAAGCTTTTACTTGACTTGTATCTTCTGAGTTGACAATGAAGTCAAAAAATTAAATAGTAATATACACTTGAGCGGTATATTTTGAAAACAATTTCAGTAAAGATCCAGACCTTGAATTTAAAACTTATTTTAGTATAGATCATATCTTTATGCATTAAAAAGTATAGAGAATACATGATTTTCCTAAAACATGTAGAATTACCTAATCTTGAGTGCTTCAAATATGATCTTGGTCTTAGGAAATAGGATGTGTGACAAGGCTTCTCTTGATTGAGATAGATATTTTTGTAAGAAAAGACCACAATTTTTTGAAAATATATAACTTTGAAAATAATAAATATGATTTCATTACCCCATAAAAAGTTTTGTGATCTTTAAGTATAGGGAAAATGTAATGTAAAAACTGACATGAAAATCAATGTTAATAACAGTATAAGATCTTATCAACCTATACATCTTTGTTCTATCTTACCTTATGGTTGATCTTCTACTCACAATTTCCTTATTTTAATTTTTTGATACTTGCATTTTTTCGTATTACTTTACATATTATTTTAAGTTGTGAATTAAAGCAAAATATTAACCAATATGTAAAATCTTCACAAATTTTATTTCTATTTATTTAATTCACCTATATTGGTATACTTTGGATTAAAACATGGCTTTTGCTGTATGTGCTGTAGACTCTAGCTTTATTTACTCTCCCATCAGAGTGCAAGGAGACTTTATTGTACTTAGGAGTACTCCCTTAATGTTTGGCAACAAAGGAAATCCTGCAGATTGTGTGGAAGTCAGAAATTCATAGAATAATAGAATATATTAAAGCCTTAGAAATTAAAGCTTTTTTCTGAATGAAGGAGAAAACTGAGCTTCTGGGGTAGGGGTTAAAAAAAGCTTGATCAATGGCTTACAATTAATTAATGGCAAAGTCAGGCCCTCGATTCAAGTCTTTTTATGTCAAATTCAACATTTTCTACTCTATAACCTGCTGTGATTATTTTAGCTTAATATTGAAAAGTGAATTATAATTGAAAAATTTTTAAATGAAAGCCGAAGCTACTCAACAAAAGACAGAGATAATACTCTTAGGGAATGAAGAGCTAATGCATACTGAATTACCTGGGGGAAATTGAACTCATAACCAGTTTGTAGAGACAGGTCATCAGGTTAAAGAGTGAATCAAAGATCTTAAAAATAAAGGATATTTTCTAAACAATAGCATTTGAAGTTATACAAATCAGATAAAGATAATCAAATCTCATACCGCAGCACATAAATTGATTGCTCCAGAGAGCCAGAGCCTCCCTCTCTTTCTCTCTTTCTCTTCCTTATGAAGTAATTTCTTGGCCCTTAGAACTGTTTTCATGATTTATTCAAAGTGTTGCTGCCAGAGTCCCATCCCACTTGGCAGAAGGAAAGGAACAAAACCCCCAACAACTCCATTGCTTTCTACAAAGGACCTGACTCCCACTATCTCTTCATTTCTTGGCTTTGGGCAATAACAGATTGCAGAATCAGATGTTGCACAGAAGTCTTGATAACAACTTAAAAAGATGACCATTGCTTGCTTGCTTGCTTGCTCTGTTGGGTTTCTTTTTTCATTGGAAAGTTTACTATGTATGCTTCCAGCCCTTAAAGAAAGATTTTTAGCTTATCTTCACAGATATCTAATTCTCTCTGGCAGGAGTGTAACCACTGACCTCCAGAAGACCAGACTGATATTTCTGTATAATGTATTTCACAGGATGCTAGTGCATTTCATTTGCTCTAAGAATTCACTTGGCAACTCTTTTGTACTTGAACCTGATCTGAAAATAAAATCACTTTCTGACAATCTTGTAAATAATTAACTGTCTATATATGTAAGAAGTCAAGCTCAGGGGAGTGTGCTTTCCATAGAAGGAAGAACACATGTAATTGAAGTCAGAATTTCTGGGTTAGAGTGCAGGCTCAGCTGCTTACCAAGTAGGTCACCCTAAGCAAGTCAGTCATTAGCTTCAGTGTTCACACCTATAAAATCAAGGTAATAATACCTGCTCTTTCTACTGCAGAGCAATGTGTGAGAATCAAATGGAAAGATGTGAGGAAAGCTTTTATAAAAACTGTATAGTCCTATAAAAATGGGAGCTGTTATTATTACCATCTGAAGAAATAAGGGGAGATTAGAAAATAATTGTTCCACAGACAGCCAGACTGATGAAAAAGGTCAACTTCAGTTTGTCTTCAAATGTTTGTGTATTTAATTGTCTCAGCTCTGTAATATTGCAATTTGCATTTATGATGAAGACTTATAGCCTTTTTATTAGGGCATTCATCCTAATTAACTGTGATAAGCATGAGGTTGTAGAAAGTACATATATGGCGATGATTATTGAAGCAGAATTTCCCATCAAAGGGCTTACTTTGAAGTCCTGCTTAGCTGAAAATGAAAGAGTAAGGTGAGTTGTCCAATGAAGTAGTGACATAATGGAGATGCAGAGAACATTAGCATTGGGAAGGGTCTTAGAAAGTAACTAGTCCCATATTTTGGGGAATGACTTTTGTTCTGTCTTTGTAGGTCAGAGTTTTCTATTTTTAACACCTTAGAACAAAACTTCACCCTTGTCTTTAATTATTAATTACTTTTGAAAATAAAAATATTATCAGAATTTAAAAGAGGCATATTAAAAGACAACTTTTATTTTCCCCACAATAATTCAATGGTACAATTAGCACAAAAACTTAGGTCAGTTGACTCAACAATGTACAGTGTTTTTGTCCCTTGTCTAATGCTTTTATTTAATATGAGAAATATAACTTGATATTTCAATCTCATTTCAATTCTCAGTTATTAAATCTTTTCTCAGAACAAGGTGTGGCTGCAAGTTTTCTCTGAAAATGGGAGAGATGTGTATTAGCTAAGTAAGAGTTTGTGTTATTTCACTGTGATTAACCCCAACACTGACAAACAAAAATTCCAATTGGCTATCTTATGTGACCTTAAATAATCTTTCTTAGCTGTCATACTACTTTTACATTGCTAAATTCTCTCTCCTTGGCTTGGACCTATTCATATGACACAATTATACATGACAAGCCAAGAACAGACAATATCAAATACATACTAACTAACATTTCCTAGACTTTTTGTATTTAACAAATCTTAGGAAAAACACTAAATCAGAAATTCTTTTTATATATATAAAAATTGCGTTAAAATATATAAATCTATTTTAAGTGAAGTAGATCCACATTTGAAGTACTTACATGTAATAATCACTGACTTGCAGGTTTGTCCAATTGTTCTGCTTCATTTATATTTTCTAAATAAATACTTATTCAGTGCATAGATTGCAAACACTCAGATAGTTAAAAATATATTATATGTAATCACTATGGATGGAATATAAATATCATATCTACTGGTAAGATATAGAACCATCTCTCAGTCATGTTTTCTACAAGAAATGTTTCCAAAATTATCTCATTCCCAGATTTTAAATTATTCAGATGGTTGGTTTTATTTGCAGAGATTCTAATTAGTATGTCTGGGATGGGGCTTAGGCATTTATATTTTTTAGAATATCCTGCAGATGATTCTTATGATTAGGCAAGGTTTTGAATTGCATTTTTAGAGAATTGCCACCACATTTACTCAGGATTAGTGTCCTCTTGCAGGATTGTTTGTGCTTGCTTCAAATGTCCTCAGCATAGAAAAATGACCTACAAAAATGAAATAGAATTTGCTCACCCTACAAAATTATTTGAATATAAAATCACTGTTGTAGGCATTGAGAATACAAAAGAGATGCTACTCTAGCCCCTTGCCTGATTCCATATTCTTTATGGAAACCAACATTTTATTGAGATTAAAAACATTTTAATTATTGACCATCATAAAGAAGTTATAATTCAATTAAATAAGGATTCTTAAGCATATATTTAAGACATGACTGCATTAGATTGACATGACTGCATGACAGCAACTCCCGCCTTCTAAGGGTTTAGCATAATAATAACAAACATCTGTATAAGACATAGGAAGATAAGGCAAGAATGCAAAAAAATGGAATTTAAAACTAAATCTAATAAGAATGACAAAAGATTTTAAGAAAGGAGAGTTCACAGCCAAATTAATGATCAAGAAATGCTGCAAGAAGAAAATGACATTTGGGGCAGGCAATGAATAATGAATAGAAATTTTTTAGATAAATGAAAAAGGATGGTGTTTCATAACATAAAAAAGAACTTAACAAATATCTGAAACTGGACAACATGGGATATTTGGGAAACATTGCATAATTTAACTTTGTTCAAAGTTATGGCACAGTAACAGCATTGAATGAGTGGGTGGTCAGTGACCAGATGTTAGATGGGTATTAAAATCACTGAACATAATACAGAGCTAATAGCAAACCGAGAGATATTCCCAAGGTGATAAAACATTCAGTGAATAATGGAGTGATCTGGAAGATGATAAACATCTGTAATAAGGAAAGGTTATCACATATCAGAGTCTTATAGCATTTACTTGGTTATAGCTAAAGCTTTTTGAGAGATTGGAAGTGACAATAAAAGGCAGAGAGATTATCTACTTCATCCCTGTAAGTGGAAGGAAAAGCCACCAACTGAGGGGCATGCAAGATACGCTGAAACTGGTTGCGAAAAAGTTAAGAATACTGGGTTTATTGATGATGACAAACCGTGAGTTCCAGAGGGCACAGTGCAAGAGTTGAGAGTCATTTACAAGATGTGGGGGTCTAGGAGATGTACAGACACCAATTGAAGTATGAGTCTTGCTGATGTACAGGGAAGCTGGCCTGCTAGTAGTGACTGAAATAAACCAGAATGTGGGGAATGGTGGGATTCAACTTGGTCATCTCATAGAGAATGTAGATGTTAATTCTATTACCCTTTTAGCACTCCCATGAATCCTTTAAGGTACATATTTTTAGTATAAATTACAGATGAAGAAAATTAGAAACAAAGGAATAACTTGTATAACGTCCTGTACCAAACAATGGAGCCTTATTTGAACTTGGGTTCTGATTCAGAAACTTTTACTTCCCTTCTCCCTTCCCCTTCTCATCCTCTCTTCTCTCTCACTTCATGACCTTCTAAAGGAGACCAAGAAAGTACAATAATGAAAGGTTGGAATAGCAATGGGATGATAAAGTCTCTCTGAAAAACAAGGGAGGTTGTTGCAGGAAGAAGTTGGTCAGCAGAGTAAAATGTTGCAGCCAAACTAAAAACGATGAAGACAAAGGAAAGACTTTGAATTTGATTACAACATAAGTATTTCACTAGGTCAGGTTAAAATAGATATGGCATGATGGTATAACCCTTATAGTTCACAGAGTGCTCTCTCTATAATTTTCTCTTATTTCTCTTATGCTGACCACAGGCTTGTGGAGAAGATACTTCTCTATCTTGCTCCAGAAACTAAGATTCATAGAGTAACTATAGCTAGAAAGTGGTAATACAAGTATTCTAAATATAAGTCTTTTGAATTCAAGTATGATTCCCTTTCTAAAATCTCTGATACTGAAAATAAAGAAAAACATTCAAGGTCCTAGTTATGCTGGCAGATCTAATGCCTGCGGAATTCCACGTTAAGATATTTTCACCTGTGGCAGGGTATTATTATTCTCAATCAAAGACATAATTACCAAAGGTTGTTGCTTTTCTTAGGAAGATACCCCTCTGTCATGCCATCTGATTAAAGGGAGTGCTCAAAAGCAAGGGAGGAATTATACATATGTTTTTGTGTGATTCTTTAGAAACAACAGTGATTAGCAGCATGGAGATATGTAGCTATATTGTTATCTTTTAGCTAGATTATATCCAGCAAGCCAGCTCTAGTGAAATAGTATCAGCTTTACTTTCAAAAGTCTCTTCCAAACTTTGTATTGCATTCTTTTACTATATAAAATTGATTCTCACTATTCATGGCAATTATGTTCTATAAAGTCAGCACAAGCACTGAATTAGTAATACTGAATGTTGTTCATCAGGGAAATACAGTGTTAGGTTCCTCTGGTCACAATATTTTTGACAATTGATCAATATGTAGTCTTGTTTTATGCATGTTTCTGTTTAAAGATATCTTATTTAATATACAATTGATTAATAACATTGAACTCACAGCCAAGAGCACTCTAACTCATGATAAATCATGCCTGAACTAAGCTTATCCGGCATACATATTTTCTCCATAATGCACAGCATAGCCTTCTTGAACTTAAAAAGACTAAACAGCACATCAATGCTATATTTGGTGGCCATTTTAAATGGTGTAATCATCAACAAAATACACAAAAAGTGAAAAACTTGGTATTAGACTGTGAAAAAGACACTTTCTTACCATATAAGAGCTGAAACAAAAAGACAGGGCATTTCTTTGTTCAGCCTCAGCTGGGATAAGTGCCAACCAGTGACTCGAATTTTTCACTATTCCTTGCATGTCTATTAATGAAGGGAAAGCAATGTGAATATTGATTTGGGAGTTGCAAGTAAATTTTGGTGAGTAGGCAAATACAAAATTTGTGACTAATGAGGACCTACTGTATTAGAACACTAAATGTCTTATACTACCCAAATCAATTTACAGATTCAATGCAATACCTATCAATATTCCAAAGGTATGTCCACAGAAATAGGAAAAAAAAAACAAAAAACCATCCTAAAATTCATAGGGAACCACAAAAGCCTTAAATAGCCAAAGTAATCTTGAGGAAGAACAACAAAGCTGGAGGCATCATTACAAACTATATTACAAAGCTATAGTAATCAAAACAGTGGGGCACTGGCATAACAACAGGCACATAGACCAATGGAACAGCATAGAGAACTCAGAAATCGATCCATACATATACAATTAATTTTTGATAAGGATGCCAGAAACACACAATGGAGAAAAGATAGTCTCTTCAATACACTGGTGTTGGGAAAACTAGATAGTCTATGTATAAGAATAAAACTGGACCTCTGTCTTACACCATGCACAAAAATTAACTCCAAATAGATTAAACATTTAATAATAAGACCTGAAACCATACAACTCCTAGAAGAGAACATAGGAAAAAGCTCTTTGATGTTGATCTTTAAAGTGATATTTTGGATCTCATGCCCAAATCACAGGCAACAAAAGCTAAAATACACAAGTGGGATGATATCAAATTACAAAACTTCTGCACAACAATAGAAACAATCAATAAAATAAAAAGAAGACCTATGGAACGGGAGAAAATATTTTCAAACCATATATCTGATAGGGGGTTAATATTCAAGATGTATAATGAACTCGTATAACTCAATAGCAAAGCAAAACCAAAAACAAATCCCCCAAACAAGCAAACAACAACAATAAATTCAATTAAAATATGAGCAAAGAATGAGCATTTTCCCAAAGAAGATGTATAAAGGCCAATGGGTATGTCAAAAAGTGCTCAACATCACTAATCATCAAGGAAATGCAAATCAAAGCAGTGAGATATCACCTCACACTTGTTAAGATGATGTTATCAAAAATGCAAGAAATAACAAATGTTGTCCATGGTGTGGAGAAAAGGAAACTCTTGCACACTGTGGATGGGAATGATCATTGGTACAGGCAATTTGTAAACAGTAAGAAGGTCCTCCCAAATTAAAAATAGAACTACTATATGATCCAGCAATCCCGCTCCTAGGAATACGTCTAAAGGAAATGAAATTAGTATCTCGAAGACATATCTGCACTCCCATGTCCACTGCAGCATTAATCATAATAGCCAAGATATGGAAAAACCTAAGCGTTTCTGGAAGGATGAATGAATAAAGAAAGTGTGGTGAAAATATATACAATGGAAAAATCATTCAGTCACATAAAACAAGGCAACTCTGCTATTTGTGACAACATGGATAAAATTGGAGGGCATTATGCTAAGTGAAAAAAGACAGAGGACAAATACTATACAGCATCACTTAAATGTGGGATTTAAAAAAAATTAAAAATCTGATCTTACAGAAACAAAGAGTAGAATGATGGTTGCCAGGGGCTGCGGAGAAAGAGAAATATAGGAAGATAAAGGGTATAAACGTTTTTATAGGTCAAACGTACAGAAAAAAGTTATAAGATGAATAAATTCTGAGATGTAATTTATTGCATGATAGCTATAGTTAATAATATGGTATTGTATACTCGATGCACTGATGCTAAAGTGGGGATGTAATGAAAAAGAAAATGCTGAAGATTTGACTCTATTAAAGGAAACATGCAAAGTACATTACTATGTATCCTGTGGGGCTCAACATATGTTCATTTAATGTTATGCACTTTGCATTTGAGGAGAGATCCTAAAAAATCATCAATTTTTATATAAATATGTATTTATATGTAGATTTCCTTAAATTATAGTTTAAGATGCTGCTCAATCTCTTATCTATAGATCCTCATTAGAGAATCTATGTAGTCAATTCTCATTTGTTTAGTTGTAAGAAAAAAATTTATCTTTATGGAGTGGATTGCATGCTTTCTTTAGTAAAACATAAACAAATAAACCAACACCCATCAAATGCAACATGTTTTGCTCTTTACCATAGCTGCCAGAAAATTTAGAGATAACATGTGTCAGATTTTTAATAAGCATCTCTATCCTGATGCTTGGTGATATCAGTCTATCTTCTTTATAGAGTCCTGGAACTTTATAGCTGGCCAGGAATTTGTAAATAATGTAGTCCAAACTCCTCGATTTCCTAAAGATTAAATATCTAGTTTGGTCACAATGCACGCTTTTACCTTTATCTACCCCTCTAGAGCAAGTCTATTATTATTTTGCCATTAATTGCTTATTTCTGTTCTTCCACCTCACCCATCACTTAAATTTGGCTACCCCAACCACATTTCCTCAAGAGCAGAAATCACTCCTCTAGGCATTCATAAAAGAAGATGGACTTCTTTTTAAATGGCAAGTACTGACCCAATCTCTTATCCTTCATCCAATTCAGTTCCCAACAGATAAATATTAGTTTTCCATTTATTCATTCATTTTTTTATTTGTTCATTTGTATTTTTTTAAAAATATATTACTATGTGTTCCTGGTAAAACAGCAGTGAAGAAAACAGAAAAAAATTACCTTCAAAAAATTGACATTTTAGTTAGTAGAGACGCACAGTAGAGAAAAAAATAATTATATAGAATTTTAGACATTGGAAGTGCAATGGAGATAAAGCAAGGCAAGCAGAATAGGGAGTGTGAGGCAGGGAAGGGTTTGTACTTTTAAGTAGGATAGTCAGAAGAGGACTAATTGAGGTGAAGTGTCAGCCACGGGGTGGTTTGGAAGGAGGAGGAACTAGGATCATTTTCAGGCTCTGGAAATAGCAAGTATAAAAACACTGAGGGGAGTGCTTACCTAGAGTGCTCAAGAAATAATAGAGATTGGTGTGGTAAAGAGAGAGAGAGAGAGAGAGAGAGAGCGCGAGCGTGAAGGGAGAGTACTCAGAGATGAGTACATTTCAGAGATGAGCAGCAACTGGTCAGGTTGATATGGAGCTTATTTGGCCACTGTATGGTTTGGGATTTTACTCCAGGTGAGACAAAGCCACTGAAGTAAAAAGTATTTGAAGTTTTGAGCAAAGAGTATTACTCTGAATGGTCTTTTGAGAAAGAACTGTTAGGGGAGCAAGTGTGGAAGCAGAAACCCGTTAGGAAGATTTTGCAATAATCTAAGAAGGAGACAATGTCGATTTAGGACAAGGTTGTAGGGGCAGGGGTGGTGATAAATGGTCAGATTCTGGATCTACTTTGAAGGTAGAGCTGACAAGATTTTCTGAAAGATTGGATGAGGGATATAAGAAAAAGAGAGGGGTTAAGAATGACGCCAAAGTTTTTTGTCTTGAGCAGGTGGAAGAATGGAGTTGTTATCTGCACAGATGATAAAGACTATCAGGGGAGCAAAGATTAGGGGAGACTATCAAGAGTTCATTTTGCATACCTGTGTTATAGAAGTTAATTGGACTTCTAGGTGGAAATTCTGACTAGGCAGTTGGTCACATAAGTCTATAGACAAATAGTTCAGGGAAGAGGCGTGGGTGGGAATATAAATCTGTGAGCTATCTGTATACAGATAATAAAAGGTGAGAAAAAGATGAGAAATGTTTTCCTTTTTTCTTTTTTTGATGTTCTTCCCTAGGAACAGTACTTCCTAACATAAAAATGTGACCTCTATAAAATACCCTCTATCAAGAACAGATTTTACACTGAGTGAGAGCGGGTGGCAAGATAGGAATTTCTCTCCCCAGTTCTTCAGTATTGTGATGTGTTCAACAAAAAGTAATATAAGTTCATCTGAAAGCAGAGTATATATTCTGAATGAAGAAGAAACATGTGCAATCGTTAAGATAGATTTAGTGGTGGCACTTTTCTTGTACGTTTTCTTGTACACTTCTAATTTTTCCTTTGCATTTGGAACTGTCATTTACTTAGTTCCAAATAGCTGTCTTAATTTTCTTAAACCAATGTCCAATATAGTTAAACTACAAAGAATGCATATTTGTTTGTCTCTGGGTATGTGCTTGTGTATTTAAGTGTGGATGAAAGAGAGAGTATATGTGTGTTGATATGTGTTCTTTGAGGTTAAGGGAGTGTTTAAAGTCAGTGAAAATATGTCTTGAGTTCTACATAGGTCTACATAAGAGACCTCTGAAAATACAAAGTACATAGGGCCTAAATGTACTGATTAGAAGATCTAAATGTCGCCAGGAATGACCCACGGAGTGAATAATTTGTTTCTCTCGGAACATATGGAATCCACTGACTTCAGGAAATATTTTCAGAGTGCACACATATTTCTTCAAGACGTTAACATCCCAGGGGAGGAGGAAGAATAAAAACATGACAGGGAGTAATTTAAAATGGCAGGTACTGCAGTTTTCCTTTCCTGTGCTGGAAACCTGATATTTGATACAAATGTAGATGATTTTCTTATGATTGCTATAAAAAGTTGATACTGTTCTTTCCAAAATTCTCTAAGATTTATTTTTTCCTCTTCTTTTGTGGAATTTTGTTGTTTTTGAATGGCTTAGTTTGTGGGTACAAAGAAATCAAAACATTGCACATTATTTCTTATAATGTAACCACAAGAAAACGCAAACGTTGAGGCTCTGATTCACAAAAGAATATTGCCTATTAGATACGGTATGGTTCAGTGGGAAAATGGAGTCCGAAATTAAATTATAGTTCACTAGACTGTAACACAATCAAACTTTGATTTTTGTGCATTAGTTATATTACTTCTCTTCTTAATTTTAATCTTTTCAACATTTTTTATAAGATTATAACACCTCAGGTAACTCAAATGCTGGACTTTGACATAGATGACCTAGGTTCCAAGTCCCCTTTGCCACTAATAAGACACAGGACTAGATAAATTACTTTAATTCTGAGTTTCGCCTTCCTCACCTATAAAAGAGAGCTGATGTTATCTATTTTAGAGATTACTATGAGGATTAAATCACATGATAAAAATGAATAAATGTGGGTTTTTGTTTTTTGTTTTTTTGCTTCCAAATGCCCGATCTTTTGGTGAATGTTGCAAATGTTAGAATCGCTTCATATATTATCTACAAATCCTAGAGAACATAATCTAAGCTTGGAAAGGCAATATTTTGTAGGAAATAATTTTCAGGGTGACTTATACGAATGTGATCTTTCTTTCTGAAATTAACCTTTGTTATACTGTGGAAAGAGGGTTCTCAAATTTAAAAACCATAGTCTTCTTCTGAAGACATAGATTTTTTACGAAAATGGCTTTTTTACTGATGAACACGGTAAGGAATACATCTTATATTACAACCTATAACATTCATTTATAAATATAATAAAACAAAAGTTTCATAAAATGGTGCACATCTTTACTATATGTGCAAAACTCATATTTTCTACTCTTGCCTAGCCTATTTCATTATTTTTAAAAAGACTGGCTACAGCCTATGAATTTGATTTCAAGATCCACTAATGAATTGCCGTCTCATATCTTGAAAACATTTTTACTTTAGATATGAAGTATTTCTATGACAGAGCCTTTTGTCTGATCAAATTCCCACAAACAGCATCTATATATGTTTAAGATTTATAAGAGTCTTGGCAGTCACCTTATTAGCATTCCTTTCCACAGTCTGAAAGATAACATTATTTTTGGACATAAACTTAAGTAATCAACAAAGTTTTTGAGTTCTAACTTAAGGCAAAACTTAAGTCACTTGCCCACTGATGCTAGTGACATTTACAAGAGAATTGTGTTTGACCACTTAGCTTATTCTAAAGGATGGGGTAATTGTCTAAAGGGCAACAGAAGCCCTATTCGCAGCTGGCTTCATGGGTGTAAAACTTGTGCAAGTTACCTGAGGCTTTGCCTTCAGAAGGGTCCTGTGTTTGGTTTAATGTTCTATTATCTTATCTTCAATTCTTAATAATTTTATCTTAGAACTTGTATTTTGTAAATGGAATTTGGTGGGATAACGGATCATGCAGGTGAACAGAGAAGATATGAACAGTATGTGTGTCCATCATTCCCTGCCATCCATTTGCATTTAGCTTTTGTGATGTCCTATCAACACAAAATTCTATTGGATTCATGATGCATTAGAGTTCAGGAAGACCCAAAGCAAGTACAAGGTAAGCATGTTACGGAAGTTACTGTGTTATAGAAGGAAAAGGAAAGATGGGGCAACCCACCAATAGTTCCTTTTCCTTTCAGTTTTTCCTTACTCATGTGTAAGATGCAAATAGAGAGTGTTGGTAGAATGTATGTATATCAAAAAGTGAGACAAATCAGTTGTTAGTTTTATGAAGTGTATCTTTTCTTCTAGCGACAACAAAGTACATATGAATGTCCAAGCTTCTAAGTAGAAATTGTGTAATTTCAATGATTCTGCATAAGAGATTTTTCTATACTTGCTTTCATAACTGGCATTGTACAATATAAAATTAGCAGTATAATTTATAATAATTTGAAATTTTAATTTTCCTTACTTGGAATGACATTAAATAGAAAATAAACACATGACAATTTAAGAGAGAACAGTCAAAAGAAAGAAAAAAGCTTTATATTTTAGTAATTTTATGGTATTTTTCCTGCTTTATGAACAAGGGAATCTACAATTAAATTTTGTGCTGAGCCCTACAAATTATGTAGTTAGCCTAGGCTACATAATTTATAATATATATTTAATCATTATATATATGTAATATGTGTGTGATATAGACACATACACATATATATTGATTAAGAGAAACCAGCAGATAGTTAAAACTTATGTGAATTTATCTCAATTCATTTCTTTATTCATATCTTCACTCAATTATTTATGGTTGTTCTAGAAACTAGAGATTTACAACAATATACAAGACAGATGGCATCACTGCTCTCATATATCTTAATATGTGGGGAAGGCACTCATTAAAAGAGTATTTACATTGGTAATTATTTCATGATGAATAAGAATAAAACATCCAAAATGCTAAACAGGAATATAGTAAACTATATCTAAATTGCTAACAGTAATTCAAGAGCAACTTTTATACCTTCTACTTTCTTTTTTAACAGTTTTTATATCCCTAGTAGATGCCAGGTGCTGTGTGAGGCAATAGGGATATAATGAACATCAGCCCTAAGCAGCCTCCAGTCTATTACAAGTGTTAATTGCTGGTTGTTAATATGTAATAATGGGTAATAATGTTATGACAGAGATAGATTCAAGGTGGAGCAAAGATGAATTAATTATTCTTTGGGGCATTAAGTATTGGGGGTTCTGGGGTGATGGGGATTAAGAGCCCTCAAAGAAGGCTTTTACATAGAGGAATATGGACACAACAACTTTTGTAGAAGTTCAGAAATCAATATCTTGAATAATGACACTTTAAATCAAATGAATCAGTGCCAGAACTAGTGAACTTCCCTATGGTATATATTTTTTCCCTGGGCTCTGATGAAAACAGCTCTTCCTGATCTTCATATCTCTTCCTATTGAAACAGAGTTTTTACTAACTCCTGTTTAGGAAAACTCTTTGTAATTTTCTCATCAGCTATTTAGGAGAAATTTGTTGTTTGGTTAGTCAACTAATATTACTACACTTAGAAAAGTGATAGCAGTGTGCTTCGCCTCAATGGGGGTCCAGGATTAAATATTTATGTCTAAGTTTTTTCTAGTATTAAATTTTGAATAGTAAAGTACCCTAACCTTACTAAACTTTTCAGAACATTCAACAGATTAAAATTTCTTTAATTATGTGGTACCAAACAGCCAAGTAATGAAATGTTTTCTCTTTCAATTTATAATGAAGTCATCTCTAATTACGCTGAGACCAATGGTGGTTTTCTTGTTTACAAACTTAATTTTGAGAGATTCCACATTAGTTAACGAAATCTGCATTTTAAATACTCTTATTATTCTCTTGAGTTTAACATGTTGGTCTTGTATTTTACTCTCTAGTTGCACTACCATACAATTCATTACTTCCTTTTCCTTAGTTCCCTTTCTCAGAGTGCTTAAATTCTCATGTGGTGTTGACCTCGCTACCACTTAACTGTCCTTCTACAGTTTGCTTTCTGAAAATGAATATACTCTGTTCAGATTACTACTTTATATTATCTTTCTTATATCTATGTTGATTTATAATTGTTGTCTGTTTCTATCACATGTTCTTGTGTTATTTCCCTCCTTGTGAGTGAAACTGAGGCTACTTTTATACTTGCATAGTTTGACATTTAGAAAAAAATGCTCTGAATGAATGCATATGTGTCATGAGTGCATGAATTTGAAAATTTCTAAAGCAGTCCTAAATTTAACTGGGATTTTTTCCCAAAAGTAATTAGAGTTCTCCGGGTAAATGTACCCATTTTCTTTTGTAATTTTAGAAAAAAAAAAAAAATAACGATTTTTAAACATTTTTTTCCTATGTAGACCCTGAAGTAATAGAACCCAGTAGAACCTGAAGAACCTAGTATAAGTACCTGAGAAGAGACCCCTGGCCATAGACATGAACAGAAGTGTCATTAAATGATTTCTAAATTTTTTTCTTTTGTTTCCATAGCATGTGACATTGGATACAAAAGTCTGACACTTAAAAAAATCCAACTTACAAAAACTGTACTACCAAACTTATTTCTAATAGCTCTCATATATAGTGCAAGGATTCTTGTTCCAGCACTAAGGATTTTTTTCCTTTATGATTTTGATGATTTATATAAAATCACAAAAATAAATGAACTTAAATCATAAGTAACTCACAAGTTAAAAGTTACAAAATAAAATTTCTCAAACTCCATGTTATATAAAAGTAAGAGCCATAAGCCAAGTAATTTGGTCTTATCTATTAAGATATGGGCAGACCTCTGACTGATTGTTCTGTGTCTAGTTCTGAAGCCACTTGCCAGTGCATTCTGAGAGGACCAAGGGAAGACTAGCAAACCATGACAGATCAAAATCAGAAGGAAATGGGGCTGATATCTATTTTTTTTCACCTTTTTAGTTTTTTGACTGTGATTTGTAGAGGAATGTTCGGTTTGATAATGGAACCAACTGAATGAGACCTTATGCCTATATGGCTGCAGTTGTCGATAAGAGAGTGCCTGTACCTTTATCCAAATGTATGAGAACAAGCTATCTTGACTGAGGGCAGCAAACCAGGAAATTCCCACAGCCTGACCTGTTAGTGAGACATGTAATAGCACCACGAATGATGTTTCCATTGCCCAACAATATGTGAACACCCCACTGGACGAAAAACTGTCATCACTAAGTAATATATGTAGAGTATGTTCGATGAAATCTGAGTGAAAAGTATCTGATTGTGCTTTTCTGATTATTCTAAATTTCAAAGCATAGTTATTTCACCAGGGAAAGGGGAAAAAAATGAAAAAAAAAAAAAAAAACAAGATCAAATTACTCAATAACTTAAATAACAGGAGGACATGCCAAGCAGAACTAGGCCTGAATAACTCAGCTCAGATATCAAGTTCATTCTTCTTATATTCAGTTCCTAACTTAGAAAAGAGTCATGTACCATAAGTTCATTTGGCCTACATTATCCTATAATAACAGTATTTATGGTAGTGATTAGGTTTACAGGATTGGTACTGATGCCCACTTTATACAATAAAACATATGCTTAAAGTTTATATATTTACAGAAAATGTTTTTAGTTTTTCAAATAAAATTATATAAGAAATGCTTTAAAATATTTCTTCATAGGTCAGTGCTTGAAGAAAAGTACACTTCAATTAGATGAATCAGAAAATGGCAAGTTTTTTTGCAGGTTTTTAAGTAAATTCATGGGCATTTTCAAGTTCTTTAAAGATTAACAACATTCATATAATTTAGGCCTAATTTTATTTTAAAACTGTTAACTTTTCTCTTTCTTAGGTATGGATCATATTCCTTAGACCCACACTTGCTTCACCATACAATAGATTTAAAGAGTAGGAGAGAGGGATGATTTTTTTTTTTCCCTGAAGAAACTGAGGATGCAATGAGAGATATACAAGAAGAAGGAAAGTGGTCAAAGTGGTATATTTACAAACAAGGGAAAATTATCTAAGATGGAATTATCTCTATCATCATAAAAATGAAAATTTAAGAACTTCATTGCAGATTCAGATCTTCTCAAGCAAAGAAGTAGATTATGAGGAACAGATGATGAGTTAAGAAAAGCATTTACAAAGGGACAGGGCCAGGATAGGCTGGAAGCATTCACCAAGGCAGACAAAGGAAGAAAATTGAAACAAGGACCTCAACCAGAGAAAAAGTGCTCGAGTATAGTAAATCAAATCAGAGGTGGTTTCAAACCTAGCCAGGATGACAAACTAGCTCAAAACAGAAACAATACTCAATTATTGAGTTGTAATTAAGTGCTAAATATTGTGCCAATTTCTTCACATGAGTTATTGCATTCGTGTCTTACAAGAACCTGAATGTAGATATTATGATCCTGAGGATCTGTAGGGTAATATCATTATCCCAGTATTATAGATGAGAAAACTTGACATATGGAGGTTAAATAATTTGTCTAAGATTATTCAGAGGGTAAGTGAGATTAGAGATTTAGACCTGGGAATTTTGATATTGGGGCACTCATGTTTTATGCAATCATCCCAAAAAAGGATTAAATGGTCTAAACCCAGGACAAGAGAGTTTAGATGCAATACTATCTAGGTCCTAGATTGGATTCTGCTGGGATTTACTTGCTGCTTCTGCTGTCATTGATAACCTCTATTTCCAACTGTTTCGACTTTCCAAATCCCTCAAAGGTGCCAGGTAACATGTATCAAAGCAGATAGTTCCCTATCCTAGCCACTAGGTGGTGGTTAGTACTATCAACTTAAGAGTATTTTCTAATATGAATAAGGTAAAAAAAAAGACAAAAGGTTTGCAGTTTTGGTGGTCATTCATTTTATATCAAGGTAGTAAGTTGCTAGTAGTGAGATAGGTAATTATTTTTAAAAAGAAAAAAGTGTAGAAGGAATAGATTCTCTCATTCTCTAAGAGTTTATGTGCCAGACACTGAGATAGACACTGGAAACACAGTTATAACACCTAACCAGGGTTACGTATCAATGTAGTAATTGGCTAGATACAGATATGTACCAGATAAGAAAATGAAGAGAAATACCTCAAAATGAGGTACATGTGTATGTGCATGTATGTGCGTGTGTGTGCCCATGCGTGAGTGCACATGCTCACTTACATGCACAGTCAAGAAAAGAATACACAAAGTTTAGGTATAAAGATACCAAGACCTAGATAAACACTTTTCTAACAAGGCTGCAGGATGAAGTAACTTCTATAGAACAAAGTAGGGCTGTATCAAAGATACCCATATTATCAGAATATGAATTATAGTTTATTTTTAATGATGATGACTCAAATTATAATCAATTATTCCTGACTACCCCATTACTATTGAACTATATATGTTTGAGGATTTTTGTCTGTTAATCTTTATTTAAATACCTACTTCTTCATTTTATATGAATTAAAGACATCAAACTTGAAATTCTGGTCAGATGACATAACCAGCATTACTATATCCATTTAATAAAAATAGAATACAGCAAATTATATGAATATGAAATGAATTAATTTTTGTGATATATATCAAATACATCAACACTGAAAACAATTTAGAATTTCAAACTTGAATAAGCTTGATTTTCCTATTTGTCATTTTGAGTTTCGAAAAGCCTACATTTGGGAAGTTTGAGTTTTATGAAATCTGATACATTTTGTGTCCCTGTCATGCCAGTTAGTGTTAAGATTGGTGTCATGTTTGTGGCTTAAGTAAATGCCAAAGTTGATATTGTCATCATGTCGGCCAAAGTGAGAAGTCTCTGAGATGGCTCTAGGTCCAATAGCATCAGAATGAACCCATGCATGGTTAACCCACCTGCCAGAGGTCCACAAGGAGTAGTTAGAGTGAGACTTAGCCTGTCTTAATGCTTGGAAGCCCTAATTCTGATTTCCCTAATATCTGAATAGTTGGGCTGTACCCGTGATGATAAGGTTATTTACACTATTTACCTAGACGTGGGCCTTCTTGCAAGATACTCTAAAAGAATGACACTAAATCCTATTTTGTAACATAGAGCATTTAATATCACATAAAACCATGTAGAGCAAGAAAAATAGAAGTTCTCTTAATAGCTAATTTAAACTATCTACTGAAAACAAGAAATTTTCAATTTCACTCTACCTTATCAATGTATACGTCTATAATCTTCCTGAGAAAGCTCGAGTGTAAGTTTCTCACTAGAAAACACACTACAGCAAAAGCAGGATCTCTCATCAATTTATACCACAAAGGACAGTCATAACCACACAGAATGAAGAAATACCTACTTATGTTCATGAAAATTAACCTATCACTCTGAAGGTTACTCAGAATTTATTTTAAACTTTAGACTTTATTCAGTTCTATAATTTTAACATGTTTATGATTAAGAAAAAAATGTAATTTTAAATCTAAAAGAGTTAATAGAGCAACTCAATGATATTTTGATTGTGCTAAGGTAGACTCAGAATTTAGTAGAGAATATGAAAGGGATTAGCATAATAAAAATAATGAAATTTTACATTTCTGTCAGCAGAATGAATGCATGAAAAGATGGAGTCTTAGTAATATGGATATTTCTTTCTCTTAATGTGCTAAAGGTGGGTAGAGACCAAAACATTTTAAGAAATGTCTAATTCGGTTTTATGTTATCATTACTATCCTTACTTTCCTACCATTACTACCAAATTGCCAGTAAAAATGTGAAGTGTTTCTTAACTTCATGGTGTTTTGAAAAAATCTTTGGGTCAGCAGAGAGAGAAAAATTATAACTCCTGAACAAAAGTAGAAGTATATCTCAGAGAAAATGTAGGCTAAAAAAACACTTCTTTGTTCAGGGAGAAGATGACTTTTTTTAAAAAAAATTTAGACTTGGAAGAAAAAAGAAACTTGTATTTGTGATGCTAATTTGCATTATTTATGAGTTCCTAGATAAGAAATTAATGAAATAAGTTGCCTGGAACCAGAGATACTCTCAAATTAACTAGCAGAAGTAACTAAGAGGAAACTTTCACACCCCTGGCCACATGTGATTACCACAGAGAAAATAATTTCTTCTATAGATGAGTTCACAATAAAAAGTTAGCAACCAAATAAGAAAAATAAAATCCAGTATTAAAAGATATAACAGCAGAATTAGACACTTAGAACTTTACAGAATTATAGGTTAAGAATTATAAAGTGAGTGTGCTTACATTTATCATATCAACACACAAAAAACTGAAAGGTATAACATGTTAAAAAAAATAAGAAGCTTTTAAAAATAACCAAATAAAACCTTTAGGAAAAATAATTTAATTGTTATTATTATTTTTTAAAGACAAATTGAAGGTAGCTTAGGTGCAGTTAAAAGGAGAATTCCTGAACTAAATATAGACCTGAGAAATTACACAGAATGCAGGACACAGATAGTAAAAGATTAAAACATGGAAAATAGATTAAAATATTTAAGGAATAGAGTGAGAAGATCCAATATTTGTTATGGAATGTGATAGAACTAATATATGAAGGGACTTTCTCAAAAGTGACAAAAGTCATAAACACTTTTGTATTAAAAAACAAGCAGGAGAACAAACAAGCTTGAGTCCCAAGCAGGATTTATAAGAATAAAACCATACCTGTAAACATTGTAATGAACTACAAAAATCACCAGAGCTTACAATGAAATTTTAAAAGCAATCAAAGATAAAAAATGTATTGTCCACAGAATACAACTGGCCTTCTCAAGAGAGGAAAAAGACCAAATGTAATAGAATGGATTGTTTTCCTTAACAATTCCTATGTTGAAGTCTTCACACTCTTAGTGCTTCTGACTGTGACTTATTTAAAAATAAGGTAAATGCAGATGTAATTAGTTAAGTAAGTATGAAGTCATACTAGAGTAAAGTGGTGTCCTTACAAAAACATGAAATTTAGAGACAGATAAACATTGAAGGGTGATGGCGTGAAAAGACATAGGGAGAAGATGGTCATCTATACACCAAGAAGAGATTTTGAAAACAGATCCTTTTCTCACAGCTCTTGGAAGGAATCAATCCTGTTGACACTTTGATTTTGCAATCTAGCCTCCACAACCGTGTGACAATAAATTTTTATTGTTTAAACCACCCCAGTTTGTGGTATATTGTTACAAACACCAGCCAAAGTGAACTAATATGCCAAACAATAACCCGATGGCTTCAGAACACGGAGAAAAAATAACTTTGCCTTAAAATGATATACTAAATTCTTATTCACATACGATGACAACAGAAAGATAATGAAAAAACAAGAATAATTTTTAGTTCAGAGATTCTTAGAAAAATTTCTGGAAATATGTATCTCAGGAGGAAGAAAACTAAATTTAGAAAGAATTGGAAGTATACATGGTATGCAGTTGGGTTTCCAAATGTAAATTTAAGCAAACATTAGTTCAATAAAATCAAGATTATAATCATTATTTTTTGAAGATATCATATAAGGTGTCAAGGAAAGGCATGTAATAAAATATAAAATAAAAATAGCTTATATGTCTGGAAAAGAAGGATTAAAATTGAAGCATAAAAGATTTCTATATTGTTTAGGAGGGATGCAGAAGGAAAAAACAAACAAACAAAAAACCTCGGGAAAGAGAAGACACAACAATAGAAAGAGATTAAATATGAGTTTATGGAACTCATATTTAGGAGAAATGTTGAGAAAAATATCAGAGGTAAATTTGGAAAGAATACTAAATATGAGAGATACTGGACAAAACGAAGAGATGATAGAAATAAGAAACCAAACACAATTAAGTGGAAATTAGAGAAATAGTAAGGAAAAAAAAAAGACTAGAGAAAGCATAAATTAGGCGCAAAGAGATCCAACATATGCATAATTGAAATGACTAAAGAATAAAACAATGGAGAACAAATATGTAGATATATAATTATAATTTCTCTCTAAAAAAAAGCCACTCAACTCTACTTATTGAAGGGCCACCATGTTTGCCAGAGAAAAGTGTTCCAGAAAGATTGACACTGAGATATACTCTAATAAAATTTAAATTTTAGATATAAAGAAAAAAACCCATGTGAGCAGTCAGAGAACTAGATAAAGTCACTCATAATGTGCGTATTTAAGTGCAGAAGGAGGTGGATGCTGTTCTGAATTCCAGTTCTTCTGTGGCAATGTGAATTCCCTGCACTTCATCCCTTTAGCTCATAGGAAGTATAAACTGGCCAAAATGCAAAAACGAACACAACGGACAAACCCCTAAGATTTCTGAAAAGTAAAGAAAAGCAGGCGATTTGTGGAAAGTCAAAACCTGGAAACGTGGCTGACATAAGAGGGGAGGTAGTATTTTTCTTTTTTTTTCTTTATTGTGGCTTTGACCAAGTCGAACCTCAGTCATTAGCAGTGCTGCAATGACAGGTAACACTTTAAAGAAAATAGTGACATCTTTCTGGCTAAAGCAGTGGTTCTCAACCAGGGCATTTTTCCCTGCAGGAGACATTTAGTAATGTCTGGAGACATCTTTGGGATTACAGCTAGGAGTGAAGGCTTGAGATGGTAAACATCCTACAATGCAAAGACAGCTCCCCATGACAAAGAATTATTTGGCTCAAAATACCAATAGTGCAGAGCCTGGGCAAGCCACAGACAGAGGGAGGCTCATAGAGGAAAGAGAGGCAGAGAAGGAAAGCCCTTAACTCAGAATATGAACCTATTCAAGTTTACAGTGTATGATATCGCAAAATGATCATACCCTATTGCCATGGCAAGAAGTAGGCTATTACTAGTGTCCTAGAAGCCTCCTGTGTGGGAGAAATAACTTTAAGAAAACCATTTCATTATAGAACACTTGCTTTAGCAATTAGAAATGATCGATTCAAGTTCAATCTTGTTTTTTTTTTTATATCTTCACCCACTTTGTTCTCTCCTGTATTATTCTGAAGTAAAATCTAAACATATCATTTCTACAATTCTATATATCAGTACATATCTCTAAAAAAAAGGATTCATAAAAATAATTGCAATAATATTAAAATTACCTAAGCATTAACTATAATTCCTGATATTTGTAGAATATCTAATGAATGTCTTAGAAATACCATGGAATTTTTAGTGTTTTTGTTTGAATTAGATGTAAATATGTCTTTAAGTCTTTTTAAATCTATGTTTTCCCCATCTTTTTTTTTTTTTTCTGTGCAATTTACTTGTTGAAGAAATGGATCCTCTAGGGTTTATTAGTCTGGAGTTTGCTGATTATGTCTTTGTTGTGTAGTTTTTCATGTTCCTCTGTCCTCTGTATTCCCTGTAAATTGCCCTTTGGATTTAGAAGCTTGATTAGATTCAGATTCAATTTATTGAATTATTTTTGGGGGTAAGACCTGATGGAGGTGCATATTATTTCTTTTTCACTCCATTCATTAGAGGTTACAAAATTGTGATTTTTCAAATATCATGTTTTACTATCTAGAATATTTATATAAAAAGAAAGTTTGCTTTTTATTATCTTTCCTTGTTTGATGTCTGCATCTTTAAAACCATTGTTTCATATATTTCATCCAGGTTTTTTGTTGTGTCAGGTGGCAGTCTGGTCCATTGCTATCATGTCATCTTGGACAGAATCAGAAGTCACTTTACTATGTATCAATAAAACTTCATAATTTTTCCTGTACAGATCTTACACATATATTTTGTTAAATTTATTCCTGGAGATAAATTGATTAATACAGAAACATATAAACTCTTTTAAAATTTTTTCATGAGTTTATTTGGGTCAAACTGATGACATATGTTTGGGAGCAAAATTTCAAATGCTCAGCAGAAACCTATAAGCTCTTATACTAAATATTCAATCATGCACTTATCTAGCAATATTGATTGGATTTGACTACCACCAAGTTTTATTCTAGATATTCTCCTGAATAGAAATTTATCAGTAATCTCTGCTCCCAATGAGCTAATGGATAACAACAACAACAACAACAAACACACACATAAATACACACGAACATACTCATCAAAGTGATGGTAGTTTAAAGGATATTTTGGTGATTCTCTTGAGAAATAAGGAAGGCTTTTGGAAGATGTATCATTTGAGCTAATATCTGCTATTTAGATAGAATTTTGGCATAAAACGTTGAGAGTAAATGCTCTCCAAGAAGAAAGAACAGCAGAATCAAAGGCACCAAGCTGTGAAAATTTTAAATTCTCAAAAAAGGCAATAAGTCTTCCAATTTGGCTAGAATGTTGAGTTATTAATTGAAAAAAACTTGGAAAGTAAGGTAAGAAAAGTCATTTAGTAGCAGATTCTGGGAAGCCTTGACTGTAAAACTCATTTTGGGCTTCATTCTGTGGACAATAGAGACTTATTAAAAAAAATCTGAGTAGAACAATAAAATCCTCAGAGATCAATTCTGGATAGAATAGTCTGGCGTCTGTGTGTGAAACCAAAATTCAGTCTGTTGGTACTGAAGAGAACAGGTAAGGTATTAACATTCTACTCAGACTTCATTAAAAGTCACCCAAATATATAACAACGAATTTGAATAAATTCTAGGATGGACTTAGATGTTTATAGATTAATGAAAAATAATTGTTAGGCTACTAGATTAAAAATTATCTAAATTACACAATATTGTATATTGTTATAATTGCTCTTTTTTATTATTAGCTATGTTGTTAATCTCTCATTGTATATAATTTATAAACTTTATCATAGGTATGTATATACAGAAAAAAAACAATATATAGGGTTTGTACTATCTGTAGTTTCAGGTATCCACTGGGAATCTTAGAAAGTAGCCCCTGCGGATAGAGGGGATTACTGTATCTAACTCTACTTTCAGCCCAGTAACTATTCAACCAACTTTGCTTTGCCTTCATTCACATTGCCAAAGTCATAATGACCTACTAATTTGAAAATCTAGCATCACTTTTCAATTATTTTATGTCATTTCCGATCCCACTCGACACTGTTAAAAACTCTTGCCTTTTCAAAGCACTCTCCTTTGGTTTTCTATTTTATACAAACTCTGTCAAGTTTGGTTGTACAATTTCCACTTCTAGCAAAATATAAATATCAAATTAGAAAGTACAGAATAGACTCCTTATAAGCATGATCTTATTTCATATTTATAATAGCCATGCGAAACAGGACTAACTCACTTACAGACCAGGAAATCTAGGCCCAGAGAATTAGTAACTTGTCCAACTCCGCACATATAGAACAGGGCAAACTGGAATTCAAACTTGAGTCTCTCTGATACCAAAATCCAACCTCTTCACTGATCTGACACCATTCAGCTATTTTTAATCACTAGGTGCAATGTATTGAATGTTTATGCTCTCCCTCCTTTCAAATTTATATGTTGAAATCTTAACACCCAAGGTGATGGTATTAAAGTGGAGCCTTTGGGAAGTGATTACATCATGAGAGCAGAGCTTTCATGAATGATTGGTACCCTTAATTTTCTTAATTCTGTGGTTTTCTCTGTTCTGAAATAAAGTATATTAAAGCCAATTTAACGTTTCTTTGTTTATGGGATCTCTTTTATAAATATAAAACTGTGGAGGAGTGATGTTCTTTAAAATTCTTGAGAGATATTTCCCCCTATGCTAAAAAGCTATCAACTGCTATGTTTTAGGGCTCATATCCTAAAATGTATAGTTTTATTATTTCCTTCATTTGTACTGTCTGTTTTGGTATTTATAGTTTGCTAGAAGTGGGAAGTGCACTTCTAGCAAACTATAAATACCAAATCAGATAGTACTAATGTATGTGATAGTGACTAAAAATTTTTTTTTTTCTAACAGAAGGACTGTGATCCTCTTAAAGAGTTGAGTGCATCTATTTTGGATACCAAAAGGCTTCTTTTTATTCTTCTGCATTTATGATCACCTTCTAACATACTTAAAGTTCTGGATAAGTAACTAGCTATCAGTAAAATAATAACATTTCAAACTTTTTTGAGTTTAGTTAAAGATTAATATTATTCTCAGAGTTTTCTTAGAGAACAAAAGTATCGTGATCCCTCTGATAAATGAATTATCTAACAGAGTACAATATTTTCATTCTACAAGGAACAGAGAATTTGCAATTACGAGTTTCTTTCTTTTCTGATGAGATACCACATAATTGTTTTTGACAAGCAAATGTCTGAGAACAATAGAAGGAAATTACGAATTGTATGATACCCAGCTTTAGTTTAAATAGAAGAGCTTAAGGATAGTAAGGAAGCTATTTCACATTATATGTTGATGTCCAGATATAATGAAAAATTATTCTCTATGTACCAACTCTTTTTATTATTATATAGATTTACTTAACAGAGCTTTTGAATAAGTGATTTTCTATTTGATGATTTACCATTATGAAAAACTTATTTCAATTACTGAAAGAAGAGAAATAGTTTTTTTCTTATCATATTTTAAGCAAATTGCTACCAAAATAATCTCAAAAAAATGTTATTGGTAATTTGAATCAATTTATCACTTGTGCATTTAAGCATATATTTATTAACATAATTTTATAAGAATTTGGAAGAGTTTAAATAAAATCAATTCTAGTTACCAACAAAAGATCTTTCTCCTTATTGATATGCATGAAATTATATTCAACACCAAACTGAGTTCCTAGATTGGGCCAAACAACAAGCTAGTAAAACAGCCTAACAAAAGATAGTAGGCAGGATATATGAAATATTGTGGAAGGCAGTGGAAGGAAAGATTAATTCTGTTTAGGAAGACTGAGTATTCTCACTGAGAAATGGTATTCAACGAGAATCTTGAAAGGTTAGAAGAATTTTAAATTGTAGATATTAGAATAAATATTATTCCAGTAAAAAACATAAAAACAAAAATAGAACACATAATGGAAATTTTAGCAAAAAACTCCAAAAGGTACAGGTAAACTTTTCTATGGACAATTGGAATTTGGAGTATGATAGTAAGTTAATCTTGAGTACGTACAGTGGCAAAGAATGTGCTTTATAAACACGATAACATTTAATTCTCATTTTGACCTTTTGATTTAGGCACTACCATTAGCTTTCATTTACTGGGGAGGAAGCTCATCCTAGAGGGGTTAAGCAACATCCCTGAGTTACACAGCTAGTTAGTGGCAGAGTTTGGAATGAACTCAGTTTTGCTTAAGTTTAGAGACAGCACCAATTCTTTCCTACATGTTTGGAGATACACTGGAGAAATTGAAAAATCTGAATTGAGGGCATATTCTCAGGCTAGTTGTACCCTTATTACAATAAACTATTTTCTTCATTATATTTATTCTCACAATGTTCTCGTGAGCTGGGATTGAAGGGAAAATGAAATACAGAGAAATTATGATGTAGAGGCAGTGGCAAGGCAAGAATATCCTAAGGCATTCTTGACAAGAATATATTGCTAGGCAACAAAAGAGTTGCTATTTGCCTTTTGTCAAGAAACTAACATGTTTGAATCACCACATTAGTATCCTTCATATTGGTAATCAATGTTAAATATTTCTTGAATAATCTGAAGAATAGGAGACATGCTATTTGTTTTGCCAGAATCTCTTCCTTGAAGGAACCATTCTTACCCCACTCTTGTGGTCCTGGAGGAAATATTAATATCAGTGCTATAATTTTATTCTTCTCCTAGAGAGTCTCACAACCTGGACTGAATGAAACAGAGTACTGTACTTCCCTGGACATAATGATTGGTCCAGAAGAGGCATGTGGTCCTAATAGAACAGTATTTCTGCTATCATGTCTGCTTACCAGGAAAAATAAAAACAAAAAATTGCTTACACTAAGATGGATTATCTCAGAGAATGTGAGTCTTGGGCTGCTGGTGGACACCTTGCTGAACACTTGGATTGACCTGAATCTGCAATCATTGACATGAATCTGACATGAGGCTAAGTCAAAATGAGTTGCTGAAAGGTAGAGAGAGAGAAAGGGCCTGGGAGATACTGTCTCAACTCCTGAATTGAATTGTTCATTTATTCAAAAAGTATTTATTGGGCACCTACATTACTCTAGACACTCTTCTGAGCTCTAATGATACAGAAATGAACACAACAGAAACATTTCCTGCTCTTAAGAAAAAAAGAGACAGACACTAATACATATATACATACGTACATACATACATACATACATACATACATACA